>NW_011371363.1:1721639-2055591 GCF_000150735.1 Paracoccidioides brasiliensis
TAGACAGAGACTGACCTGACAGCCAAGAACTTTCCAGGGGATCCCTGGGAAGCTTAGGCTGTTTGTGGGGAAAAAATCCCCCGGTGGACCCTGTCTAAAATTTTCTGTACCAAAAAATACTAAACACTCACAGGGTGGCCATATTGGGTGGGTTCAAATGCTTCGAAGCCACGCCTCTTTTTTTAGTTGGGGCAGTCTGGGGGGTATATCCTTTCCCCCCATAAAAACTTCGGTTTTCGAGCCTCAAACCAACTCAACCCAATTTTTTTTTTTTTTTTTGCAACCCCCCCCCCCCCCCCGACACCATAGAGTCCTCCTCTCTGCTGACAAACCTCCAAACCTCCCACTCTCTCATGATCACCAGTAAGCTCATTTTAAGCTGTATCGTGTTAAATGGTTGTCCATTGAGTGATATTCCCGTGCACGCCTGACCACACACGCCGCGTTCAACGGAATCAGCAATCTGCTTACATAGGGGACTTTTTCTTTTCCCATCCGCTCGTTTCCATCCAAGTTACCTCGCTTTTCAACCTTCCCTCCCTTTGGCTGCAGCTTGTTGAAAAATTCAGGGCCTACGAATCCCCATACTGTGAATTAATCGTGGTGGTGGGTGTGTTTTCTTCGCTTCTGAGGCTGGCTTCTTGGGGCCGTCCAGGAGGTCAAATAAAACCATCCGACCTCCTTAATCCTCCTCTCCATCCTACCCCCGAATTTTCTCAATCTCCAATCCGCGCCCATGGAGTTTGTACAACGTCTCACAAAGCGAGTGCCATACTTGCCGGAGGCCCCCCTTTGACCATGTGTCGAACGAAAAGAGCGCCATATTAATACCAAGATTCGCTTTTTTCAAACGACGAATACGACTGCGAAGAAACTCCACCATTTCAATTCCACTGGGATTCGTTTTGCTATTCCCTTGTATTGTAATAATACTCATTGTTCTTCTCATTGTTACTCACCCTTCTTCTCCGGGTCGTATTTTGGTGCCGGCCGGGACACCTCCATCTATCAGGTTTGTCTTACTATTTTATATCCTTTATTTTTTAAGGCCAACACATTCGTAGGATTTCTGTCGCAGATGCTAATCGCCATCACCTCTCTACAGAAAAATTAGCGAAAAACATGACAAGGTGTTCGCTACCGGTTGTCTTGAAATGGACACCAGCACTCCAAGAGCAAATGCAGCTTTCGTCGTCTTAGCAAGAAACAGGGAACTGGAAGGTGTTATTCAATCCATCAAATCTATCGAACGGCATTTCAACCGATTCTACAACTATCCGTACGTCTTTCTTAACGACGGAGATTTCGACCAGACCTTCAAGGACACTGTCTCCAACTATACCAGTGCCCCCTCAGAGTTTGGTAAAATCGATCCTTCTATGTGGGGATTTCCCGATTGGGTCGACCCCGAAGTGGCTAGGGAAGGAATTAGGAAGCAAGGAGATGCTGCTATCATGTATGGTGGTATGGAGAGTTACCACCATATGTGTCGATTTTACTCCGGGTGAGCATCAAATATTACTTCACCGCCCTTTATTGAAGTTTCTGGGTCCTAATGCGACTGTCAGGTTCTTTTACAAGCACGAATTGCTCATGAAGTATGAGTGGTACTGGCGTCTGGAACCAGATATCAAATATTTCTGCGACATCACCTAGTACGGACTACTCCTCAATACTCCCCCCTTAATCCATAACTGTTATTAACCTACATATCAGTGATCCGTTCCTAAAAATGATCGAGCACAATAAAACCTACGGATTTACAATTGCCGTCAAGGAGCTCAGAGAGACTGTTCCAAACATCTTCCGCTATGCATCAGCCTACAAGAGAACCAACAATATCACCTCGCAAGGCCTCTGGGAGATGTTCCTAGAGGATCCCCCAGAACCGAAAGAGACTGTCAAAGACACCGCTAACGAAGCGCCATTGCCAGATGAGATATTGCAAACTCAACCGGGCGACAAAGGCATTAAAGACATCGACCCAGAGGCTATGGAGGGAGAGAAATACAACATGTGCCATTTCTGGAGCAACTTTGAAATCGCTCGACTCGACTGGTTCCGAAGCAAGGAGTATGAGGACTTCTTTACCATGATGGACAGAAGTGGCGGTTTCTGGATGGAACGAGTACGCTTAGCACACTTAACCCCTCACTTATATTGATTACAAGCTGCCAACTGTAGACTGACACCCGTATTTTCAGTGGGGTGACGCACCCATTCATTCCCTTGCGGCAGGTATCCTTCTGGCGCCCAAAGATATCCATTACTTCCGCGATTTCGGATATCGACATACGACCATCCAGCATTGCCCAGCCAATGCCCCCGCCCGTCAACGGGATCGAATTCCTTTTCTTGAAATGACCACTGAAGATGAGAAGAAGCGCCAGGAGGAAGATGAATATTGGGATACACCGGATACGCCGAAAGAAAACGGAGTTGGGTGCCGCTGCAGATGTGATACGGATATTGTGGACGTGGAAGGCAAACAAGGAAGTTGTCTGGCGGAATGGGTCGAAGTTGCTGGAGGCTGGGCATCACCCTGAAACGATATATATGAAAACGGTCTCCCCCCTTTTATTATAATTGTTGGGAACCCTCGTTCGACTTCTCTCGTTCCTCGTTGCTGGCCAGACACAGACGGACCAGTTCCTTCATCTCCAATATGCGAGCATGCCTTGGTCACAATATTCGGTGTTAAGAAATCATTCCCTTGCATGGGCTTTTCGACTATTTACGGGAAAAAGGCGTTGTTTTCTTCTTCCTCTTGTGTTCATCTTTTTTTCATGCGATTCCTTGACGGTGTCTTATGTTTTTGTCTTAAAATCCTTTTTGCAACAACTCAACAGTGTCGCATCTTCCACCAACTACTCTTTTTGTGTGTCACTGGCCTGCCTTACCGGAACATTTTCAAGTTGGATGCGTATCGCCATATGTCAACTTTATGCCTGCTTGCCAATCTGCAACCTTCATTCGTTTTTTTTTTTTTTGGACGCCAGGAGTGCTTCCTTCTCCCTCTACCCAGTCCACAGTGACCCAATCAGAACAAAGAAAAGAAACCGAGGTCACCATTGAGTGATATCATGCACTATTTACCACCTGCTCGACCCCGTATGTCAAACCCCAGCTACCCAAAGCTTTACCATCAATTGGGCTCGATCTTTGTATACGCATCCTGGTCAGGACTTGACACTCTATGTACAGCCTGTGCCGGTCTCAAAGCTACGTCTTCCGCGCCAAATTTGGGACACAAAACAGGGGTCAATCGGCACAAAACATCAGGCAGTGCCAATTCCCCACACGTACCCCTTGGTACTGTTAAGGTCGCGGCCGACAATGAATGACTCCTGTCCCAAATATATGGGGCTAGACTGGAAGCTACGCTGGATGCAACGTTGACATCATCTTCCTTTGTTAAAGGCAAAAATGCTAGCACACACAGGCACCAAACATTATCTATTTCATTCACTTCACCTTTTATGTGTTTTAGCTTTGGAAGATTTGGCCCTGGGTTCTCCCCCCCCCCCCCCCCCCCCCGCCCTTTTTTATATTTGCTTTTTACTTTTTGTTCACGCACCTTCTCCGTGATACGCCTTTTTTTTCCTTCCTCGCTCTCCCCCTTTTTTTACTTTACATCTTTTATTTTTTTTACTTATGACAACTGTACATATGGACTGCCGTTTGTTCTTCTTCCTTAGAAGCTTTTCTAGCTGTAGTTTTGGTTGTTGTTTCGCCTTTTCCTTCGCCGTCATCGTCCTTTTGTTTTAGTATTCCCCTCTATTATAATATTCTTCATTAGTCTTCTGGTTTTGGTGTCATTGATTGATTGATGGATTTTTTTTTTTTTTTTTTTTGGTTTTGATTTGTTTTTATTAATCTTCATCAGCTCTCATTCCTCTCCCCTAAAGTTCTATTACTACTATCTCAACCTTCCCCAGACACGTCTCATATCCGTACAGTAACCCTGTTGATAACCACTTAGATAGAGGGAGAGAAGGGATTGTGACAAGGGAAAAAGACCCTGATAAAAGAACGGAGAAAGGAGATGAGAGACACAGATACAGAGAGGGTTTGAAGCAGGACTTAATGGGAGAGAATTGAAGAGTATTGAAGAGTATTATATATATAGTTTTCAATATATGTATGTGTGATGGATTATTTCTCTTCTTGCCTTTTCTACTTCAATTGTCCAATCCCCCCTCACTTCCATGGGCCATACGCACGTTGTGTTTGAGAGTGTGTGTATAATTAATGACGGGTAGGTCAATTGGAAGTTCAATAAACAAGTGACTTGAGTTTCCAACATTTTGTTAAGGACTACTTTCTCTGTATTTGTACATGGGTAATGGCTATGTCTCTCCGATTATGAATTACTTGACACTTTGGACTCTAGTGAACCCAGAGATCAACTGTAAAAAAATTGATCACATTCAATATTTTTCTTCCTCTCTAACGGTAATTCCCCCCCCCCCTCACCCTGCCATTCAAATTTGTTGACTTATTTATGAAGAGATGAAACTAATACTTAATGATACATCTTTGAAATTGCTAATTCGCAATAGTTATTGGTGATATGGTTTAAAAGGGTTGGTCAGCTCGCTGCTGTGTCTGACGCCTGCCTGCGCCCAAGTATATAACAGTAGCGAGTTGGTTAGTCAAAAGCATAATTGGTTAGTTTACTAGTAAACTAGTTAGTTTATCTTGCCCACCCCCACCACATATCTATCTCTCTTCTTCTCCCTACAACCCCTTGGCACCCCATCTCTATGCAAAACGATGCCCGACTCACATGAGCCTGCTCCCTCCAGCAGTGTCCATCATCGTCTCCAAAATAATACTAACCCACCGCTTCTCCAGTTCCCAAAGCTCCCGTCTGTACCTCCTCCATCCTCACAGTCCGACGCTGAAGCAATGACGTCAGACAATCATAGGTTTGAGCGACCCGAGAGCTCTCTCAGTGAGAGCTGGGCCACCCTCAGCGCTTCTGATATGTATTCTGAGGACGATTCCCGCTCAGACCAGACAGATGCTGCCTCGCTGGTGGGCCACAGTGTTCCTGACGATGTCACCAGTCTCGAGGGGAGGGATGATGATAGTGACGAGGTGGACAGTGCAGACGTGCAGAGTCTCTGCTCGGACCCACCACCACCGCCATCGCTTCGTCGCCATATCCACGAGCAGAATCTAGAGGATAGTGAAACAACAATCAACCCACCATATCAGTTGGTGTCTGACTCTATTGAGTTTGTTGAGCCGGATAACTGGCCCGAAGAGACTATCGAGTTGAAGCATACAGTCCAAGTATTCAGTGAAGCTGAGATCCCGGACTACCTGCGTGCTTCACCCTACCACCTTGGTGATGACCACGTATCCTTGACTGTCCGACAGACCATGGCTAAGCATGGCCTTGATCTCACTAAGCCATTCCGTGCCCTATATGTCGGCGACTCGAAGTTCAAGCAGACTGTCCTAGATAAGCTGGGAGATGTCCTCGTTGCAGGCTCTGACCATGGTTTCAGTACCGCACCCGAAGACTCCTCTCGTTTCCATGTCGTCCCCGCATCCTTTGGTACTGGTTCCAATCCCAACTATGCTGAACTCCTACCCATCCATGTCCAACTTATCGTAGACGAGTGTGTCTCGATGACTGAGAAGAGGGAAGACCACAAGCCAGTCACCATTGGCCTAAGGTTAAAGAACCGAGAGGAGCTTCTCAATTCAACATGGACCGGCTCGGGCTACGAAATCCAATCAGATACCCCATGGACTCTTCCAGATTTGGCCATCTTCTTTATACCCCAGACTGAAAATCTTGTACCAACACGAATCCGCTCCTTGTGCCGTACCTTCATGGAGAGACATAGCGTACCATGCATGATTATCTCTGAAACCCTGCTCTGGAGCAAGGCTAATTTAATGGATCGTCCGGACTACCGCAGTTTACACGTCTGTCTGGAGACCCGCGACAAGGAGACTGGCGAATCCAGAGTGGTCGACAGATATCCAATTGACCTGAAAACTTTTGAGAGTATTGCACCCAGACAACTAAATAGGAATCTCGCATCTCTTTTGGGACATACCTCTCCGAGAGCCGTCCCCAAAACGGTTGAAGCCCCAAAGGTAGGAAAGTTTTCGGAGCGACTTCAAGGCTGGAAAAGATGGCTTGATATGAAGAGCTCATCGGATGGCTCTCACCGGTTTGTTGTCTTTGGCACCCCAGTCGATTTAGACACGGCAATGGGCACACTTGCAATTTTCATAATTTTCACTGGTGTGGTAGTAATAGGAGCATTTTTCTTACATTTTATTACTCTAGCGATTCTTAACCTATACACTCACTTGTTTTCCATGTCTACCTCCTCTCGACTCTCTGGGCCAGCTTCGGCTGCAACCTATCTGCCTCCTAAAACAGCAACAACCAACACCGCAGAAACATCTTTAATGCCACAGTCGATACGCGACCTTATCCTACCGGCTTGTACAGAGAAAGATTCCGTCGACATCGACGCTTACATTTCGAAACTTACAAGTCCGCCCGACAGACAAGGGAACGAACCTGGCAGTTTCCAGATCCATGTTATTGGTGACTGCCACATCATCATAAAGCTACCATCACGCGCTACATCACGGCAGAAATATCTAAAGTTTGATGTAACGGTAACCAGGGATGATCAGCATATTCCATTTGAGCAGACACGTCTTTTCGACGGAGTATATGCACTGCGACTACCCAGGGAGGATGCATACGGACTCCTTAACATATATATAGCGACAAAAGCAAAACCTATCATCGAGCAGGTCACAGAGGTCGATTTCGGAACCCCATGGCTTAAAATCGCCAACTGGAAAAGAGCCGCGCAACAACTCTCCTCCAAACTTCGAAAGGACCTCAACGCCGCACAGGCCGGCCTCTCAGACGTGTATAGCCGCATGTTTGCTGACCTCCATGAAATGAGCGACATCATACGAGTAGAAGCCGAACTGGCAAGCCGGGACTCGCTGCAGCGTGCTGTCGAAGCCGCAAACTCGATACTGAAGAAGTCACAGAAGGTTTCTGAAGAGATCAAATTCCGCATGCGGGACAGGGTGACGAAGTCTTCGATGGCGTTTCGTGAGAAATTGTCAACTGTTAATCGGGACGCAGTGCGGTTTGCTAAAGAGGCGCGGGTTGGGGTTGAGAAGGAGGCGAAGAGGCTTTTGAAGAACCATGGGCGTTCTTATGATTTTAATTTTACGAAGCGCCTTGCACAGAATGCACAGCGGGTGAGGAGTTTGCAGGGGATGGCTACCGCGCAAAAACAGGCGGCTCGTTTGTGGCAGCGGTTGCAGTCTACGTCGAATGGGAATGGGAATGGGAATGGGAATGGAAATGGGAATGGGCATGGGAACTTTGGAAAGATGAAGACGATGAGGAGTAAATGTGGGGGAAAAGCCCATGGGCAGAGCTGTCGCAGTTGTGGATGCGGGGGTGGGGTTAGATGATGGGTTTTCTTCTTCTCCTGCTCCTTTCTCCCCTTCGATTTCCTGCGGTCTGGTTTCTTGTCACCCTTTTTTTGTCTTGCTCCCTTTTTATCGACACTCGTGTTATCAGCTTGGGCTTTTGATATTTTTATTATTTTTATTTCAATAAGTAAGGTTTTGCCGGGATGGAGTTTTGGGGTATTTCTCTATAGTTTTTTTTTTTTTTTTTTTTTTTTTTTTTTTTTTTTCCCTTCTCGTGAGTGTGTATCCGCACCAAGCACCAAGCATGCTTGTGATGACGACGATGGTCATGATTGATGATGATGGCGATGGTGAAGGGGTGGGACAGGATGGATAGGACGGACAGGGCAGGACGGGATCAGAATCAGGATTTCACGGTGTTCTAAAGGGGCAAGGAGGAGATTTCATTTCACCTTCTTTTAAAGTGTTTGATTTTTATTTTAAAAACATATTGGTTGAAGGTGTCTGCGTTAGCTATCTTCCTTAATCAAAATCTTTTGTTTCTTTATTCTTAATTTATATATTTCTTCTCCCTATCTTGCATATGTAGTGTATAGCTTATTGAATATTCCATACGGAGTAAGAGGATATTACATGGCTTGAAGAAAACATAACTAGATTTTAACCAGCTTCGCTGGATGTGGCGTCAAACCACTTTTGGGCCAACATCAGCACCCAACAAACCAACCAAATCCAAGCGATCTCCGGCAATCTGTCTACCCCTCTCTTCCCAATCCTCCAGGCCCAAGAAAAGAAATGAGGAAGAGAAATATGTAAAAAGGAGAAAAAGGAATATTGTGCTACGCTGTAGGTCATTGGTTAGCCGATTCCCCTGCCCCCCCTTCAAGTGGGCTGGATTTACCCCCGAGTCCAGCCCAACAGAGTAACAAACAACACGTTTAGCTAAAAAGAAAATATGTCAACCCCTCGCTAAGGTCATCAATCCCAATCTTGACTTTTTTTTTTTTTTTTAGAAAACAAACACCAACCACCACAACCGCCCCACAAACGTCCCTCAACCCAACCTTCACACCCACAGCAGCAGCAAGAATAAAAGAAAAACAGAAACCTGTCCCGTAGTATTTCCATCAAACCACACAGCTATGTCTGGCGTTACCGACCCAAAGACCCAAGATCCTACCATCACCGCCGCCAACGCGGCGGGGACGGAGGACGAAAAGAAAGCCGAAGCCACCGTCACTGAAGAACCCAAGTCAACCGCAGAACAAGCAAACGCTACTCCTGCTGCTGCTGCTGCTGATGGTGATCTAAAGAGGGAAGAAGGAGGAGATAAACCTGTCACCACCACTTCTGATAGCTTGTTCTCGATGTTTGGTGGGGGCCCCAAGAAGGAGAGGAGAGAGGAGGAGGATAACGGGGACGATGAACCATCTGGGTCCTCAAAAGCGATGAGGGGGAAGGATGATGATTATGTGGTGAGTTTTTACTTCTTTGTGTTGGAGCGTCGGGATTTGTGGCTTTGACTATGTCCTGCTGAGTTGGACGAAGGAGTTTTTTTTTCTTCCCCCTTTACCTTTTTGGATAATCTGGCTTTGATGTGAAAATTCCTCCCCGCTGTTTTTTTTTTTTTTTTGGAAAGCTACTGTAATGTTGAATAATCTTGGATGAAATGCTCCTTTTATTTTACTACGAGGATCGTTTGGAAAGATTTTCGCCATGGATGGAGAAGGTTTGGTGCGGTTTTAACTGATACGAATACCTTTTTTGTGTTTAATTTATAGGATGAGGAGGAGCCAGACGTCCACTTCGAGCCCGTCGTTCGCCTTACAGAGACAGTCGACATCAAGACGAACGAGGAGCAGGAGGAACAAATTTTTAAGATGCGTGCGAAGCTATTCAGATTCGACCGTAACTCGCGGGAGTGGAAAGAGCGTGGAACGGGCGATGTCAGACTTCTTAAGCACAAGGAGAACGGCAAGACTCGTTTGGTGATGCGAAGAGATAAGACACTGAAGGTTTGCGCGAACCATTATAGTATGTGCTGGAAACGGAACCCACCCTGTGTACTTTTGCTTTTGTGGTTGTGCTGCGTGATTAGCACAGCGCAGGGAGTGGTTTCACTGACATCCCGGTCTCTTTAGTTGTTCCTGACATGAAGCTCTCCCCCAATGTTGGCAGTGACCGAAGCTGGGTGTGGAACGCTGCTGCGGACGTCAGTGAGGGCGAACCTGAAGCACAGACTTTGGCCATCCGCTTCGCCAATAGTGAAAGTGAGTTTCTGCTATCTGACCCCATAACTAACCCCTTGATACATATACTAACCTCTCTTCCCACATTGTAGATGCGAATCTCTTCAAGGAAGCCTTCGAAATGGCTCAGAAAGAGAATGAGAAACTCTTCGCTGCTGCCGCTGCCAGCGAGTAAATCCAATCGCTCATCTCAGCACCACTAATGCCTCCAAGGGACGTCACCCGTAACCGAGAAGTGTCTAACAAGACGTGCACTTCCCTTGGGCAACACGACCCGTATGAAATCTGAAACCCCTCCCACATTGTCGCCAACCTTGCCCATCACCATTCCTGATGCAGACCCCGCAGACCCTCAAGTTATATTCCCATCATCATCATCATCAACAACAACAACAACAGCCCTATGCCAAAGTCCCAATACCCCCGACCTTTTCTGCTTTCTGATTTAACGAGAACACTTACCATCCTCTTTCTCCCCCCCCCCCCCCCCCCCCCCCTTACATTCCTGCTTTCTGACGGTGGTATCGTCCCAAGAAGCACGGTGCAGATGAAGCGAAAGTGTTCTTCTTCATTTTTTTTTTTTCCAAAAATAAAAATCCACGACTCATGGAAGTTGGGAAAAGCCGGTGATGGACTGGTCAAAGGTCAAGGTGCTTCTCCTTTCAGCTGGAGCCGGGATTAAAGGGTCCAAGGCAAATCAAAACAAAAAAAAAAAAAAAAAAACAAGAGAAAGAGAAGAGAAGAAACGATTTGCGGTACATAGAATCATTTGAATCATAGTCACCCATCCAGTTCCCCACAATCCCCCTACACTACTTTTACCTAGCTATGTCCCTCCCACTTCATTTATGACATCTTTTCTCAGCTTTCTTTTTCCCCGACTCAAGAGTGGTTGTGTTCTGAATTTTAAATAAAATATATGACATCATTATTTAGTAGAGAAAATGTTATGTGATTGAAAATTGCTGTTGAGTCTACGTTACTGTTAGTAAAAGGTTGAATCTCACGACAAGCACGTAAGAACAATGAAATTGGTATTATATTTAGTGAAGGACAGTGAATGAAACAACACAGATAAAAATTTAATACTCATTTAATTTACATTACTTCTTTTAATAGCTTCAATTCTGTTATTTTATGGCTGATTGTTCTGACAATCTTCATTTAGCACAATCTCAGAGTATTTGTATACAGAATTAGTCTTTGGTACAGTATGAAGCAACATCTGGCTCAAAAAAAGTTTAGATCTCTTCATCAAACAACATCACCACCATCATAACACTGACTGTCCATGAACCTCATCCCACTTTATTAAACATCAGGTACCAAACAAACTTCCTCCCCTACCTCATCGAAGGGGACATCAGCAACAAGTAGTAGAAAGGTAGGAAAACTAGCCAAGATGCCTGATGTGAGTTCTTTTTCTTTTCTCTGTTTCCCACCTCTTTGCGTTGTGGGATAGAACCTTGCCAGAATCGCATGAATGCCACAGAAAGCGCTGTCGATTTCCTCCAATCTACCTCCTAACACTTGGGATGCTTCGTAATAATACTTTTGAACTAATTTACTTTTCTCCTCTAACTTGGTTATATAGGTTAAACGCACCGTCAAGCTTATTACGAAGCAGAATCTCAAGTTCGTCCTTCCCGATCCCTTTCCCCCTCCACCACCACCACAGCCTTCTATCCCTGTCGGTCCTCACCAGACTGTTCTTATTACATGTCTTCTATCTCATGGCCAAGGAACTTCTATATACTCTCTGCTCCTTTTGCGGACGTATTGGCTCTGCGAATAGCTACGTGCGTGTGTAGGGACAGGACAAAACATGGCGCGAATGCTCATTGCTTGAAACCCCGTGTCCCATTTCTATTCATATACAGCATATATTTCTATATATCTATATGGATGTGGAGCCAGAGGCCACATACAGGGATACATATTTACAATATACATGAAATGGCAGCTTGAATGCTTACATATGTCGTTTCATCTACAGGGAAGGGGAGACAGCGTCGGATGTGGAATTGCCACTTCGAAAATGGTCAATTGAGGTTTACCTGCTGAACGAGCATGGCGAGGAGATTCCTGCGGCCATGTTCGACAAGGTTACCTATACGCTTCACCCGAGTTTTGGGCCCAGAGCAATTCAGAGTATGTGCTGTTTGCTTTACATCTTTGTTTATCGCCGTTGCGAGGTTTTGCTGATCATGTCAAATCCAGCTTTCAAATCTCCACCGTTCAGAATCGATGAAGAAGGATGGGGCGAATTTGATATGCAAATCGGGTTTACAGTGCTGGACAAAGACTATGTGGTCAACCATGACCTTCATTTTCAGCAAAATAAGTACGAGTCGAAACACGTTCTTGTAAGTAATTTTCTTCTCGGTGACCACTTCCCCCTCCTCGTTTATACACTGTTTTGGGAGCTTTCCTAACCAGGCTGATTGATATATTTCCTTCTGAAACCCTACGACAGACCTTCAAAAACCCCAAACCAGTTCTCCTCAATCTCCTTCGCGAATCTGGTCCAGTGCCCGGTGACGAAAACGGCGTCAAGTCGAAACGTGGAGGTACGCAGGATGAAGGCTCAAAGAAGAAGAAACGGATTGACAAGAATGTATGCTATCTTTCGATCCCTTCTCAAACAGAACCATTTTCGAGCGGGAGCAGTCTCTTTTCCGACTAATACTTACCCTAAATGTTTAATAGATCGACATGGATAAACTGGCAGATGGGCTGCAGAAGCTTGGGGAAGATGACCTCCTCCAAGTCGTGCAGATGGTCCACGATAACAAATCCACTGATTCATATACGAAAAATGATATTGAGCGTGCGTTCCACTTCCTGCTGCCTCCACCGTTTTCCTCATCTATCTTTTATTTATTGCTAACTGCTTGATTTCTACAGAGGGTGAATTTCACGTTGACCTCTACACACTCCCCGATAGCCTGATCAAGATGCTCTGGGAATTCACACAGGAAAAAGGAGTTGTATGAGCACGAGGGCTGACAAGGAATACACCCCTTTCCTTGTTGCCCTCCTTCTTTTCGTTGCTCTTTTCCACTGGTTTTCTTTCCGTGTAAACGGATAACGGATGAATTTAATTACGCATGTCCCAAAAATATTTCAACGCTATATTGCCATATCCTTTAGGTTGTAAATTATGCCATTCTTCCCCCTTTTCTTGCCGCGTTTTTTGCTTCGATTTCTTCCTTACATCTGTTACTGCTCGCCTACTTCATTTCCAGTATTCAGTTTTATAATTTTTCTTTTTTGGTGCAAGTGACGAAAATTTATCTGCGTTAATCTTGTTTGCCCTGATTGTGGCGTTTTCCTATGTTTCCTAGTTTCCTCTTAAAATGACTGGAGCCCATGAATCATGTTCCCATAGTCAGTCATTTCTGACACGGCAGTTGGTTTTTTTTATTAGTTGTATCTTCGTCTCTGCAGGTGATTATTCTCTATATGAATAAAGGGAATTGAATATTCCATTCACTTCAGTGTCCTTTTTCTTCACGGGATGGAGAATCTGGCTGAGGTTAACTTACGGCTTGATCTAAAGAAAATAGCATCTGGAGAGAGAGAAAAGGGGGAGATTCAGTCAACAAAGTGATGCGTTAATGAGTCTGGCTAAGCCCATCTCTCGTTCTCTAGGATCACGAATGGAAATGCCGAGAGCTGATTCTATTCAATCTTGCCAGCAAGACACCTTCCATCATATAGATAAATGATATTAACTACTATTGTGAGAGCCTATCTATTTCCCTGCACACCATGCCCAACGGGAGGTTAGTGAAACGTGAGACGTCTTCGTACTAGTGATTTGCTTTCGTTAGAATATGCTATCTATTCTGCGATCAGAATGACTGTGATTACCCGCTACCTTAATCGTGACTTCAAAATGCTATCACCGCTGTCGCCAGCCAGCTTGTTTCTAATTTCAATCCCCAGCGGAATGATTCCAGGAAAATTAGCGCTTTGATCCTGGACAGTGGACCTGTTCAATGTAGCCGTGATTTATTCGACTAAGGTTTCATTTATCGGTCGTTCCACCAAATGCCATTGCAATTGACGAGGGATGCCCGCACATACTTTGCCCACTCCCATAACCTCCTTTGAATTCATAAATAACCCTAGACGTGAATGCAGGGTCAATTCTAACCTACTGAGGAATATTCCCGAACGTAAGCTTGGAATGCATGTACCCAGTTATGCAACCTTCCTCCGCTGTCGGAGATTTGAGCTTAAAACATTAGGTTCCGATCCTCAAAGTTGACTGCACATGAGGAAATCAGCAAAAAGGGGGGGGGGGGGGGGGTATAGATGAAGAGAGACAAAACACAACAGCATAGAAAGCAAGGAAGAAAGAGAAAGAAAATTAAAAGTAACAATCGACCGACGCGAGCAGGATTCGAACCTACGCCTCCGAAGAGAAGAGATTAGCTTTGACGCAGCAATACGTCACATTCTAGTCTCTCGCGTTAACCACTCCGCCATCGCGCCCAATCTGTGCTGAGAGAGTCTGGATTCTTGGTTGAGAACCTTACATGCAAACGCTGAAAAAATGCGCTTTAAAACCACGGTTTCATTCTTCCGCATCATATCCACGGTGCCTAGAATGGACTGCGCCGATTTCATACGCCCGAACAGCCCACGTTAAAAGGCACCCATTGGCCTTATTTACCCGAGCTGAGTACTTCAATACATGTTCACGTATGTTTGTAATGTATGTATCTATCGGAGAGCGTCAAACGGAAAGGAGCGGAGTAAGAGTTAAGGTTAAATCGACGAATTGCATCTCGTCCCTCACCATCACTTAAAGATAAAAAGAGTAAGAAGAATGTTTCCCCTTCTCCATAAATGCTAAATGCACATGTAATACTTACTCATAATGGAAAATTCTATCTGACCAGCCATAGAGAAACAAACGGAAGAGAGAAAGTCAGAAAATTTAAATCCACTTCCAACAAACTGCCGGGCAAAAACACTCAATGAAACAAAAGCCCATGCTTATGAGAGGGATATCAACAGGTAAATACGACAACCGACATGCACATCAAAAAGCCAACAAAGAAAAAAACGCGCGCCGACGGATTACCAGCACAAAACAGTTGTGTGCAAGCAAAAAATTATAAGAAGTAAGCTGAGACAAGGACAAACAACTAGTGGAGTTGGAAACGCCCATCTCTGCTGGTGGTAAGAAAACTTCAGGTGGGACTGGACAAGTGGAGAGGACGTTTTTCAGGCCAGGAACGAGATGGTTTTTAGACCCAACACGGGTAAAAGCAAAAACACATGAAACGACAAAGATATGCAGTCCTTTGTCATGTCTGAAGATAGAACAAAAGCTCCTATACGATTCAAATGCCAAAATTTCCATCGGGATAAGGGAAAGGCCCCGCAGGTTTTTCTTGAGGATAATGTATTAAACGGATAAAAAATGACGGAACAAGATGACGTATGCGCCATTAGCGCCAATTCATTGACTTTTCCCGGGGTTAATCTGCGTTGTGTAACCAAAATGGAGTTTCATTCTATCGTGACATCGAAGGAGTTATTCTGAGAGGGGAGAAAAAGTGGGTATAGCGTGACAAATGAGAAGCGCGTCGAAGGGAGGATGGTCGAATCGATCAGACAATTCGATTCCTGAAAACATAAAAGAACAGGTCAGACAAGATGCTTGGACTTTGATTTGGCAATATCGTGCACAGAAACTAAACGAGAAAGAGAGATACGTACTGCATAAGGAGATCTTCTAAACTTGAAGCACTGCAATCTCGTCCACTGGGGAGTTGATGGAAAATATCCACTATTGTCGAAAACACATCACCGTTTCTGTATGCCAGTAAGGCTGGTGGAGTGACATGTCCCATCTCTGCTATCTCATAATGTAATTTTATGAATCGTGTTGTTGCGTGTTTGCGAGCAATGGTAGTGAGGCAATCTTCCACAATGTTGCTTTCGGGAGACTAGTGTTAAAAGAAGATTAGATATTTTGTAACTTCTTCCTGAAATATGCAAAAAAGAGAAGCGAACTGACCTCAGGGTCGTATATACAGACAACGACGACAGCATCTGGGGTCACCATCTCAATGGCGTCCAGGTACCCGTTTGCATTAACCGCTTCCACTGTCCCATATCTCCGCTTGCTAGGGCTGACACGTCTCTTGCTCTTGCGCTGTAGTTCCAGCATACGAGCTTCTCGCCATTTACGCATGAACTGTTCGTCTTCGGTTTCATCTGGCAACGGCGATGTCTCTTTGGACAGTCGGGCGTCACCTTGTTCTTTCGTCGAGGCGGGATAGGAGGTATTGTCAAGGCCAGTAACACTCATGATAGTGCGACGGAATGAGCGTTTCTTTGCCCTCTCGTACGACTGAGCATCTGCAATCACCCCCTTGGGCCCAGTGTTCGCTTCGAAGACGGTGGTGGGAAGATGATAACCTACATCTTTTGAAATCATGGTGTGGGAGGTGTCAGTCTCCGTATCGGAGTGTACGTAAGTCAGACTTTCGACGTCAGAAAAGGAAAAATTAGAATCGTTATCCGAAGCGCGATGGTCTTCTGGGTGGCAGGAGACCTTTTCTTTGTGGTTGAGAAGACGATCTGCTTCGTCCTGGGCGAAAGACATTGTGAAATGGAACAAAAGCGCGACTCGGGCGGCTGGGACCTGTCAGACTTATATATAGCAGTGAACTCCTTGTCTGGATGCGGTAGCGCGTAAAGAATTCGTAATGGCGCTCCCTCGTTACAGTCCACCCGGGCGGTAAGCAGATAGGCGATGGATTTCTGAAGACGGAATGTTCCTTGTTGACGGAGTGCAGTCAGAGATTGGTGGAGGATAATAAGAGCAAGGAATAGGGACAAGGGACAGGGAACGGCGGTGTAACCAGCTTTCCCAAAACGCAGAGAGACTGTTGTGCGGCGTGAGGCGCAGATCCTGTTTCAGCCTTGAGCCTTAAGCAAAGGACAATCGTGAAAGCCGGCGCATGTGGGACATGTGGATTGGCTAGGTGAGCAATGTTATTATGGGCCCATCGATGTGTAGCCCACTCAGATATGGGTGATCCTTTTATATTTTGTTAAACTAGCAGGATGAACGGTGCAGATCACAGCTTTTAGACCAGACACTATAAAATCGAATTGCGACAGAGGATGAGTGGCCTGGACTGTCACCAAGAACAAACCGTACTGCGACGGTATACAATGTTGCGTGGATCAGGAATCTAGCGAGCAGTCATTAAAGCCAATCCACAGTCATTGAACAGGTTGGGCCGTTAATAAAGAGGACCCCACAGCTAAATTGAGCAATCCCAACAAAATCACCGTTGAGTGGGGAATTTTTTGATTGGTATTCTCAGTAATTAGTTAGATGAGATGAGACTCTGTTCCTTGGGCGTTGACGGATGAATCAGCCGGTCTCGTGACAACCTTTCGTTTCCTTCAGCAAAAGAATTTATTTCAAAAGAAACTAAACTATCCGTAACTACCGGGTTACGGAGAGCATCCATCTACGCCTTCGCCTTCGACTTCCGACTTCCGACTTTCGGAACTCCACACGTTGCTCTTCTGTACAATCCTCAAAGAGTTCACTCAAAAATAGCTAGTGGTAACAGCGGGCCTACGCAACCATCATCTGCTGTCCGGGGGAAGGCGACAATCCAGATGCCTGCAACTCAGCCAGTTTGAAGTTGATTGCTATTTGACATCATTGTTGAAACACCAGTGACGGAATGAACATGGTGACGTTGAACTAGGTTTGCTTGCCATGTGTCCGCCTCTTTGGGGTTGTTCTCCTCCAGGCTCCGAAGTTCCATGGTGAGACATTACTGGGGACTCGGAATGGCTGAAATAAAAAGGGGCTGATTCCTGCCAAGGAAGCCAACTAAAAACCAATGGACGTGACTAGAGGCAATGATCTTCCTGCAGTCGATCGACTTCATATCCGACCTTACTGCTTAGGCCGTGCCAACAAAATCGGATTGAGAAAAATGACATCAATCGTCATTTCTGCGATTCGTGCCCGCGTTTTCATCCATCATCCCGAAAGAAACTGAGCCTGCAAAGGCCCTTCCACAATTCAGTTTGCGTGAAATTGATGCTTTTGAGGCCTGGTTACCCCGAACTGTGCCAACCAACTCGTCAGTGCTTCATGCAATATAGTTGCTCTCTCCAGTGTTATTGGGGTTACCAATCGCCCGGGGGTACAGAAGATTTTCCCCTTCATACGGTCTATGTTTCGTCTTAACTGTAGTAGGATGTGAGAGTATATCCGGTGCCACTACACGCAAAATCCCTCTTTTCCATATCATAGCAGGTTAAGATATATTAGTATTGGGCAATTACATGTTAACATGAACACCACCAAGAATAAGGGAGCAAAATCATCTTGGCTATCCCTGTGAGATCGGGGACTGGAACTAGTCTCATGAAAAGCAGCAATCAGCGCAATATTTCATCCGACTGGTTCGTTTTGAAGATCCCGCTAAATCTAGGGGGACTGTCTTCTTCCACGTGGCACCTTGGTCAAATAATCCAAGGCTTTTTCTTTTTCTTTTTTCTTTTCATTCCCTTTTTTTTTTGTTTCCTCCGTCCACCCGAGCACATCAGAGCCTTGGTGCGATCCACAAACCGCCTTTACTCGCCGGCATTAATAGAAATCTATGCAAAAATGGTAATCTGGCCTTTTTATTTGGCACACTAAATTCCCCCAACAATATTCCCACTTGGTTCTTCAGTATGTCGTGCCCGTAGATTGGATGAGAACTCTGCCTTTCTTCGCCGGACAGGAACGGGCGGGACCGGATTGTGGAACAAAAAACGCGAATCAATATCCCGCTGCATATGTTCGATGGTATGTCAAGCACCGAGAGTTGGATATGTCAACTACTGGCAGACCATTTTCCCTCCTCGTGAATGAGAAAATTATATAATGAGCTTGGAGCAACATAACTAACCTGCGATCCTTAAAGATGTCAGCGGTTTTTACGGCTTTCATTTTTGGAAATCATACCAATCAGATCTGTGGTGTTCATTGACATATTTCTTTAAGTATGTATATTTCACAAGTATACCTCTCTGCGACGCGACAGATCCCAAACGACCCGGTAGGTATCCCCCAGTTTTCCAGGTGACGGCCGCTGTGCAATGCCAGCCGTTGTGTTTTCCCAGCCGAAGTAGTGGGCAACAAGTTAATAAAGAGCTTCATGGCGAGCAAGAAATCATAGCAAACTGCTGCTGCCATCAAACACAGCAACTATTCCAGAGGCAGGGAGATCACATACGGATGTGAGGGTGTTCCGATATAGCATTGCTTTATCCTAAAGTGTAGACCCTTCATTTAGATGACCTCCATGCTGCTTCCTTGTCACACGTACCCGACGTTGAAAAAATAAAGAAAATGTACAGCAAGCAAGTACGAGAGTATGGATGTTCTCATATCGTTATAACACGATTTCCCCTCCATGATAAGGATCACCTCGCGAATCCCACTTTCAATATTAATTTTCATTGAGTAAACTTGCCTTTCGTCTCCTTGAAAATCAACTCATATTCTGGGACCAATTGCATGTACATCGCTGCTGGGCATCCTGGCGCTCTCTTGGTATACGCAGCTCCTCCATCCCCAACATTCTTCTTCTGGAGTCCCGGTGTATGGGCAGTGGCGTGTTCAACCAACAGCTGAGCTTGACAGGACGGACCGTTGCCATGCAATGAAAAAGGCTGCTGTCTCAACGACAATCGAGCCAACTGATAAGTCTGCAGATGTGGACATGCCCTATTCGACACTTCTTCTGGAATTGTTGTGCTGCAAACTCGCTTTTCACAAACCATACGTGGCAACAGATCAACAGCGATGGAAAGGATCTCCGGTAGATTAGTGAGGGTATGGTGGAACACACTAACTCGTGATGCTGGAGAAAAAGGTTCCTTTTCTTCAGCCCTAAAGCACGAGCAATATTCTCACCCTCGTCTTTTGCTAGAACGATCCCTCCAAAAGCCCTGGTATGCCACCAGGTGACCATAGAGGATGTTCTCGAACAATATGGAACACGCTGGGACAGGGGTAAACTAACTAACCATGCAATCACTCGGTTGTTTCAGGAGAGCTGAAACCTGGAACAAGAAAAGGAGCCCGGCGACATAATGCACTCCACAACATCCATTTTAACAGGAAAAGAAAAGAAAAGAAAAGAAAAGAAAAATATAAGTATATAATATAAAATTAAAAATAAGAAGAAGAAGAAGAAGAAGAAGAAGAAAAATAACGAGGCAGCGCAAGGAAATTCCAGCTGGCAGACCTGCCTTGGTTCAATATCTCAAGCCCCCTGCCAAAGGTCGAGCAGGCTCACCCTATAGGGCGAATACATGTGGCAAGCCGCATTGATGTCCGGTCGTGCCCTGTGGATTAAGGAATGGAGCATGAATTCCGCCCGTGCTTGTTTCATGCTCAATTGCCGTGAGAGGATCTCCATCGCGGTCCACCGGTATAAGATCCGCAACAGTGATACAGCCGAAGTGCTTGGCGTAACGGATCTATTATTATTTCGGGAGGAAAGCCACAATGTGAGCGGGTCTTCTCTGTTTCAGATAGCTCTGTCGGCGGAGATGGCTTCTGCAGTTACGGCTCGAGGGAAACAGGGTGGATGCGAAATTAAGATGATCCAGAAACCTTCCTGGTTGATGGAATCTGTAGATGTAGAACTTCTAATTGGCATGTTTAGAAGCATTGCGGAGGGGACATATGCCGATGTATTTCGCAGTAGATGTGACCGGAGTCGACAGATCCTCTTCACCCTATGTTTCTGGTAAATGGAATGGCATGCCCCGTAGGAAACTTATAGCTCTCGGAGTTCGAAACGGCATCACGGTTCTGTATCTACATTGCAAAACTGTTAGTTAGAGAAAATAAAAATAAACCGGTAAAACGATGATACCAGTCATATGCGCCATCGGCGAATGCCAACTTTGCAAAGATGAGAAAGGTACCGGCCATATGATTCTGCTCTACCCCTTCGCTCTCAAAGGGTGGGGATCTCATGGAGAGAATGATTAGCGGGTTTGCCTGAAATTGATTGCTTGTTGATGGAGGTCGATCCCGCTTCTTCTGTGGCAACGATTGCAGACAATACTGAATGATTGGTTTGTTGATTGCGTTCCTTTGACTTTTGATCCGTCTGCTCTTATTTCGAACGGGATAGCTGTATGAGAAACTTGTGAGATTGTAATTTGTAGATATATTGTGGATATTGAAAGATCGGTTGAGTGTAACCTAGTTATATACAGCGTATCATCATTCTTCCACAAGGTTTAACGTAGAATTAATACCATTACTGAATGGAAAGCCTAAAAGTATGATGGATCGGCATCAAGCCTTTCCCCGGTCCCCACAGAGATCGATATCTATCCCGGCTATCTCTATATCGCATGAGGGGTTAGGACTTAGCGGTGTGTCGCGGACACGATTTCAACACCGGCTTCACTCCGCAAACATCACTACTTTCAGCCGGCGAGTTCAACACCAAGAATCACGGCCCACAAGGATCGAGTAAATTCGGACTTACAATTCGGCCGTGAATTCGGCTCCTGTCGTGTTTAACATTGCATCGGAGATTTGACTGGTTCGAACCGTCTTTTGCGGAATCATGCTATCCACTTGGGGTTATCCAGTTTATTAACTAATAATGATCCAACAGACGGATTGGCATCCTAGAATGAACTAAGTATCTTCAAAGGTTTCCCGAATATATACACACGCAATTTCGGGGCGAGTCGACAACTCATCCATCGGCAGAGATCTTCCGGAATTAAGATACAGAGCAGATACAGCAAGCAATCCGATCCGTATCGAATATGTCATCATCTGCAGGAGGAGCAAAGCCAAGAGTTCTTGCACTCAGCTCTCCCGGGTACACGGACGAGGAATATCTCGCAGACTTCAAATCAAAATATGAGTTCTGCGTAACCCCCTCCCCTCCCCTCCCCTCCCCTCCCCTCCCCACCAAACTCCCCAACCACAGTAACAAAGCCATAATTAACGCCCATACCTCAGGTCCTCACCTCCACTGATCGAGCTGGTGCTATCCCAGAAATCGCGGATCTCGTCAAGCGCCACGGCCCCTTTGACGCCGTGATGGTGCACATGGGAACATTGCCCTTTGAGCCATTCGATGAGGCCCTCTTTGGCGCCCTTGTCCCGCACTGTAAGGTCATAGCCTCTTGCTCTGCAGGCTACAACGAGTTCGACGTCAATTGGATGACGCGCAACAAGATCTGGTTCTGCAATTCACGAAATGCCGTGTCGGAGGCTACTGCAGATATGAGCATGTTTTTGATATTGGCTGTCCTGAAAAACACGACAGTGGCAGAAAAGTCAGCTAGAGGGGGGAATTGGAGAAACGGGCTTGTGCCAACGAGGGATCCGAGTGGGATGACTTTGGGGATTGTGGGCATGGGGAATATCGGGAAGGTATGTAAGACGGCCTCTTTGGGCGTGTTCTTGGATTCGGATTTCTCTGTTCAGATTGTGTGCCCTTCCTTGCTCAATGGCTCTATGGCCATGAGTAATTTTTCCTTTCGTGGGCATTAGACGTATGTACGGTTGGTCACTATATCGCAACGGAAGCTCAACTTGGGCACGAAAAATATCGGGCTGGATATTGGTCAAGTTCTGTCATAAATACTTGGACATTAGATATGGATACAATGACAGGAATAAAACCGCTAATAGCAGACGTCACCAGCACCTCGCCCGCAAAGCCCTCATCTTCAACATGAAAATCAAATACTACAACCGCACCCGGCTCCCAGCCGACGTCGAAGCTCAATACTCAGCCACCTACTGCTCCACGCTCGATGAGCTCCTGTCTACCTCCGATATCGTGTCTATAAACAGCCCCCTAAACGCCTCCACCAAAGGCCTGATTGGTTGCAAGGAGTTTGCCAAGATGAAAGACGGCGCCTATTTCGTGAACACTGCCCGTGGAAAGATAGTCGACGAAGATGCGCTTATCGAGGCGCTGGAATTGGGTAAGGTGAAGATGGCGGGTCTAGATGTGTTTCCCAATGAGCCGGAGATAAAGTATGTCTTTATTTTGATTTCTGATTTTTATAAATGCGAAAGGAGAAAGACTTGACTTACACCCCCCCTTTAGTCCCTATTACATCACCAGCGATAAAGTGATATTACAACCTCATATGGGAGGTCTGACAGATGGCGCATTCAGCCTGTCTGAGAGGGAATGCTTTGAAAATATCAAGGCATGTTTATCTACAGGGACACCTATAGCACCTGTTAATTTTGTGGAGAGGACAAATCTGTGAGGGGAGGGATGGATTGTGAAAACAAAACAGCAGAAGCGCGTTGAAACACTTACTATAACTTATTCACCCCACTGCTGAAACGTTACCTCTTTCGCCATGCAGACATATTCCATAGAAATAGCAATACATGGACAGATTAACGTTGGCGTTTGTATATATATATATTTATAACAGAATTGCGATATTCTGTGGAAGGAGAAGAGAAATTTAGATTTCAGCCAGACATTCCGGAGCTTGCACATGATAGCAGCTTTCAAGTCCAACATCGAGATCGCCGATTTTGGTCTTTGTATTTGTTGGATTCCGACGTCCCATAATATTACGCACGACGCTAGGTATATAAGAAACTATCCATAGGAGGAGATGAGGATATAATTATAGATTAGCTTGGTTATATAGTAGATTACCACGATGAATTGGGAAGATTGAAAATGACACGATTGATACATTTGCATCAACGGGCGGAAGACCCTGAAAGAGTGTTGACCTCGGGTAATCCCCGTTTGCCTAGCCAGTTGTCGGAAGCGAGGTACGAATCGGTGATACAGAGGTAATATTTCAACAATAATCTGCACGCTTAACGGCTCCGACAACTCTGAAATATTACCCTATTTGTGATGATAAACCTGACATATACGTAAAGGAATTAACCATGGAAAAATTGTTGAAGACGAATTAAAATCAAAACAAGATTGACTGACATACATCAACGCTTTCCCACCAATCCTTTCTCAATGGCATTTGCCATACCCAAAACATACCATCAAACGAAATGAAACCACTCTGGTGCCCTCTCAAATTTTCTGTTGTGTGCGATCATACATATATAACGAAATGGTAAGAAACCCCATACAAAAAATGCATTTAATTGGTCCGGTACTTAAGAATCCGTGGGGGTTGCCACTTGCAGGCCATTATAAAAGAGAACAAAAGAGCACCATGAAAAAAAGAAAATACAAGAAATGTGAGACATAAAATGATAGGTGGAGATAAGGAAAACATAATGGAAAATAGAACGTGGGGTTAAGAACAGGACCTAGGAGGAAATATCAGGAGTACATGAGGACCAATGGCTATAGAGAAAGAAAGAAAAGGGGGAAAAAGGTAGTACACACCTAGGCAATTCGGAATGTAGGAATCAAACAAGGAAGAAACGACGAAGAAATCCCCAAAAAGAATTTTTGAGAGAGAAAGAGAGAGAGAAACCCGGCAGCAAAGAAAGTAGGGAAGAAAAATGAAGAAACTTATAGCCTGATAATGGGGGTTTAAAACAACGGAGCAAAAGACTATAAGGAAAATAATAAAGGCTCACAATCCTTTCCAAGCCCGAGGTATAAAAAATTAACGGGAGGAAAATAAGGAAACCAGCACCATAAAGAAAAGTAAAACGGTGTATGTGTAGGTAAACAGTAAGGGGGAGAACAGAGAGCCATTTAAAAAGACAGAAAACATCAACAAAAGCTGAAAAAGTGGCAACCAGAAATTAAGTACTTGGATATACTGAAGTGAAGAACAAAAAATGAAGGAAAATCCCATCAAAAAGATTATTATCCAAATGATATCTCGCAGCTCAAGAGTCTCAATTTTTTATTCCTCTAGTGCCTTTCTTTTCGTTTCGTGAGCTTTTGTGAGCAGGAAGTAAAAGGTAGGATCTTGACTCCTCTCTTTTCATCTTCTTCTAGTTCCGAAAATTAAGACACTTAAGGGACAAAAGAAGGGGGTTATAGTGTCAGAGAGGTGTGCAGGGATGGCGAGGATTAAGGAACAAGGTTTGTTTCCTTCATGTCATCATAGGTTTGATGTTATTCTGTGTCGCCTTACGAGTGTAAGAAGGCTGTTGTGAGAAAGAGACGAGAAGCTCGAGTCCGTCCCCCTGTAGTTAAATTTTTGAGAAGCATGCTTGCAATTATATATGCCTGTCCTGTAGATGGCACAGTTCCTCGAGGATATCATGGTGTTTGTGTGGGAGAGAAACGGATATACGGAATATGAATGTTGTAGGCGAAAAAACTTCCTTGTCGATGGGAGGGGGGGAGGGTGTGTGGTACGAGAACTGCAAAATTGAAGGCGGGTGGTGTGGGGTGTTCGTTCAGTTCCACCATCAACGATCGATAATTTGGCCTAAACCAAGTCTACCATGCCCAGACCTTGAGCTGAAGATTGGAAAAAAACCATATATCAGCAAGGGGAACTTCACTGTAGAATTGAACTAATCATTGAACGCTCACCAGAGAATCCCAAGATCCTGTGCACAAGCTGATTCCATCGTTGCTGACGCCCAGGCAGCTGACACGATTTTCATGGCCACTCAGTGAACCGACCTTCTCTCCTCTTAGAACGTCCCAGACCTTGAAAAGATTACGTATTAATTAGTTTGGTTCGCACAAAAGGGATAGCAAATAAATAGGTTGACTTACCTTGCACTCATAATCATCGTAGCCAGCAAACAAAAGTCGACCAGAGACTGAGAACGCAACGGAAGTAATACCGCAAAGTACTTGATCACTCTGCGTATAATATAAAAGATCATGTCAGTTATCCAACGAACTTTTATGTTGACAATTTAAGTCATGAGGCGTTTGAATTAATAATATTACCTGGTATGTATTAAGTTCTCTATCCGCGCGGATATCGAATAGACGGCAGGTGGTGTCGTCCGATCCGGTACCAAAAGCATTGCCATCAGGGAAGAACTGGATGGCATTGATATCCGATTCATGACCGGAGAATGTTTGTACCGACTTCCCAGCGCGGATATCCCAGAGTTTAGCAAAGGCATCGCATGCGCCGGAGACGAAAACGTTGTTGTTTGTCGGGTTTATGCTGATGCTCATAACATCACCCAGATGATCGGCGAATTCAGTGACTTTCGACCCCGATTCGATATCCCATAGCATACAGGTCATGTCGCCGGAAGAAGTGATGATTCGACGGTCATTTACGAAACGACAACATGACAGGTAACCGGTGTGGCCGGACAATTCTCGTGCGACACGGGTTGGACCTTCTCGAGAGGAAAGATTATAGATGGAACAGATGTTGTCTAGACCACCACAGGCGACATAGTTACCGCTCGGGGCATAGGCGCAAGTCATCACCCATGACGATCTTAGGGGGATGGCGTGCACTTTGTTTGTTGTGTATGCATCCCAGATGATTAGTTTCCCGTCTTGAGAGGCAGAAACCAGATGGCGGCGGTCTGTCGACCAGTGCATCGCATAGATCTTGGCCAAGTGGCCCTTTAAGTTCCGTCGCGGTCTCATTCCAATTCGTGGAAGGGGGTCCGTATTGTTCTGTGCGACTTGACGAACTATGAGGAAGGTATGTTATGTCAGTATTAATTAACCAATGGCCTGGGTTTAACCTCGGGATGGGGATAGAGCCAATGACTGGTGGACATGTGCGAGAAAGCCCCAACGAGTGAGAAAACTCTTATGACTTGGCTGGGTTCAATGGACGAGAGTTGTGTAAAGAGAGATTCAGAGGAGTTCATAGATGCCATGGTGGGTGATAACATATGTGGAGATGGGGTGAAGAGTAAAAGAGACAGCAGTCCTTACGAGAGGTATCCGCAAGCTCATCTTTCCTGCGCTTGATGCGATCCTTTAGACCCTCTGCCTCACGACGGGCAGCGGTGATCTTCGCCTGCATTTGCTCGCCGCTCAAATCGGCCGCCATGGTAGATTAACGAGACCACAAAGAATAGAGAGAGGGTGGTCAACTGGATGGGAAGAGGATGGATAGGAAGAAGGGTGGTAGTTTAACGGAGAGCAAAATTTGGCGAATGGTCGATCGGGGGAGGAGGCAGTGGAGGGTTGTGGTAACCGTTGTGGTTGTGGTTGGGAGAAATGATGTGGGAACTAGAAAGCGACCTAGCTGGGATTGCACCAATAGCACTATTATTGGGGGCCCTGGGACAGGAGGCAGAGAGGGTGGTTGGCTGGAATAATGGTTAATGAGATAGAGTGGAGAACTTGGGACTCCAGCAGTTGCAGTGGTGGAAGCACCAGATGCGAAGGTGACAGATCTTTGAATATAGTAAACAGAAGAGTCGTCCCCTCTACCACAGCACAGACAGGGCAAATGGCCACACCAACCACTGGATATGCTCAGGGATGGCTGGCAGCAGGGTGAGAGGAGAGGACTGGGGAGCAAGCAATCCACGATGACCAGCAGCAGGCAGAATCGAGGGGGCAACTAAGATTGAAGAGAGGAGAGGGATAGGAGAAATTCCAGTCTGGGGATGTGTGAGGCGTTGGGTAAATTAGGGTGAGTGAGTGAGAGGAGCAGATGAAGATGAGGATGAGGTTCAAGGGTTGAGGCTGATGAAGACAGTGGTTGTGCTGGTTTGGAACTGGTTTGGGCGGTACCTAGGGTAAGTAATATTACACTCACGGTACAGAGTGCGTTTGCCTACAGAACTGTATCTATCCATACACTATATCCCGTGGATGTACTTGGGTTGTATTGTGCCCATAATCTGTCGGTATATCTGCTGTATTTAATCCCCGGTATTCTACTCCACAAATATCCGCTGCTGACAAACCAAGGGAATGACACCGATAAGTTAAATACAAAGTTTTCAATCCTACGTCTGAATATCAACAGCATTCATGCATCTGCCCTGCTGTGGCTGAAAAGCGATTGATACAGAAGGCTACACCAGGAAATATTCCAACCACCCGTCTTATTTGAGGACTGACGCGGTTATCTATTCTCCTTTTTGTTACAATTTTTGAGTTTCTTTCCTCCCGTTCCTTCGACTGCTCAGTGCTCAGTGCTCGGTGTCAGCAAACATAGGGTTGTAGATGATTGGAACACCCTTTATTATTACTTACTGTCCTATTGGCACGTCAGAAACACCAGCTTGCCTAAGAGTCGCCAGGGTGTTTGTGGAAGGCAAAAAACTTCCATGGAAGACTTCTTCAGGCGCCTTGGCAGGACCCTAGCCAGACGCAATTGTCAAATCATTTGGGGACGGACTTCCTCGACCACCAGCATTCTGGAGACGGTTTCCAGAAGGGTGCCACCAAAAAAAAAAAAAAAAAAAAAAAAAAAAAAAAAAAAACCAATGGAGCTGGGTCATTGGAGTTTGCTGGGATTTCGGGAAATTGTCAGTTCTCAATGACGAAGCATCAGTGCCTTGCCTATTCATAAAACAACATTTCTATTAGTAACTATCCCGTGTCTATGCTCCACCAAAATAGTTTTTGACATGTTGACAAGTTACCGATTTCCTCGGCTTTTTCGGAGGTGCAATAGTTATCGATATATGGGTCAATAAGCAAATACAATGAGTCGACATGAGATTTCTTTTCCAACGCAGGCACCTACCCAACTTGCCTCCCTATGGATAGTTAATTCTTTATTTTGGAACATCCTGCAACGTCAAAGTGCTCAAAAAATGACTGTACCTGTATTCACCTGCAACCATTTTCTCCACCTGTTCAGGCAAAGAGTTGCCTGCTAATATGCGAATGCCAATAGAAACACCCAGGGCCAAGAAAATCGAAAATCCAATAGCCCAGAATGACAGTAGGAGAAAATTCAAACGGCCAATGATGATGGCGGCTGTTAGCTTAACAACTCCAGCTAGGTAACGTAATCCACTAACTACCGAATAGCAGATACCACTGAGCGGCGGATTCTCTCCGAAAATCTTCAAATATTCAACTTAAACTATTTTTAACACCTCATTTCTTCATGTGTTTTACTCGAAATGTCTTTATCTCAAGAATCACATATACAGTTGGCCATTGCTGCATATAAATCAAAAAAAAGTTATATCAAAGATAAAAGCTGCAAAGATATATAAGATTTCTGAAACTACTCTGCATAAAGAATTTACTTGTATCAGATCATATCCAAAAACATATACAAATAATCACAAGTTGATAAATATTGAAAAGAAATCTGTTCTTAGCAATTACTGAATGCAAATAAGTGAGACTTTTTAATCTGATCAGAGTTTATATATAAATTAATACTAATTTATTTTTCTTTAAGTATATACTTTTAATTCTATCATTATTCTTAGAGTCAATTAAATATCTAGAGTTATTTATTATTTTCAACTATATATAT
The DNA here is from genome assembly GCF_000150735.1 of Paracoccidioides brasiliensis. Taxonomy (NCBI): domain Eukaryota; kingdom Fungi; phylum Ascomycota; class Eurotiomycetes; order Onygenales; family Ajellomycetaceae; genus Paracoccidioides; species Paracoccidioides brasiliensis. The sequence continues at coordinate 1,750,739 of NW_011371363.1, forward strand.
ACTATAGTTAATATATATTTTATTAATAGATAAAGATAAAAAATTTAAATATTATAAAATAATAATTAAAGATAATATATAAAGTTATTTAAAAATATAAAATTTATAAAAATAATATTGAAAACTTTGATATAATAAACTTTGAAATAAGACTTTATATACTTTTTAAAATTATTACTATAATTAAATATAGTAAAAAATTATAAATAAATTATAATTATTAAATATATAAAATTAAAACAATATTTTATTTTATTAATAATAATTAAAAGAAAAATTTTATATTAAATATTTTAATATAAAAAATCAACTTTTTTAAAATTAAAAAATAAATATAAATATTAATAATTAAATTATTAATATATTAAAAATATATAAACTTAAAAATATTTAAATTATATTTTAAATACTATTTGGTAAATATAAAATAATAACTTATTTTTAATAATTATAATAATTATTTAATTATAGAATTTATTAATATTTATAAATATAATATAATTATTTATTTTTATATATTTATTTATATATTTTATATTTATTAACTATTATATATTAATATTATTAAATTATTAAAATATAAATATAAAAAGTTAATTAAAAAATGATAATTATAAAAAAAATTATATTAATAAAAATAAAAATCTATTTTTTTATTTATCTATATATAAAAAAAAAGTCTTTATTAATAAAAGTATTTATAGTAATTTTTTATTGAAATAAAGTTTAAATTATTAAATATAAAAAGAGCTCTATTAAAATTCATCTTTCAACTATATATATCAATATCATCATTATCATTAATGCTGAGAACTCAATATCTTCAGCATTTCAAACATCTTAGATTACTCATCAGCTTGATCATAAGGTTCATCACCTGCAGAGAAGTATAAATGAGAAGAAACATCTATCTAGTAACTTAAATATCTTATCTTCAACATGTTGAAAACACTGCACAGATGGCTATGAATACAAATCTTCTTCTTCATCAAGAAATCAAGATTCTACAAGCAGAGAATGAGTGGAAGATGAAAGAAAAAACACAGAGACATACTAATCTAGATCAGAATACCATTCTATCTTCATAAAAGAGTCATGAGCGCGTTCAGCAGCTTGATATACAGGTTGAAGCTTAGATTGAAGCTATATCTCACCAGTAAGCCCTACTACGCTGCAGTCATAATTTATTGATATTTTCAATATCTAAGCGTGTTGGTCGTTAACTTCATGAATATTTAATAGTTTTCAGAGAATCCGCCCTGGTGGTAGATTACGTTATCTGACAGGTTTCATGAAAGAATTTAACTTTCCGCAAGTAGCAATTTGGGAACCTTTGGGGCCTTGTTTTTTTTACCACCTCAGCCCCTTTTTTTTCATATTGGCTATGGTTTGTGCTTATGTTCCATTACTCAAGGGTAAAAAGAGAGCCTAGTTCAGTTTAGCTCATTTTACATCTTCGATTATCTTAATCTTATTGGTGACCATATGAGATCTGGAGGCAAGAATAGATACTGGATTTAATTCATATTTAGAATTGCAAACAAAAATTTGTGAGCAAATATCAAACATATAATACTCACATAAAACAATTCCCACAACCACCGCCCTTGCCTCCACGCACACCAACAAGCCAATCTTTTTGTGGCTCACAACTTCCGTGGTCCCTCACTCGCAATCGCCCGCTTGATCACCCTTGCAGAGGAGGATGCCATTGTTGACGCTCACCCACACTGATTCCTGCCTCTCTTTCTGCGGCCAGCTCTTTGTGGGCTGCCTTGATCATGGCGCCTCACCCTCGTCGGGCAGGAGCTGACGATAAGGAGAGGAGGAGCAAGAGGAATGCCCGTCTCCGCCCTGGTTGCCTTGTTTGCAGACAGCGGATATAGAAGTTGCTCCATTGGCGAGGATGAAGATGATGATGAGGGCCAACCCCCCTCAAACACTACCTAGCCCAGGCAGAGAGCCTATAATTACTCCGCTTCAACAGAAGTGGTACAGCCTCAAAACTCAAGAAAACTCAATGAGACTTGTGGGTACTGAGAGAGGGAAGCAATGGCTCTTTTGATTTTTGAGATATGTCATGAACTAGCTCTGATGACTTTGAGTACGTCAAGATAGTTGACTACGCAACTAAAACTTAGACCCCGAGAAGACTGTTCATTTTCTATATGCATTTTTGAAGTTGATAATATAATATTCATCATGATATAAATAGATAATGTTGTTTAAATGTTAGATATAGTCTCTATTAGCATTAATCAAATAGGATTGCATCTCATTACATTCAATGAAAAGAAGAAATTTGAAAAGAAGGAGTTTGATAAAAGCTCTTTATATAAATAGCAATCTGACTTACTGTTCAAAGAGTTATGATTCATTCTCAATATATCAGAGTTACTGAAATATACATATAATTTTCAATACAATCATCTTCATCTTTAATTCTTACATTTTTTTTATATCTGTTGATATATACTTGTACGCTTTCTTAACTAAGTTCATCTATTCAGCATTCTCTATAATTAACTCTATATGATATCACTATTGATATTCCGTCTCAGTGTTGTTTCATTATAATTTATTAATTTAATCTGACTATTTAAAAAACCAGTTGAGCTTTAAAAACATATTTCACTATGAAAAAATATCTGAAACTCAAATTATTATTAAAATATTATATTTTCAGTGAGTAGATTTTGATTCTTCTATACTAAGCAAATGTTTATATCTTCAATTTCTGAGTATTAAGTTTTTAAGTAGAAGTTTCATCTTAATTTAAACTGATTTAATATTATAAATTTTAAATTTTATAGTTATCTTTATTATTAATTTTTTAAAGATATCTATTTCTATAAATAAATAAATAATTAAAATTAAAATTATTCTTATTCTTTTTCTTTTTTTTCTTCTTCATTTAAAATGTATTCAATTATCAGCTATGATATCTATCTAGTTAAACTAGAATTTTTCCATTTTTCTTAATCAAATAATTAAAAAAATGCAATTTAAATCGTATAATTATTAGATTTCATTTTAGAATAATATAGAATTTAAAAATAACATGATAAAAGCAAATTTAAACAATTTTATTTTATTAGAAAATCAATAATGATAAACAAATAGAAAATTAAAATTAAGCTTGATAATAGATTTTTAATTATTGCACATATTCTATAAAGCTGAGAAGATAAGATTTTTTAGAATTTTCAGAGACTTCATTTCAATTTAAGAATTTTTCTCTATTTAAATCTTTATCAGATATATCTGGTGGGCATGAAGTAGATACTCTCATTTAAATTAAATGATTTTCATTTATTTTCATAATTCTTAAAGAATAATTCATGCAGAATTTATTAAATCTAATAGCTGATGATGAAATTAAGACCTCTTTTTCATAGCTCTAATAAAAAATGTTTTAAATGCATTCAACATTCTCCTTAAAGTTTTATTTTATAGCATTTGAAAATAGTTTGTATAGTATTTCTTCTTTTTTCATCAGATCTCTACTGTATAATCTGATACAGAAGCTATATAAGCTATATTAATTATTTCATAGCTTGAATGAATACTTCTCTTTCTGTATTAAAAGTCTAACTATATTATTTAAAGATCTTTCAGTTTGAGTCATTCTTTTTTGAACATGAACTTTGAAATTAAGCTTTGAGTCTAATCAAACTTCAAGTCATCTAACAAAGTTTTTTGATCTTATAACTTTATCTTGAAGAGTAATAGTTTTATTTTCTCTATTTCTTCTAGAATAAATATAAATTAGTTTAGTTTTATTCATGTCAAACTGAATTAGATTCACTTTTTCTCTTTAAAAAATTTCTTGTATAGCTCTTTTTATATTTTTACAATTATTTTGTATAGTTTTGAAGCTGATCATAAGATTAATATCATTTACATCACTAGAAGTCCTTATTATTATTAGGCTCAGCGCCCGACTGAGCCAGGCCCGGTGCTCGATTAGGCCTAATCCATATCACGTGACCAAACGATCATGCGGGTCGCCCGATTAGGCCTAATACTCGTGACGTGACCACGCGACCATGCGGGTGGTTATAATCCAGGCAGGCCCTAGCACCCCCTTTCATCCCATCAAGCTTAGTATTTTGTTATATAGCAGTTAGGAACGCAGAGAGTTTTCTTCTTATGCAGCTCGCATTCGCTCCCTAACAATTATATGTATACTCTTATTTTAAATAAATTGACTATATATATAGCAAATAAAATAGATGATATTAAAGAGTTTTGAGAAACTTCTACTTCAATATCAACAATTACTTTAAAATAGTAGTTATTTTTTAAGTAGTAGCAAATCATAAAAGTAGCAGTTCATTTTTTTAATAAAGTAGCAAATTTTCAAGTAATAGAAAAATAAAAACTCTTTATTTCTCAAACAATGATTATCATTTTAAATTAATATATTTATTAAAAATTTACTAGATATTTTGTACTTGATTATTGATTACTTATAAAAACTAATGAACATGTTAAATTAAGCTTAATTAAGATTAAGTTAACTAGTATAGCACTGCAAGTTCTCTAAACACAATTTCATTAACTAATTAATTAACTAAAACTACAGAGTTCTTGTTAGTTAAAAGCACCAGTTAAATCATTTTATTTTGATATATGATATAAACTATATACTATATTATCTCTGATGATATATACTATATTGTACCTTAGTTATATAAGATATATATATCTTATATAGATATTAAATTTATCAATATACATAATTAAATCTAAATCTTTATCTTTTATATAGTATATTTATACAATATATACTTTGTAATTTTATTATTTAATAATTATAAGCTCAGATTTTAAAAAACTATAAAATTTAATTATTTGAATTTCAAAATATCCATCTTAATTATTTTTTAAACATACTTCATAAATTAAAAACAGTTTAACTTTCAAGTTTTAGCTCAAAGAACACTCTTAATATATAGTCTTTTATATAAATTTCTTGTATTTATATATCTTTCAAAGATAACTTTTTTATGAATTTAAAACTTATAGTTAAACAGATATAAGTAGTTCTGAACATTTATAAAAACTGAGATATTTACTATAATAATATGTTTATACTTACTAAAACTACTAAGTAGTTAATTATAAGATTATATTGAATTTTTTATTAACTCATATAAAATTATTTTATAAATATTCTGAGTAATTTACAATTTTAAATAGTTTTATAGATATCAAGTTTTAAAAATAGTAAGTCAAATATTTTAAATAAAGATCTTATAGATCATATGTATTAAAACTTCTGCTATTGAGAAGAATATCAAAACAAAGTTGTTATTATCAAGATATATATCAGAGAATGAACAAATTCTAAAAACTTTTCATATAAAGTGTTGAAATCAATTATGCTGAAAAAGTAGTATCTAAAAATTTATAGAGAAAATTCTTAAGCTTCTTAAAAATAACTTTTACTTATCTAACATTATTTGTTATACAGAGCTCATTAGGATGAACAAGTTCTCAAACAGATTGAATAATAATACTATGAAGATTAGCTAGACAATGAATATCAGTATATATTCAACAGATGAAAATGAAAACACTTAATCAATATATATTTATACTTGAATATAGCTGTGAATAATGAACATGATTTATACTTTACTTCAAACTGATGTAACAAGTAAAGCAAAGCTCAGTTCTAAGTTAATTAGTATATCACACATAATCAGTTTCACAAAAATTATATAATTAAATAGCTAACTAAGTTAGAAGAAGCAATTTTCTCTTATTAATCTTTAAAATGACAAGACTGCAAAGCAGAGTGATCATCAAAAAATTACAGACATAGTCTTATGAGTTGATTTCAAATCATCAGTTTAATTATTTTTTTTTAATATATATAAATTTATTTGAATGATTAATATGATTTATTGCATAATGAGCTATGTAGTAAAATCATAGCTTTAAGTATAAATTTAAATACCTTCATAATTACAAAATAAAAATTAGTTAAAGTAATATTATTAATGAGAGTCATATTTACTTAAGAATGAAAGCTTTGATAGAAGTTTTATATAAATAGCTATCTGACTCACTGTTCAGAGAATTAATGTTTCATTCTCAATATATCAAAGTTACTGAAATATATATACAAATAGTTCTCTATACAATCGCTTGTACACTTGATTTCTAGATATCTCTTCTATTTGTAAACATACACTTGTCTGCTTTTTTAATTAGTCAAGCTCACTCTTTCAGCTTTCTCTATAATTAACTTTATGTGATATCACTATTGGCACTCTGTCTCAATGCTGTCTTATTATAATTGTTTTTTAAACTAATGATAGAAGCAGCATCTAGCTATTTTGACAGTTTCAAAATGACTCTATTTTCTAGATGAAAAGATTATATAGAACTTAATAAGACAAATTTTATATAAATCTGATTTTATATTTATTTTAATATAGATATAACTGTGTTATTTAATTTTTACTTTAATGTATAAAGTATAGATTAATTTTTTCTTTATTTAAAGTTATATTTTTTAATTACTTTAATAGCTTATTGAGTTTTATATTACTATATTTTTTTTAATTTTTCTTTTGTTCAAGTCTTATAAGCTACTACTTAAGCAAATTATTATTTAAATTATCTTTTACTAAACTTTTTCAATTATATAAATTTATTTTATATTTTATTGAAATCTTTTAATATCTATTATGTAGTTTTCTCTTATTTTGATCAGTATTTTAAAAATTTCTATTATCTGTTAAACTTTAGATAATATAAAGATTTATATATAATTAAAATAATTATAATTAAATAGATTTAAACTTTTTTTATATTGACAATTTACTTCTTTTCAAAATATAAAATACTTGCAAAAGTCATATTTTTGTGTAGTTAATAATATCTTCTTATTAATATAAATAATAATGTTTTTGCTACTATTAAAAAGATACTTTTATTAAAGATGAACTTTTCAAAATTTAAATCATAATATATAAATAGTTATAAGTATAATAATTTAATTTAAAGTTAAATTATTTAAAGATATTGACTTTTTTCTAAATTAGTAAAAAATATACTCAGAAGTAAATAAATGAATAAATATTAATAATTATAAATATAAAAAATATTCTAAACTATTAAAAACTACTTTAATATGAATTTAAAATTTTAAAAAGCTTTATTTTATTATTTAAATAAGTTCAAATTTATTGAAAAGTAATTCATTAATTTTATAAAATATACATATGCTATAAAACTATATAATTTAATATTTAAAAAAAGCAGTTGATAAGTAAATTTAAGAAAAGTTTTAAGAAAAGTTTAATAATTCTTATTTGCAAATTTAATAAATTTTATATTTGTACTAAAAATAATCAATTAAAATAAGATATCTTTTATAAATAGATTAATTTTTAATATATTAATTAAACATTTATTATAATCAGTGAAAATTATAAAAAAGTTATTATTACTTTAATATTTTTAGAGATTGTAAAATAAATTACATTATTTTTATACAAATTCTTTAATTATATATTTAATATATTATGAAACTTCTTCTAATAACTTAAAATAAGTAAAAAAGTTGATTTATCTACATATAATTTAGTAAGTAGAAAGATTAATTCTTGATTATTATTTTAAACTATAATAATCTGCTTTAATTTAAAAATTTAACTGATATAATTCATTTGATGATTTGATTAATAGTAATTAAAAAGACTTTTTGTTATTAAAAGTTGTAAATATCTAATAATTTAATATTGTATTTTTAATCTTCATATTCAACAATATAACTAGTTATAATTACTGCAAAATTATTAATCAAAAATCATAGAAAATATTAACAAAGGAACATGTAAAATTTCAAATTACTAAATAAAAATAGTGCTTAAAATAGACTGGATTATCTGTAATCTTTATGCTTTTGATTAATTTCACAAGTAACAAGCATGAAGAGATTTAATTTAACTCTTATGATACTCAATAAAGTGTCCCACTACATTAACTCTTTAGTGGTCTCTTTATGAGATTTTGAATAATCTGAGGAGAAGCAAAGTCATGACCTGCAAGTTCTTCAATATGAAGCAGCAGTAGCTCTTCTGCGAGTTCATGAGCTTTTCTACTCGTGTCAAATGGCAGTTTCATTATATGAGATTTAAACATATCTATGCTGCTGAAGTAGGGTTTCTTTGCTAACTGAATATATTTTGGCAGTAGCAGTATAACTCTTAAGAGCTTTTGACCCCTCAAATCTTCAATCGCAAGCTCGGTTAAAACCTCATTTGGCATTGTGAATGTGTTGGAAGTGAAAGAATTCGAACGCGTTGGTGTTGTCATCAGTTTCGTGGCATCGGTTGAGTAAATGGCCGTAGAGCAGGACTTTCTTTGTTTACTAGTAACACCTCAGAGAGTAGCTTTCTTTCACCTTTCATGTTTCTACTTCTTTTTTTTCTTTTCTTCAGCTTTGAATATTCGTCTATGGTGCTTTATTTGCATGCTAGGTCGAAGAAAAATTGGCATCGCTGCAAGAAGCGTTCTTTTCTTCGTCCTGGGTAGCAGCAACTTAATATACATTTAACTTCTATAACCAACTCTTATTTGCCGAAGACGATGATGCTGCAGACGCGTGCTGGACGTTTCAGATTGAAAAAGGGGGGGGAGGGGGGCCTGTCGGATAGACTGTTGGCGTATGCGATGGGTTTTGGAAAGCACGGCTCTGGGAATAAGGATTATGATGAGTATGTTCATGTGTTCCAGGGGATAATCACGGGCAACGCCGTGAGAAGATTGCGTGGCAAAGATGGAGTGGAGGAGGATGATGATGAAGATGAAGATGAAGACGAGGACAACGATATGGACATGGACATGGACATGGAGGAGGTTAAATAGGATGGAGTTTCTCTTGGTTCCCCAGAGAAGGCGAGTAGTCAGAACGAGAAGGATGAGAGTGGAAAATACGGGTGGGAAGAAATAAATGTTGTTTGTTCACTCTTGGTGTTTGTACGTGAAACTCGTAACCAGAGTCCACTCTGAGTCCCTGCCAGGACTCTGGAACTAGAATCTGCAAAACACAAGTTTCATCATTCTACCACATTTTGCTCTCAGTAGAGAGGTTGACCGGACACTCGTACAAGGCTAGTTTCGTTTTTGGAGTCAGGGCCATTATGAACGTCTCAATCCGTATACTCAAAAAGCGCCCAATGTGGATTGATCGTCTTTTTTCTTGGGTGACTGACGGCTGATCGTTCATCTCCACATAGTCTCCGACGCAACAAATCTGCTTATCTGCCAACGGAGCCAAGCACGATATAACGTAATTCTCGATATGCTTTTGACCTATCTCAAAGAGAGATCGACTCGCCAGACGACTGAGACTCGGTACATCTTCAATAAACTCGAACTCATCAAATATCACATACATAGGTAGGTAGGTCGGAAAGAGGTACGGTCTTATTCTTCTTTCTGGTCGCCTCAGAGTTAAGTTTAATGTGCCGTAGTTTTCGCTTTTTAAATAAGAGATGGCTTGATTGCCCGTTTCCGAATGATCGTCTCTTTTTCGCTTCGCACACGGCGCATCCTGGGCTTCGTTGCTTTCCACATACTCTTCGCCTGCAAAATGGTTCTGTCTTTTGAGGTTCACTAAGAAGGGCCCTATCTCTTAGACGAAGCGGTGTGCACTCACCTGAGAGGCAGAACAGGGATGGTCCATGTCTGTTATGCTTGTTGATATGTGGTATGCCTGGCGAGCTCTTGCGATGGTAGCCAGCCCTTCCAACTACCCTTCCTCCATGGAGTTCACCCTTAACCACCCAAAAAAGATTCCACTGAAGAAGCATTTAGGGTCCCGTAGCCGCCTAAAAATAAGCGGGGAACCTCTCCTTTTCCATGCAGGTCACTGGCCTATTGACTGCTCGTTACGGAACGGCTCGTTGGGACTTTGTTCTGGTCATCTCCATGGAAGAAGCGGATATCATTGGAAGCAACCCTTGCGGTTTCTGCCCAGTACAACTGGCTCCCAGCAGAGTGGCCCTTTGTCTTAGCATTTACAAAGGTTTGGCAGGGCCGCACATGACACTCTCCCGCATGGAGACCCTCAGCACCGGGACTGAAGAGATCAAGAACGATTATATAATTTCAAACAGAAATTAGCTTGACGAATGATATGAAAAGTGGGTGTAATAATTCACAGCACAGAATCAGGTACTGGTTGTAGAACCATATTTATGTACATGGCTTCAGTTTGGAAGCCTGTGGGCCTTATCACCAGTTTGGCTGGCTGCATCACCGGCTGTACCAAGGGACTCGCCGGCGCGGATCTCCGTCGTTTTGGGATTTCCCCAAGGTACTTCTTCTCCACATTCAACTGGAGCCGCAAGGCTTCATTGGGCATATTCACCGGGCTCGGTTGAACCCATCAGAATCATCCAGGGGTGGACGTTAAATCAGAAGTTGTCTGTTGCTCTGAAATAGACGAACCATTATTATAAATTCACCCCTATGTTCGTTTGCGCAGTCTCAAGCAATTCGGTATGTCGATGCTCCTTGTCGAAAAGGTCTCCAAAGTTCCTAGTCATGCCCCAAGCATTGAGTCTGGTCACAAAGCCCCGGGGTCGATTCTGATCTCCCAGACTCGCTGACAAGATAGTGTATAGCTTGAGTATACCACCACGATAAATCACTGACATCGTGTAAGCATTGTTATCGAAGGTCCGTCCGTGTTGCTGGTAAGATTGTAGAGGATGCATGCCGCACGCTCCCAGTGCGCCATTATAACATGCTTGTCGTGTAGCAACAGCAAGGGATCCATCAGGACTTTTAGCCTCCAAAAAGAAGTTCAGAGCCATTGGCAGGTCATCCTGAGTTGACAGGACAATATGATGGCTAGGATCTTCACGGATCTCACGATCAAGCTGTTCGGGACGCGCGCCATAGGAAGTGGTCTGGTTTGACCGAAACCAGTGTTCCATCAGTCAAGGGGGGCAAGATTTCTGAATAGGTAGTCCCCTCCAACACATTTAGGGTTTCCGATATCGCTGTCCAGATATGGAATCACTGAGAATGCGACAGGCTTCTTTTTAGATGTGAGTGAGTGAGTGTGTGTGTGTGCATCTGCTCGTTTAAATTTTCTAAAACCTCCATCAGAGAACTTTTATGGGAGAGTGTGAAAAGGCCGGGGCTGAGCCAATCGTTCAATTAAATATCTCCCCAATATTATTTGGCGTCGAGGGCATCTGGCCATCAGGGTACCCATATCCATCAGATAAATAACGCGGTCGATTAAATTCTGCTGAAAGTTCCGAATATATGAAAGGCCGAGGTGCTTGAAGTTTCGTGCTTGTCTTAGATGCATCTTCACCTTGACGCTCTGAAGTCTCGGAAGCATGCTCAGGTTGTTGCTGCTTGTTGCTGCCTGTGGGAAAGACGAAAGGTTTCCAGAAAAGGCATATGGCGGGCAGTTGTAGTTAAATAGCGCTCTTGATCACGAAGGTTGGGAAGAGAAAGTAGAGGCCTTCATATGAATGATTACAAGTATCTGAAAGGACATACTCACTCTACTTGGCAGTTTTTAATAACATGGAGGAATCAACCCATGCACCTTTCCATTGTTACATGAATCTTTTCACAGGAGCAACATCTCTAAGTAGCTTGCTTACTCGGGCTCCATCATTTGAAAACTACCTCTGTCGTTGTGAACCAGTTTTGCATCTCTCAAGAATACTTCATCCCATTTACTTGCTTGCTTTCTTTTTCCCTATTTTTATCAATAGTATTTTGTTTCAGTCCCTGTTCATAAACTGATTGGCGGGAATCTGCCCACTTCCCAGTTCATCATTAAGTTAATTTTATTTTTGGGGCTGACAGAAAGGAGGAATCAAAACACACCCCATTCCGTTGGGGGGAAAATTTGCATCAAAAATCTTAGCCATCAAGGCAAAAATTTCAGTGCCTATCTATCAACCAGAGACGGCCAAACGCCTGCCACATACACACGCCAGCCTTTGGCGCCTGGAGGTTTGATCCATCAGGAGGGCTTTTCCTTAAAATGCCATTTGAGGATGGTTTTGCGGGCGATAACGATGTGCGATCCCCTGACAGATCTGGCCGTGCTTTTCCAGCCAAAGAGTTGAGAGATATGGTGTGCTGATCAGTGTTCACCAACTTTGTCCCTTTAATCAAAGATGGTTTGTGTTTTCTTGACAGAAGATGCTTCCGACCCTCATATTTTGTTGTGGATGTACCCTTCCATCTGAAACAAAAGTGGATCAAAGCCAAAAATGAATGCTCCATTTTTCTCATTTTGCGAAGTGCAAAGACAACATCTTCCATGTGCACTTTGGAGAGAGATCAGTTTCAAAAACCAGATGTTGCTGTGGCAAAACTTTTGAACAATAGGCAGGTTTCTTACGGATATTGGGCGAGACGAGATGGGATTTGGGATTTGGGGCGGACGAATGTTGTAGAAAAGCAGCTATGGTGAAGGGGTGCGTGATATATAGAGTGGTTCTATCTACTTAGCTCTCTCGCGAAGTATTGGTTTCTGGTTTCTTGATTTTGTGAACTGCGCAAGAAGGTAACCTAAATAAATAGCCATGTTAAATCTCCCAGTCTTGCTCTGGGGATAAACACCGGGCAGATTTTTCATTCTCAAATCTACTTAACCAGACTCAGTGCTGGTTGTGCTAGTAGTAGTAGTAGTAGTAGTAGTAGTAGTAGTAGTAGTATGTAACATATCAAGAAACGGAATCAACGGGGCGGGTTTTATTGTGATACCCGTTTTCATGACGAGGGTGGTTCTCATGTTGCCGTTGCTGCTGTTGCTCGATGCACTCTGTTGTCAGAATGCGCTTCTCAAGTTATCGAATCCGGTTTGGGAGGGAAAGGGGTAGTTGGTTATGCTCTCTATCTCTTCACAAAGCTAACTGCAAAAGCTTCTTCGGGACTCAGTGGCTCACAAGAGGTCATTGGGACGGGTAAAGATAGATAGATAATTTAAACGGAGAGTGGAACTTGCGGAAAGATGCCAGGCCCTTAGCTAAGCCATCAGTCATCAGCCATAACTTATAGTTTTATGTAGGTAACTCTGTAGTTAAACTAGGTTGGTTAACTGGCTTTTGCCCAGCCACCGTGTCCAGCCCGGGTTCTTTCGCCTCCGGCCGCGCCTGAAAGAGGGCAAGCCAAGAGCCAAGGCTTCCTCAGGCTTTGTCTCTCTCCTCCTTCAGCCCAAGCCCAATGCCCAATGCCCAAACCCAGACCCCAAACCCCAAACCCCAAACCCCAAACCCCCAAGCCCCAAGCCCCAAGCCCCAAACCCCAAAACCCCAAACCCCAAACCCCAAGCCCAAGCCCAAGCCCAAGCCCAAGCCAGAGCCAGAGTCAGAGCCAGACCAACTTCCACTTCCAACTTCTCTTCTCACATTCTTCTTTCTCTTCACTCAAACCTCCATCCAAACCATCACCCAATCTTTACGTCTTCCGCATCTACTCTCCTTCTATTCTCTTCTCTTTCCCCTTACTATGCGTTTTTAGCCTCTCTTCAGATACCCTTCCTCCACGTCTATGTCATGATGGTCGTTTTTTCTCGCATTTTTACTCCCCTAATCCCCGGTTCGTTAGACAGTCCCTTGCTTTAGAAGGGAAATTTCCACCGTCTACCCCTGTTCTCATCATCCCAACAATCCATCGATTTTAGGTCAGTATATCATTTAACTGTCCCTGGTTTTCATTTTTGGAACCTTCATCGTGTTGGCTATCCTACGTTTTTGTTTTTGCCGTCCCCTTTTTTTTTTTTTTTTTTTTTTTTTTTTTCCACTGAGGATCTCGCCACCTTCGTGACGGAGTTGCTAGTGCCGAAGAGCTCTTTTGCCCATAAACCACCTGATGTCTGGAAGTCATCCAATATCCTCTTGTTAACAAATCTTGAAAAGTAGAGTCAACCCCCGTCCTCCATCGCCATAAGGCCAATCTCGTCTTCCAAATTCGATCTTGCGCGTTTTGCAACCAGCGTCTACTCCATATAATGATCTCCCATCCCGCGCTCCTCTAGGTTTTGAGTTTTACAACGGCTTTTTTTCCCCGTCTTCGCCCATCGAAATTCCCCTCCCCCCGCTTCCTCCGGACTATCGCCAGAATACATATAAAAGCATCACGGATCTTACAACCCCAGTGTTTCTCCGAACACCCCCCTTCAGTCTGATGTAGATTGGCCCATCCAGTCCACTTATCCTTAGAAGCGTTACTTAGTGTTTAATCCTTTACACAAGTACGGTCTCTCCAATCCTGAAATAATTTTTTCAGACAAATCACGATCAAACTAAGACCTCCCTCAGGTTTACATCTTATCTATATCTCAGGTTTCAACTTGGTACAGTGACATCTACCATCCACCATCATCATGCGGGAAGTAAATTTCAGCATTCCGAACGTCAACAAGGCGGCTGTCAACATTACGACTACGCTTTACGACCGACGCGCCCTCGATTGCACGTCAACACTACCGCTCATTAACTCCCTGAACCACCTCGCCTACCTCACCACATCGTCTGCCAGGATTCGTGATATTCTGACCGTGGATGGCGGGATAGAGCAGCTAGTATGCATTCTCAAGGAAGGGAGAAGCAAGGACTTGATGGAAATGTGGAAATGGAATCTGGCTTTCCAATGTGTCGTCAATATCGGAGTTCGTGGTACAGAGAACGTGAGGACGAGAGTGGTTGAGGCAGATATTGTGCCTGTGGTGGCCACAATTCTCGATAACTACATTCGCGTTGTCGATAAGATAAGGGCACGTGCGGATGCAGAAGCCCAAAGAAACTGCTCCAGAACCAACAAGCCTTCATCCCGATCACACAATCAGGGCAATCGTTCATCTTTCTTCGACAGGGCCCCCACTACTTCAGACCACCGCACTACTCGTCGACAAGCACCACCACCGTCCATTGAGATCCCTCATCCCTATTCCCAAGACTCTCAGCCCGGGGAGTCTGAGGCAATGGATATCACCCCCTCTCCTCAACTCGTCTTGACATCCCCCCCAGAACGTACGACCTTTCCCCGCGATGCTCGCAGCCACCGAACACATGAAGGCCGTCATCAGCCAGGAACACATCGCCATCGAATTATGCAGCCTCTTGCTACTGCTCTACCTCCTGTGGATGGCACTGATGGCTTTGGAATGAGACCAGTTCGTGATGCAGACAGGTTGCCGTCGATGGTTCCAGGCCTGCAGCCAGGGCTTAACTCTCAACCCGACTCACCCACGACACCCCATGCCGTTCCTGATAATCAAAACCCTGCATCACTCACTGCTAGAGCCAGAAGACGCCCGTCAATCCGGCAACAACCTTCAGGATCAGGAGAGTCTGATGACACAAATGGCGATGATGTTGCCATGGGAGAGGATCCCTCCCCCCACCCTGTTGCTGAACCCATAGTTGATGTACAAAACGGAATGGAAATCGATAATGTTGGTGAAAGTGGCTCGATGCTCGACGGTAGTTCTGATTCCCACTCAATTACGATTCCCAACCCATCGGATACACCCGAAGCAGAGACTTTCAACATTACGCATCCATCTGCAATTGATGTAAGCATCATAAACACGACGACGCAACCCGGAAACGGAGGTACTGGTTTGTCTCCCGCTCGCCCCACTACCATACCTACGGCATCTCCTGTTATCCAACAAACACCTTACCCATTTTACTTGCGGGATCGGCAGGTTGCACCAAACGTTTTGACTGCGATGCCTCGAGATGAAGATGTGTTGATGGCCCTACAACTTTTGGCATATGTGTCAAAATATTGTAATTTGCGCTCCTACTTCCAGAAATCTCACTTGGTCCCCAAATTGAAGTTGGGGAAGGATATTCATCTCTTGGACGATGCCACCGGTCAACCTCATACTCCATTGGAGCAGGAAGAGGAAGAAGAAGAATACCTCCTTCCCGATGATTTCAATATCTTCCCCCTCGTTGAAAAATTCACCATTCGACATCATACCAAGGATATGCAGTATTGGGCGTGCGTTGTGATGCGAAATCTATGCCGCAAGGATGACGCGCGGGGCGGGATTCGCCAGTGCGCCTACTATAAATGTGGCAAATGGGAGGAGTTTCAGCGGCAATTTGCGAAATGTCGCCGATGCCGCAGAACGAAGTACTGCAGCAAAGAGTGCCAGAAGAATGCCTGGGCATTCCACCGCCATTGGTGCCACATTACTCCAGGACCATCAGAGCAGGCCCATTCATGAGAGAGATCATGTATGTTACCATGTTTTCTCTCTAAGACTTTCCTCGGGGAGCACAATCCCTACCATTCAAAACACCTTACTCCATAGGCAGGCCGTGCTCCCATCTCATATCCCAACAATTACATTTTTCTACCAGCGATTCCCCCCATTGTTCTAACAAAAATAAAATCACATGATGATATCATTTTTCCTTTGTCTAAACTGCGTTTTGACCATCTACCGGAATTTCCCAACTTTGCTTCTTACTCAGAAACTCATAACTCTCGCTTCCCCCGTACAGAATCATATATATCGACGAATTTCCTTCGTTTTCTTCCCTCTTTTCAGTCAGGAACCCATCTTGCACGCTTCGCGTTTTACGTTAATGAAGAATGTGGATCCCATTTGCATCCACCACTCATAGTCCTCATCTTCTCTTCCTCTTCTCTTCTCTCGCCCAGTGTGTTCTCTGTGGCTTAATGCAACCTAGTTTACATTTTTCTTTATACTCTTTCTTTAACGGTCTTCAGTACATGCTCATATATCTTCGTTTTGTTCATGGGTTGGGAACGGGTCTGCAGTTGACATAGCGAATCCCCCCTTTGCATTTGGTATTTCCTCTTTTTCCTCTTTTTCTCCCCCCGTTTCTAATGTCTTCATCTTTTGACCTCTACTTTCTTTTGTACATGCTGTTTAATTTCATTTTCATTCCCTCCAACCTTATATTTTGGTTGTCCTGTGTGTTTTCTTTGCGTTGAATCTGCTGTTCTGCCATGGTTCCGTTTTTGTGTTTTTCTTTCTGAACACTATAAGCCTAAACAACCACTGCCAACCTGCACTACATTATTTCTCACTTACTCATTAATTCACCAACATATATTCATTTCTCACTTTCCTCCACTCTCATTACTGTTGAACTAAGCTTTTTCAACTTTTCTTTACTCAACCTGCCGATGGTTTGAGTGTCCAATGACATTGTCCTTACTCCGATCGACCTCCGATTCCGATGAAATGGAATAGGCACTTGAATAATTGTGCTTTTCTCTCTTTTTTACTCCTCCTATTTTACTACTCTGTTTTGTCACTTTGTACTTCCTATATTCTAAGTTAGTATATCTTATCTATTTATCATCGAATGGGTGAAAATGAAACGAAATGGGTTGGGATAATCGGAGGGCAAGTGGGTCAGGTCAGTTTTTTTGGGGAGGGAGAGAGTTGATCGCTGGTTGATGGTGGAACATCTATATGAGTGGGATTGTGTGCGACGTACGTGTTATTATACCTTATGTACTTACACATGACCGATAACATATCGAACACTGTATTTCCCCTCTTTCTTTTCTCCTTATTGAGAAAACTTCATTTTTCCCAATGCGGTGATGGTTTGCATGAGGGTTTCTTTTCTCTTCTCTTTTCTTTCGTCTCTCAAATTGATATTGTTTACCATGTTTTATGAGAGTGCTGGAGTTTTGAAATGCTAGGAAATGAACTGGCGTCATTTTCTGTATGTTCAGAATATCTGGCTGATTGTTGTGCTGAATGAATGCAAGTGTTTTATCAATTCTGTGGCTCCAGGTTTCACAAGCAAAGCTTAAAATAAATATCCCAGAATGGAATTTCCTTTTCTGCGGTGCACATCTAGCTCAATGAAGCTTGTCAGGGGCCCATTTTCTTTCCCGGATGTTCTCTAGAATGCAAGAGGAAGAAGTGAAGGAAACGAACAGCATCAGTAGACGCTCCATCGAGATTGAAGAAGATAGATCAGGAGCAGATTTACGCAGAGAAAATAAAGAGTAAGCAACGCAACGAATCACTGATACTCCTCCCTTAAGCCACCATACGTCGCCGCCAATCTCCCCGCCAAATGCTCCCTGGCAGTTAAGGGCCTCTTCTCCCTACTATTACCATCACTGCCAGCCCGCTGTTCCTCCGTTCCCACAATCTGCCTCTTTCTCTCCTCCTCAACCAGCTTGCTAGGCACAGGCACAAGCTCCGTGCTATCCACCGGATGGCAGAAATATGCCATGCTATACCTATCACGGCTTCCTTCCCCCTCGTGCGGCTGTTGCCACCGCAGTTCCTTTTCCTCCTGTGGGAACACAACCCGATGCACCGTCGACTTCAACAGCCCAGCCGTCCAGTAGCTCAGCAGATCACCGATGTTTATCAAGATCGGTGGGAATATGGAATCACTGCCGGAAGCGGGGCCAGTGGCAGCGGGCCGAACAGGCACAGGCGCCCATTCCCCGGCTGGCGTGAGGATTTCCAATCCCGGCTGCCCGTCCCGCTGGAAGAGGAGGGTGATGCTTCCGTAGTCACTGTGGGCGCCGGCGCGGACGTCGATGTCGTGCTTGAATGTTGAGGAGGCGGGGGAGTCGAGGGAGGGGTAGTAGAGGAAGCGGAGGGTACAGCCTGATGGGCCGACGGCTTGGTCGTGGCGGGATGTGAACCAGGTTTCGGGGATCTGTTTTTGTGGGCAAAGGATTTAGTTTGATAATGAGGGGGTTTGGGGCTGTTTTCTAACTCTGAAGGAGGGGATTTTTCTTTCTCTTTTCTGCTTCATCTTTGGCTTCATGGGGAGGGAGGGAGAGGAGGGCAGGTTTCTTACATCCAGGCCCAGCGCAAGGGTGGTTAGGATGCGATGACATGTCTTTTGGCAGAGGTTCGTAAAGCGGGCTAGTTCTGCTTCATGAGGAATGAGGGATTTAGGAAGTTCCTGTTGTGCCTTGTTGTTTTTGAATTCGCCGAAGTTCATGGCTCTGCATGGATGTTTATTAGCTGTCATGTATCAAGATATATATGCATGGAGTAGGATATAGGCATATGAAAAAGGGGTTAGGTTGGAATATTATGTACTCTTTGAAATCCCCCCTCTATTTCAAGCAATGAAGCCAAAGAATGGTAATATATTGTTAGCCTCCACTCTCCATATGTTCCCTGCAGGTGAGCCAGAAAGCTGGATGCCATTGATTGCGCTGAATATAGTGGGAGGCGTACCTGTTGGTGTCCTGGGTCAAGCGTTTCTGCATGCATTCCAGACCAGCCCTTGTTCTAATTCAAAAGGTGAAAAAAAGGGGAAAGCTTCTAGTCAATTGAAAGCTTCACAAAGCTTCACTTCAAATGCTGGGATTCGCTGATAACCAGCTATGCACAAATATGGAATGTATGCACAGTACATCGAACATACATTGGTACCAATCTTGACAGCAGCCTTTTCCTCATAAGGAGAGGCAAAGAATTCCCGAGCCTGAGATGAAACTCCAAATTAGCACTGAAAATACGTAAGCGATGTATCTGATATCTAACTCCATATTAGATTCGGAAGGGAAACTTGTGGGTTGGTATGCATTGATATGTATATGAAAACCCCGCTCACCGCACGCATTCAGCTGATGGGGAGGGCATACCATTGCAAACGCACTCTCCACGTCATCGTTGGAGAAATCGCTACTAGCACTATCGACGTAGAAAAATCCGTATTTAGTCGCCGCATCAATCATGGCTTTGCCAACTGCGGGCGTGGCTTCGAATAGGTTGATCACTGGCAGCTGCAAAAGAGCTCCCCGGGTGGATTCGCTCTCCGCCATGATGGTCAATGATATACGAAGATAGCAAGGGGGCAGGTTTAAACTCTCAAAGTTCCTTTGTTGCTTGCGCTTTTTATATTCTCTGGTTCTTTGGTCTGTATCCCCTCATCGGGCTCCGAAGTCTTGCATCGGGTTGACGATGTAGTTAATTGTTGATAGTTGGCAGGGAGGAACAACAGAACTCTTTATACGCGGTACGCAATCCAACTTTTCGTTCTAGTTACAGATGAAGTCGATCATTTGGATGTGACTCAAATATTTAGCCAGCTGTGGATGGAACAACTTTCCGGGGGGTTTTCTACCTTTTCTGATTAAAAGCGGGATTGGAAGCTATGTGTATAAAAAATCCTTAGGATGAGATATTCGAGTATTTGGTGTCCCGGAGACCAGGTACATGGTACTACTTTTCCTAACGCTAAAAAGCACACCAAAATAAAGTATGTGCAGGTACCCGTCCCTCTCGCACGCTTACAGCCACGCCCTGCCCGGTTGAGCCCACTGCCCACTACTGGGTCGTCGTAACTTTACAACTTTCAACTGCTCATTCACATCTTCTTCCATTCTTCTTTTCATCGGAACCAACAACCACGCCTCGAATCACAACTCTGTGCTCTGCTCTATCATCAGCCTTTGCGCTGGAATTGCCACCCCACAATCCATCCCTTCTACCTACATTGTGGGAATCTAACAAGGCTTCCAAGGCTTTTTCTTATGCTTAGTAATTCCTTGCGGTTGTTCGTCGTAGCTGAGCTACCTTAGGAGGACCTACTTATTCGCCACTCCGGTGAGCTATGCTCTTTGGCTGAAAGCAGCTTACTGACTTGCGGAGTCCTGCTTCTCTACCGCCCGCCTCTTATTTGCCAGCTGAGCAAATCACCTCAACACAATGACAAGTACGTAACAATTGAAAATACCGAACCACTGTCCTAGCCTACAACTAACCCGACCTCTTGCGTCTGCTTCCAGTTCGTGCCTTCGACGATTGGGCCAGCGGTCGTGCCCAGACCCTCCCCCTTTCTCTCCTCAAAGGTGCCGTCATAGGCATCGATGCCTCCCATTATCTCGACCAGCATCTTAATCATCATGCGACGAAAGAACCCCTCCTCATCGCCCTAGGGGGCTTTCCATTCTCTCTGAAAGCCAACATCGAAAAGGAGCTCCAAGCCTTGAAAAACGCCGGCATTACCTGC
Organism: Paracoccidioides brasiliensis; assembly: GCF_000150735.1. Taxonomy (NCBI): domain Eukaryota; kingdom Fungi; phylum Ascomycota; class Eurotiomycetes; order Onygenales; family Ajellomycetaceae; genus Paracoccidioides; species Paracoccidioides brasiliensis. The sequence goes on from NW_011371363.1 coordinate 1,771,744, forward strand.
GTATTTGTATTCAATGGACTCGATTTTGGAAAGCGCGAGCCCGACTTCTCGACTCAAGCTGACTCTACCCGTGCCCTGCAACAAGCGTGGGAGCTCTATGACCAGCAACAGGCAGATCAGGTTGTGGATGCTTTCAGCTCCGCTGGTGAGGAGATTTTCCCTTGAGGTATCTACAAATTTCATGTCCGTCGCTGATATCCGCCATGCAGGAAGCGCAAAACCGGAGACTCTCTATAAGTTCTTGCAAAGAATCTTTCATGAACAGCGAGTCGACTTTCTCGTTGCTCCATATGCAGCTTCGGCACAGGTATTTTTGTAATCACGCTCTACCGCGATGTGGAATACTTCTGATTGCGAATGACCTTGCGTCTCCTTAGCTTGCCTACCTTGGAAAAGGCCCAAATAGATTCGTCGATGTCGTTTTCGGTTCCTCAGATCTCTTCCTTTTCGACCTAGATAAGGTGATCACCAGGCTGGATACGGATCTTTTCCAAATAACATGGATTTCTAGGCAGGTATGCCAGGATGACCTAGGAAGGATATCAAACGACCAATTCATCGAGTTTTGCTTGCTTCTCGGCTCCAGATACCTCCGGACCTTTCCACTTTTCGAAAACGCCACCTTCCCTGGAAAAAGAGTTAGCATCAGGGAGGCAATGACTACATATAATTCAGCCGGACGTAATGCGTTGGCTCTCTGCGGCCAAATAGAAGATGATCCTCGTGTCAATGACCCACCTTATGTGGAACAATTTAAGCGAGCGCTCATGATAGTGAAACATCATATCATAATGGATATCGATGGGAAAGTGACTCCGATGGATGCGGAGAATGTATCCAATGATTTACATGAACTCATCGGACAACGTTTGCCCGAAGAGCTATACTTCTACATGTCAAAGGGTATTATTGGCTCACAAGTTCCTGACTGGTTGACTTCCGGCGAGCTTTTGATAAAGCTGCCACTGGGGGCTGAGATTTCGGAAATCTATCGTCGTCTTCAGGGAGATCTTCTTACTCCCATTAGAACACAGGCGCTGTGTCTCCTTGCCAACTCTCTCCATCGGTTCTACCAGACCAAAGCGATTAATATATGTACCTGGTACGAGCCGAAATCAACACGCTCTATTAACCTCAAAGAAGACCTGCCTCTGGTGAAAGCGTCTACGATTTCGTGGAAGATTCGAAGCGACCAATACCCAAAGAGTGTGCAGCAGCTTCATGTATGTTTCTCTGTACCTACCTCTGTATTGTTTCTTCCTCTGACTTGTTCTAGGTCGACGAAGTTCCGTTTACCTTTGCCCTCCGAGCCGTGAAAGACCAAAATTTTGTTTCAAAGTCGTTTGCACCCAGAGATGCCCCTGTATGTGTCCTATCTTTATTATTGAAAAGATAACAACGTTGTCTAACATTAATAGGTTCTATCATCGAAAGCAGAAATTCTCGCAAATGTGATGTGGAGGTTCCTACAGCTCCGGGGCTATATTGATGAAAAACACCAGCTTACCCAATGGGGCCAAGCACTTGAAATAGCTATGTCGTCACTCAACCCTGCGGAGAACTTGGAAGAAACAACTTTCATCGCAGTTGAACTCTTGAAACTGGGGATCCTGAGCTCTAAAAATTTGTTCGCGGATATTTCAGGTGGGCCGATGAGGGGTTCTAGTAAGTGGTTTGATGACTCCCAGCAGTTTGCGTCTAGTTGTAAATGCTAACCTGTTGATCAGATGAGGAGAAAAGGTTCAATCTATTGGTATCCCAAGTTGCATGCATTGGCAAAATTCGTCACAAGTCCATTGGCTATTCAGGGCCCCTCAGTAGACAGCTTCTGTCTTTCCGCTCCTTAATCTGCGCTGTCCGATCCAGCCTTCGAGACTTGATTGAGGTGGTTCTAGCAAGTCTTTTGCTGAATGGGGACGCAGACCGAGAACGTTCTGACTGGACTGATCTGGGCCTCAGGTCAGTTGAAATCAATAAACCAATAAATGACATCTGAGAGTGTGTGGTATTAATTTGATTTTAGCCTTCCTTTCATCGACGACAACAATTGTGGACTTGGGATCGCTGTTCGGACGTATCTTGACGACTTACCGCAGCAACCAGAGCCAACGTCGCCGAGGGTTCGAGCTGAGGTAAAGTCTAAAGGTAAAGAATGGTTCCAACATAGTGAGAGCTTTAGCGGAAACCTTGACATGGCCTTCAACCTTTGGGATGCGGTACGCTTAGCCCGATTGACTTCCCTGAGTACCATTTCCTGTGAGCTGGGTTATATTGATGATTTTTCTAGGTTTATCAAGCAACTCAAAATGCTGGAACGGAGTTCAAGGATGCAAAATTTTGGGAGGAGACGAACAAGTGGTTGACGGAACGGAGGTGAAAGGGAACCCTAGACCCAAACCTTACTTCGGGTGGATCAATATCCGTTTCGTGCATAACTTGCCTGCAATCACAGGACTCGGTTCGGTATCTACTTATAAAGCCTATTGTTATTTCCTCCAAGGATTGAGTGGTGAATCCTGGTGATATTGTATTAATATTATGAGTGTGGCCCTCTGGTCAAACCATCTGCAGCTGGCTGGCGGAGCTTAGGTATCATTATGCTATTCTGCATAACTGAACATCAGATATCAATTGCTATTTAGCTCTAAACTTAACAATAAATTATGAATTTTTAACTATCCAAATGAAATCTCAGGCTGCGATAAATAGTAAATTAAAATTTTGGGCCGTTTCAACCGGTTTTGGTAGTTTTAGTAATGAAACGCTGTGTGAGCATTTTCTGGATGCGTCAGTGGGTCTAAATAGGTTCCGAACACCGCAAACCTTCTGACGGACAACAACCAACAACCATACAACAACCACAACCAAAAAGAAACAAATACATCTCTTCCTGAGGAGGTGGCCATTTTCAGGATATTTCAATCAGTGCTGGAAAAAAAAATTTCTCACGAGGAAAAGGAGCCCAAAAGGACTGTGGTAAATCCCAACAGGCACTCATCATGACTCGCCTGAGCTACCTCCTCCTCACCTCCGCCTTCCTTCTCACCAGCATCGTCCCCGTCACGGCCAAATCCGCCGTCCTCGACCTAATTCCAGATAACTTCGACTCAGTGGTTCTCAAATCCGGTAAACCAGGCCTGGTCAAGTTCTTCGCACCCTGGTGCGGCCACTGCCGCAACCTAGCCCCAATCTATGACCAGCTCGCAGACGTCTTCGCCAACGAGAATGTGCACATTAGCAAAGTTGATGCGGATGAGCATAAGGATCTAGGAAGGAAGTTTGGAGTGCAGGGGTTTCCGACATTGAAGTGGTTTGATGGGAAGAGTGAGCAGCCCATCGAGTATAATGGCGGGCGGGACTTGGAGAGTTTGGTGAAGTTTGTATCGGAGAAGGCGGGGGTTAAGCTCAAGGGTGCGCACAAACCGCCTAGCAATGTGCAGATGTTGACAGATGCGACATTTTCCAAGACCGTTGGTGGGGATAAGCATGTTATTGTCGCGTTTACAGCGCCGTGGTGTGGACGTATGTTTTTGTTCCCTTTCTTGCAATTTTTTTTTTCATTTCTTTCTTGCACTCTTTCCTTTTTGACTGAAAACAATCTACAGATTGCAAGAACCTTGCGCCCATCTGGGAGAAACTCGCGGATGACTTCAAGCGCGAATCTAAAGTCATAGTCGCCAAGGTTGACGCTGAAGCTGAAAATTCAAGGAGGACCGCCGAAGCACAAGGTGTAAATTCATACCCCACGATCAAATTCTTTCCAGCGGGGGATACCAGTCCATACAATTACGAGGGCGGACGCTCGGAAGAGGACCTCGTCGCTTATGTCAACAGGAATGCTGGGACCCATCGCCTTGTCGGTGGCGGTCTTGATAAAGAGGCTGGCACGATTGATATTCTGGATATGATTGTTGTACGATATGTTAATGGTGGCAAGCAAGATTTGGCCGGCTCCTTGTATGAAGCTAAGGTGGCAGCGAAGGGATTGAAGGATCAATATGCACAGTATTATGTCAAGGTGTGGGGTAAGCTGGCTGAAAATCAGGATTATGTGACGAAGGAGTTGGCGAGGTTGGAGGGGATTTTGAAAAAGGGAGGTCTTGCGTTAGAGAAGGTGGATGATCTGATTTCGAGGAGTAATATTCTCCGCAAGTTTCTGTGGGAGAAGGAGGAAGAGAAGAAGCTCGAGAAAGATGAGCTGTGAAAGGATTGTTGTACATACAATTTTTGGGGTGTCATTTTCTTGTCTGTTTTATTATTGGATAGAGAAGGGGAAACGTAACTTTTATGATATTGTGCAAGGATTAGAAGCTAAGTATGTTTAAGGTTATCATCTACACCCTGAGTTTCTGTGAGTTTTGATTGTTTTAGTTTTGATTTGACTCTCGAGGTGCCCTGCTTGCTTTCAGGTTGCTATTTGTGTAAGGATCAATTGGGTATCTTAATACATCCAACAGAGATAATAAAAGGAAAAATTCCTAGGAAATAAATCAAATAACTAAAAGATGCCTCCGCTCTCCATGAAAAATTAGCCCACTGTTAATATAAAAGTACAAACATTTGCGACGACAGGACAGATGTTCATAAGTCGAGTTGTATATGGAGTTCATCAACGTCCGTAGTCAGACACGTCCCACTATGGATAAGTCCGCGTGGAGAGACATAATGACAAAAGCTCCATTACGACCGGATTGTGTGCAATGTCGCCGCTCTCTCCATGTTTTCAACAAGATCTAGTCCGCAATTGGAGAAGATAGAGACGTCCAGTTTTCACGACGCATGTAACCCAGTTATAGCCGTTCCGAAATTTTGAGCGATATCATATATTTCCCCATCCTAGATTTAAAGAAAGATGGAAGAAGCGATATAAAATTATCTTATCTTCACATGTCGCGAAATATAAAACAGCAAAACTCGCTTCAATGTATCAGGTCGTCGCCGCATGTGTTTCGGTGGAAGTGGTAAGGGACGCCTCTAGCTGGTCAAGTCTACGCATCATGTCATCCACTGGTAGAAAGAAGGTTTAGATTAGCGTCTGTGTGTATCCAGAAGCACACAGCATATGCAGGTATATCTGTAAGAAGCCTTTGTGCAGGAGAGCATGGGAAGGGATTGGGGTCGTTGGGGAAGCCGAGGGACGGGACTGACGGGCCTTGTAGCAGTCTCAATATAAAATCGGAAATGTGATGGAACGCTAACTTACATTTCTCAAAGATCTCCGCCGAGACTTTGTCAAATTTATCCTGGAGCTGATCTAGTAATTCGTCAACTGCTTGAGCTAGTTGGTTTGAGCTCTCGTCCCCTGCTGTCGTTGGCTGTTGTTTATTCGAATGAAACTTGTTAGCGAGGTATCTCGGTCGGTTTTGGTTCCCGATTTTCCATTCTCGTTTAGATTGGGGCTTACCTCCTGTATTGACGAGCGCTTGTTGTCGGTGCCAGTACTGTTGTTATTCGAGCGCAGCTGCGAGGGCCTTCGCGTTGGGGTTGACATGTTGTTTATCGGAAGGTTTGAGCCGCTCTCCTGGCTTGGAAGATATGCGACATTTGCTGCCTCGGATAACTCCATTTCCACCTGGAAATTCTCCAGAGAGGGGTGCGTGGGATGAGAGAAAGAAGGGGAGTCGGGTGTCTCAATTATTGATGTTTACACAAGGATGGAGGTTTGACTACTTAGGGTCATGTGATCTGTATGATTGTGTTGGGCACACGTTGCCCGGGCAGCCGCCGCAACCGCATCGTGATTAGTGTATATATACAGCCTTTCATCCGGAGCAGAGATTGAACCAATCTCCACAGATTGAGTTGGTGTGGATTTAAGGTTGTGGAGGTAATAAAAATGACACTTCTCTATTGGCTTCTCCCAGATTTAAGCGCGGAACGGCCCATGGAAATCCGGCCCGGGCTTCCCTAGCTTTATTTGAGCCGCATGTTTATAGTTTCTTTTATTTGAACCTCTATCAATGGTCGAAATATTCACAATTCTGAGTTCTTGTGGTGGATATTTTTTAATAGTTTTGATATGAGTATCTGTGTTTGACTTTTGGACGGCAGGAACTTGTGTAAAAAACCGAGGACAATTTTCATGTACTGTGTGCGCATGTAACTGGTACCCTTGAGTTACATGATGCACGCTCTGCAATGAACTGTACATGTAACATTCTACATTTCTGCTTGCAGCAAGTATGGAGTACATACAATCAAAGGAACACTGAACCTGCAAGGGTATTCCCTTTCAGCTTATCTTATTTTTTCCATTTCTTCCGGTTATCTTCCGCTCTCCCTGCACAAACAGCCATCCCGCCCTCATATCTGTATATTTGGACAGTCATAATACGCAGCATAGTCTACTCAACTTTGAAAAAAAAAAAAAAATAATAATTATATGTGTTTTCTACTATCATCACACCGCTTTAAAGGATGTTCTCCTCTAGGGTTGACGTCATAAAATAGTTAGTTTTCTTTGAGAAGAAGAGGCATGGGTTGGTGGCTAAGTCAAAGCTAACCCACCGCAATACGCAAGCCAAGATCATTGAATTCAATATTCAAATGAAAACTGCGGGGTTAAAGGAAGAGGGAATGAGAAGGTAACATGAGATTTCTTTCGTCGTTCACAGCTCTTCCATGACTGCGATCATCCGTTTCATTCTTTGTAGGGAACCGTGCATCAAGCTGTTCGCCTTTTCAGTCAATACTCCGAACTCATGGGGAGCACGACATATCTCCAGAACTTGAACCTCAAGAAGGCATAAAGATCTGCTCTCCCTCTCTGATTACTTGTTCACACTGATGGAATCAGTCATAGGGATGCGTACGTGTGAGAAACTGAATTTTTGTATCTATCTATTATTAAACCCTTTTATCTTGGTTTATCATATCTGCATGTATTACGCCTTTTCATCCTGTATCGCTCCACTTTGTTTCATTTTAAGTCTGTTTCTTTTCCCAAACCAACCTCTGAACCCTGTTAGTCCTACCTTAAAGCATTAAAGGATATTGGAGACCCCTAACTATAAGCTCAGACCTTAGTCCAGACTTTAACACCCCCTTTCATACCACGCGCGACAATCATGCATACTGACCCGACAGCCAATATTATCCCTGTGAAGATAATTAGGTCTTCGAAGCTGTGCGACGCTGCAGCGTCCTTGACAGCTGCCATTGCTGGTAGTCCAACGAGAGCTCTGTATATCAGAGAGAAGAGAAAAGAAATTAGCCTCCAGCAAGAGTGAGAATAGAGGGGCAAAGGAGGAGTAATACAGCTAAGCCTCTGACAAGAGACGGGCGGAAGAGGTGGGGGAAGTTGCAAGCCTACCCAAACGCGAGACCAATGCAGACGAGCCCAAATGTAATTCCTAGGTTCTCCAGCTGGCTGTTGGCAAGAGACACGACGCAAGGGGCGACTAAGCTGATAAAACCACCGCTGGCAACCCCGTAGATTCCCCCAAAGATAAATATACCTGTCGTGGAGGGACTATAGCTCAAAGGCAACCAAAAACCAAGAACCGATGCTGCAGTGAAGGAAGTGACAATGCACATAACATTAAATGCGCCCAGTTTGTCGGACATAGCACCGAGACCAACGCTACAGTATACTTTGTTAGAACAGAACAGAAATATATTTACACAAGGAGGGGCAGAGGAAACACTCCAAGAGAGGGATCGATTGTTACACCTACCGACCAAACATAGAGCCGGCACTAGCAATCAACAGTTAGCAAGGAATTCCTCTTGTAGATAATTTTCCTTCCCACCTCCATGACTGTTCCTTGGACTTGATACTTACTTGGTTACTGTTAGAGTGTACTGCGCCAGATCTGGGGACATTCCACTGGAAACGGACATCAGAGGGAGGTAATTGAACGGCGCTAGGAACGACCACCTAAGAAGTAGCAGAAAATCGAGTCAGTAACCAATACTTGTGCATGTACGCACATTCGTGTCAGTGGTCACACACATGAAGAAAAATGTTCCGAGAACGAAGCCAGCCCAACCAAGTGCTTTCCGTTCAAACAGGGCATTAAGTCCTTTCTTCATATTACTCTCCCCGTTTACTGCTGCTGTAGCAGAATTAAGCGAATCCAACCCTACGACCCCAACTTTGCTGCCAAACGAATCAACATCATCTGTTTTTAGATCCTGGGAGCTCTTCCTGGCTGTTTGCTGACCCTTTTCCTCGTCGTTCTGGAGGTTCTTCAACTTGTGCTGCGGTGGAAAGGGGGTGTCGCAAAGCAACACACCAATCAACATGGTTATACCAACAACGAGCATTGACCATCTCATGGAGTCTGCAAAGCCATGAGACGTAATAAGTCTAGAAACCATGATGGGAAAAATAACCCCTCCTATTTGTTTCTATTAGCATGGAAAGTTGAAGAACCAAATATTATTATGTATATCCAAGGAAAGGGATGTTTGGTCTATATTTATGATGGATGCACTCCTGCATTTTAAGTTGGGAAAGGGGGAAAAAGGAAATGGGAAAAGAAAGTGACAAAGGGAGCTGGAAAATAGGACATCATTAAAACTAGAAATTACTTACCAAGACTGCTTCCACAACTCGCAAGACCAACAGCCAATCCTCGTTTCGTTGAGAACCACTGGGATACCGTCACGATAGCTGGCAAGCAGGTTCCAGAGACCGCAATTCCAAAGGCAACGCCCTGAGCCAGAATCACTTGATAGTACTCCGTGCAAAGGCTTAGCATACCAAGAGAGATAATGGCAAGGACAGCGAATGGAGCAATGACTGGTCGAGAGCCATAAACATCCACCAGTTTTCCCACAGCCGGCCCGCACACAAAAAAGAATGCAATCTGAAGAGTAGTGATCCAAGCAAGCTGAGATGAATTCTTTTCAGGGAGCATGACATGTTGATAGTAAAATTGGAAGGTTCCACAACTGACAGATGCGCAACGGGTTTGAAGGATATCAGTATACTAGTTTCCCATTTTATGATAATATCCGCATGATTCCACTCTGCAGGACAAGATGGCGAGAAAGCAATGATTGTATAACGAGATCATACTTACGTATTGAAGTATCCAAAAGAGGACATTTGAAGCAGAAAAGAGCCTAATACCACCGTCCATGCTCTCAGGCCTCCATTTGGAGGATCGGGGCGAACATAAGCCATTTTGGGGAATAAGTGTAATGGAGAATGGATGCTGCAAGGAAGATGAATGCAAGAATCTTCAGCCGAACGAGTACCTGGAAGATGATAGTATTGAAGGCAAGTGGGCTTCTATTAAGATGTTGGAATGTGAATAGTTGCTGAGTTATAGATTGGCTCTGGACATGGGACATTTGGTTTGTGTAGTGCATTCGGCTCGCCGTGTTATTATTCAATTGCCGTTGAAAGAAGTCTCCACAACCTAGGTAAAACGGGCAAACACTGATGCAAGCCAACTCTTCAGATAATATCCAATTCTTTATGTTCAGCGAATTCCGGGGGAGAAAGAGATCCATTTTAAACAATTCATATTTAAAATGACTGGGGTACGAAAACGAATAATATGACCTTCGCGGAAACCCAGAAAGCAACATCATAAAAAGAGCTGCTGGATTGAAGATCTTCCAGTTCAACCCCTCTTGGCGGCTTTGAGGTGTGTCTGATATTTCACTCATCATCCAGGGACCGGAATCAATCCACGATGTTGATGTATGCCCGATTCGACCGGCATTGGGTAGGAGGGCTAGAATTCATAGACCCACTATTCAGTTTGACAATTGGGAACAGACATCCGACTGTCAAATTCAAGGCTCGTAGCATGGATATTTGCTTTGTGGAGTAGTGCACCGCATCTTAGATCTGAAGCGGATGAAAGACATCACAAAGGATTCAGTCTGAATGGACCGCCAAATGATCGAGCTTTGTTCAAGATGAGGAAAGCTCCACACCCTCCTGGCAGCCATGGCCATGATATCAGTACTGCGAATAATCCAGAAATAACCAATGGAAATTTCGATTATACCCCGGACTCGGCTCCCAAGAAACCGGTAGCAATCAGATTAACAATAAAAGCACAAATGATGCCACTATCCGAGTCAACCGCCATGCCGCTGTCTTGCTTTAAGCCAGTTAATCGTAGAATTTTCAACCTCGGCTCGCTTTTTGTGACACAAACTGGTTGATGCGTCATATCCTGCGTCATATTTGCATAGCCACTCCCGTAGGGTTTTGACATATAAGCCCTTTCATTAACCAATGATTTTGTAACGCAATCAACACCGATTTTCAGCCAGCATGCGTGATAGTAAAACACCAGCAACTTTGTTCAACACTAGCTGCATGTGTCTGTCACATCTACTCTTCCGTAGTGGCTGAAAAATATTGTCATTTGCATAAAAAACATATTTGTGTTAACAACAGTTACCCATGAAAGTGAGATGCATAGCCATCTATATCCAATGTTAAGTAGTCGGCATGGAACGCGGTTGTTCCTGACCCGTAAGACTCCTCACATGGATGGGTGTCTGCATGGAGCCAGGGACGAGGAGATGGAAGCAGGGGTTTTGCGGGTTGTAGGCGTGGGTGATGAATAGCTCTCTACTCTGAACTGCTTCCCGAGGCAATTGCAAGATATGATTGCAGATCTTGTATTTAAGCATGCACTATGGAGGCAAAAATGAGCAGGTATCAGTACTACCCATGCATTTTCCACTGGCCGAAATAATACAGGTATCTGTTGATGAGTTGGTAAAACTTCCCGGTTGAACTTTGGTTCTAATTATATATTCGTCAGGCAGAGTGTCCGCTTGAAGATCTGTGCAGGTCACCCAACCGAGCCCGGTCGTCTCTCATCCGCTTTCTTCCAGGTTGACCGCGGGGTAAATTCTGCACACATCTGGTCGTGTACTCTGTGCTTTGTAGGGCGATGGGGATAACATGAAAATTAGCCATCCCTGGGCTGAGAATGTGCTGAACGTATTTTGTATCTTGAGTAACAGAAATTCAAGCCCGGAGGTCGATCCACTTAACCCTCCACCTGCAGCTAGAAAGTGCACAATACAGGTAGACTGATCTACCAACCATAGAATCCATGGCCGGATATTCATTTAAACTATTCACAAGTGTTGGCGCAAAGTTAGTCTGTACAAAATGCATCTAGGTTCCATCATAACATATAAGATAGTAAGGATAGGCTAAGGTAGGTGATGGTAAAGCTTGTCCTATCAGCCTATAGAAGGAACAAAATTTCGTAGAATGGGATAGTGAAAACCGAGTTGAGATGTGGTCAATCGCCTCAAGGTCAACAGGGACTTTCACTTCGAAATTTCAGCTCAATATTCCCGGTCTTTTGAACTTCAATTAAAGACTCGAGAGGGATGGAGAAGCTAAACCTGGGTTACAATCCCCCACGCAATGGTCGAAACCTCCAGAAGTGTCATAGATCCCGTTTTGCTCAATTTAATTGCGTCGATGCTATGAGGGAAAAGCTTCAAGAGGGAACCTGTATATCAGGTGATCAGGGAGAGGACTATCCTTAGAACAGCGAATGCTCTATTTCATGTCAGACGATGAAGAAAAACGATGCATTGGAGTGAGACATAATCATTTTTGTAGCCGTCCATAGTTCTCTTTTATCCTCGAGGATCGGGATTTGAGTTGCATGTTTGCTGGGCGGGATTTTGAGAACGAGGCTCGTTGTCTTGGTAAAATTGTGACCGTCCAGGCCACCCTGACTCCATTAATATGAGGTGATAATTAGGTTGAACCACTTCACGGTCCTTCTGGGAATAGACGTATAATTCTATTTCACGGAGCTCGTCCTGCAGGTCAACACTTTTTCATCCTGGCACTTGCATATGGTGACCCAGTTGCTGCTGAGGAACAACGTGATCATGTCGCACACCAATGGATCTGGAACAGAGGTTCAAAAACAAAAACACAAGTGACCACAACAGCCAAAAATATTGAATGAATACAAGTGCAATTCGACCATAGAAGCCTGTGACAAGAGTTGACTTGAGGATGCGAAGCAGGCCCATGCCATCATATTATCGAGTTCAAAATTTATTCACAACCCGGTCAGCGTACGTAAACAAGGCCACCCAACGATAGAGACCGTGTGGTGTCAGAGTTTCCTACATAGTTTTGCAGCAACTTCATGCATGGATCGGCAATTTCACATAAGATCGAGGCTCTCTCAGGTCGCGTCACACCATCTCAGACAAACAAGACTGACATTGAAGCAGGAAACGGATCTTTCACCTTGTCGGGATCTGGTCAGCCTGGTCGGCGATTCTTCAAGGGTAATATGATTTGTGGGCCAGGAAGGCTTCCAGGGACAAAAAATCTTGGCAGGTGTGTTTGCAACAGGATTTCCGGCCTGACCGCCTGGCCGCCTGACCGCCTGGTCGCTGAAGAACAACTGACACTCTGAAGACAAGGTATATTTTTCAAGCATATACGCAGCGAGATTGGTAGTGTTTCATGAGGCATGGCCATTGAAGAAATAACCAAGTAGGTTTGGAAACTTCAATAAAACAAAACTTGTGGTATGTTCTTACATTCGCGAGGATCATAAGAAACGGCAGACGGGTGATGGTGGATTGCAGAGAATCAGCGAAAATTGAATGAAGATGTTGAGAACGAAAGTCGAGATATCAGACCATCCCAAAAAGGAAATTTGCTATCCTGTCATCACGTGGAGATAAGGCACGCGAAACAAGGTTCGTCATACGCTTGTCCTAATGTGGTAAGGATAAAAATGCCCCAGATACTCTCCCGCTAACCTGATACGAGTTAGCGCCGTGCCAAAATTTCTGTTACTTCCAAAAGCTCCGTACATTTAGAGATATTCCGTCGCCCACAAAGAAAAATCACCCCTTGAACGTCCCGTCCCCATATTAGCCTTTCTTGTTTTCAGCATTTTACTCTTCATATATCCACCATGGCCAAGAAAAGTAAATTGTTGTTGGCACTAGATGCCCATAAAGGCCGTAATTATGAACTAGAGCGCCAGAAGAAACTGCAGAAGGCAGCCGAGAAGCGGAAAAGAATGAAGGTGGGAAATGCTCAAGATACCAACAATGACAGCGAGAAGGAGGTAAATCAACATAATGTGTGTGTGTCGGATAGAGCCCCTAGAGTGGCAATGTCCCCGGCATAGCGGCTAACATTTGGTGATTACAGGATCCCACTCTTCCACAGCAAAATGGCGCGGGAGAGAAAGAGGAGCAAACCGCTGATGTTACCCCTGCGCAAGACGACCAATGGACGAATATTGAAGAGGAGGAAGAGGGAGACGAAGAAGTGGATGAAGAAGATATCCCATTCTCTGAACTTTCAGAAGAAGACGCAACTGACGTAATACCACACCAACGCCTCACCATCAATAATTCCGCCGCCATCCTCTCCTCCCTCAAACGCATCTCATTCATCACACCTCACACACCCTTTTCAGAACATAATTCTCTCACTTCCACAGAACCCATCGACGTCCCAGACCCCAATGATGATCTTACGCGTGAATTGGCCTTCTACACCGTCTGCGTCTCCGCCGCGAAATCCGCAAGAGACCTATTGAAGAAAGAAGGCATACCCTTTTCGCGGCCGACAGATTACTTCGCCGAGATGGTCAAGTCCGACGAGCACATGGGCAAGGTGAAAAAGAAGCTGTACGAAGAGGCCGCAGCCAAGAAGGCAAGCGCGGAGGCCAAGAGGCAGCGCGATCTAAAGAAATTTGGAAAACAAGTGCAGGTCGCCAAGTTGCAGCAGAGGCAAAAGGAGAAGAGGGAAACTCTGGATAAAATCAACAGTTTGAAGAGGAGTGCGTTCTCATCATCGGTTCCATATCCTTTTTGCTCTTGAATTTGTCACGAGCTGCATCATTGACGCTAACATAATTATCTCTCTGCTTTAACAGAGCGTAAAGCCAACGATGGTGCCCCCACAGAAGAATCAGATCTCTTCGACGTTACCCTTGAGGACGCTAGCAAATCTGACTCACGCGGAGGAGCCAACAAGCGTGCTCGTAACGGACCCGGCGCGCAAAATAAGCGGCAACTGAAGGATAAGAAATTTGGATTCGGTGGTAAAAAGCGATTCGCAAAAAGCGGAGATGCAGTTTCCAGTGGTGATCTCAGTGGATTCTCAGTTGGTAAAATGAAGGGACATAAGAAGGGAGGCGCGCAGAGGCCGGGCAAAAATAGAAGGGCATCGGCGAAGAGGATGTGAAAGGGAAGCGAGCGATATGCCAGAAGATACAGTTGCGTACTGCTATAAATTTTTCAATTTTTCCTATGCGGTTTTCCTGCGCGTCCACCTGCGGTTCCTTTATTTATTCTCCCTCGGGATTGTAGAATTTTTTTTTATATCCAAAACCGTTACCATAGGTAATCGTTCCTTGTTGGAGATAGATACCCTTTGAAGGACATTATAAAGTTGCTCAATTACAACAGTTACAAAATGGCTACGAGCAGTGACTCTTTTTGCATTATATCGATATCGTTTGATTTGAAGAACTTGGATGGGTCGGGTCATCAAATTTTCATTTAAATATCATTTCGTCACATCGTTAGTGTAGTTATACACTGGAAGCATAACAGAACCAAAAACTAACCGTAGTAGATCTAATAGAAACGATGCTCCTAGCGATTAGAGCACTGCATCCATAAAAACATTGGTTTATGTTTCGTCTGAAAAGTAAGCAATGCACAACCACGCATAAAAAATAGCCTTATGAGTCCTTCGGGGGTGGTACACATGGCTTCTACCGCGCTATGAGTATATATATGATAATTGCCTGAACGTCAACATATTAGGACACGGAATCGGTCTTCTAAGAGCGTTAGCTATTAGCGTTTGGGAAATCACGAACCTCGAGAGCTTACAGTCTCTCCACTTCATGTTCGTTGAGGCGAAAGAGAGTGCTTCTTCGGACGGGTTGATGATTAAACCGGTCAAGGTAGCGACAAGTCGTTGATTGAATCGTGTAAGCCCCCGAATACTCCAACTCTGTTCTATTTGTAATGGCTTGATCCCTGGTGCTGTAAACAGGAACTAGCAACAAGTGAAGGCTCATCGCTTCGCTCGCTTTGGGGAAGATGATTCACCAATCTCCAACTCAGAAGTTCCTGCCGATTCCTGATGGGATCCAAAATCGCGGATACGATTTATAAGATGACTAATGGAGACGTTGACATTTTGGCGCTGCTCCGCGAAGACAAGGTTCAGTTTGGTCTGCGTGTCCTCTGCATGGACCAGGGAGTGGTCTAGGATCGACTCTTTGGATCGTTTTGAACCGGCTTTGTAAATAATTTTACCGCATCCTTGAACGGAACAGACCCAAGTATCCGGAGGTAAATTAGCAGGCTCTAAGTTTTCTGAGGAATGACTTATGTTTTCGTTGTTACTGTTCGCAGGGTGATTGGTCGCCATGATGCTATCAAAGATTTTCTGCAATGGTATTTTCCTTGTTGAGGCGACGTCTGAACTAGATAAGACGGAACGAGTGCTCTCATTTACCTTCGCGGACAACGGATCGTGAACCAGACGGTGGCCTCGTGTTTTCGAAGATGTATCCTCCGCCAACGTCAGCTCCTCCTCTTCTGAATCTGAATCTGTATTTTCCACCGCTTGTGAATTACGTTTGCTAGCTCCCTTGGCCGAAACTGAGCTCATCTTTGGTCGAAGGAGAGATTTCCGTACCCGTCGCCTTCGCCCCTTTGGGAGAGGGAATTCATCCTCCTCTTCACTTTCTTCTCCAGATGGAGAAGAGGCGCTGTCCCCCATTGGCGCTCTGGGATGCAGTGGGGTTGCACTGATGTCTTGTAGACTTTCTGAACTTTCCAACTCTTTTAGCTGCCGATATATCGCCTTTCGAGACCAGTCAAATTTTGAGGTTTGCGCATTATCCATCATTTCAATAAGGAATCCGGCTCGTGCGCGAATCAGATCGAGAGCATAATTTAAAGAGGTCATCTCGTATCGTTTTAGAAGGGTTTCTGCAACAGTCATCACATTAAGCCGTCGTTTAGAAAGTAACCCAGACTCCTTCATGTCTAAGATAACTTCAAACACTGTATTAGCCTGTTCTCTACCGACGTCTGGAGCATCAAGAGATCCCTCTGGTTCTTCGTCCGATTCACTCTCATCTCGGGCTTCCTGTGCAATTGCCTCCTCACGCTCAAAGACGTCCTTGAAACCATGTTAGAAACTAGAAATTGCTGAATCCTGCCTTACGGAAAGAGTTTTTTTTTTTTTTAAAAAAAAAAAATAATAATCATACCGGATATAATTCTCGTAGATGAGCACATATTGGGGTCGAAGCCCAATCCACATTCTCCTTGCCCTGAACCATCTGGTTTATTAGAAATTCATGGTGCTTATAAAACACTTCCGCTGAATCTTCTGCATCCTCACAAGCCCCATTGGTGTGCTTCGTATACTGTTGAGGAATGTAAAAGTAAGCGCAACCGCACAACTGAAAACGCTGCTAGAACAATCAATTCACAAACTTATTTTCCGAAACGAACCTCGTCGAAAAGATAATCTATTTTCGGATTCCACTTTTTGCCCCGCCGCTTGTTATTTTGGTGTTTATCCGCTAGAAAATAAAGAAGATCAATGGCCTCTACCATTTCGTTGAACATCGGTTTGAAGCCTCTGGCGGGTGCAATGGAAAACCATCCTGCTGAGCCCGCAACCCACAAACCAATCTCACCATCGTCATGTTGTCCGTAGGCATAGTGAGTGACGTTATCAATGAGAACTCGTTTATTTCGGTAGTTATCATCCAGGACTATCAAATATCAGGGCAAAAGAAACGCGTCAGCCAAATGCAAAACCAACTATCCACCAGGCGGATTCTCCATACCAAGATCCTCCTGCTCCTCCTCTACAATTTCTAGCTGGCCTGTGACACGGACTGGATTCTCTGGAGAAGCAGTCAGGACATTAGCATAGCGCGCCTTGCCAGGCACAAGAACCTTGACATCGGTTAGGGCAAACTCTTCCCAGTCGTTCTCATCCTTGAGGGAGGAGTCTCTAGCAGCCAGGACATTCTCAATTCGCGTCGTCATATCTCTGTAAGCACCATGATGGCTTGGAAAGGAGCTTTGATGTTGTCGCTGATGGAGATCACACGCATTGAGTGGGGATGAAGAGCGAGAAACCGAGATGAAGCCTTGAAGGCGATTAGGCTAGTATCGTAAAGTACGGTATTATCCAAATTGTATGTGTATCCGTACGTACGGTTGTAATACGGTACACATGGAGTAAATTGGTGGTGATGGGCGTACTTTACCGTATTTTGGCGTACAGCCCTACTCTCTTTTCTCTTCAAAGAATCAAAAGCTTCAAAGTCCGCAACAATCACTCTACAGTGCAATTCACCAGCACGCGCAATTGATGTATATTTCTAGAAATTCTACGTACCTCTGAACGATGGACGGCTGTTTAGTATAGCAATTCCTTCCACCCTACAATCTGCGACACCCCTCATCGTCACAATCTCCCTCTTGCCGATTCCATCCAATTTCCGCTCCGCCCGACACAAATCCTTCAGCGCCCATGCACTTCCGCTTCCGCACCAGAGATTTCCCAGTCATAATGTCTCATGCCCGCAACCTGGAAGGCGTCTTTGGTTTGTTTATTACTCCCCGTTCTTGACCCCAAGAAAAGTCACATCTAAACTAACTCATCCTTTTTTTACAAAATTAAAAAAATTCAGCCGTCCACAAACCCGCCGGTATAACCTCAGCAGAAGTGCTCCGTGACCTTCAGAAGCACTTCACCCCCTCCCGCTTCTTCCAACCATGGGTTGACACAGAGCGTATTCGGCGGCGCGCTGAGAGCAAACACCAATCGCGCAGACGGCGCAACAAGCGTCTTCAAGTGAAACTCGGACATGGGGGCACCCTCGACCCCATGGCGACAGGCGTGCTGATAACTGGCATTGGCAAAAGCACAAAGGAGTTGAATAACTTTCTTGCCTGCACCAAATCATATGACGCCGTGGTATTATTTGGCGCCGCGACGGATTCGTACGATTGTATCGGGAAGGTGGTGAGTAGGGCACCGTACGAGCATATCACGCGAGAGAGGGTGGAGGAAGCGCTAGCAGCGTTTAGGGGGAAGATTATGCAGCGCCCTTCAATATTTTCGGCGCTGAGGGTGCAAGGGAAAAGACTGTATGAGTATGCAAGGGAGGGGATTGAGCCGCCTGTGGAGATTTTGAAGAGGCCAGTGGAAGTGATGAATTTGGAAATTGTGGAATGGTATGAGGGGGGTACGCATGATTATGTCTTCCCAATGGAAGAGGTGAACAGTACGGAAAAGGCTATAGCGAAGAAGATGGTGTCTAAGGACGCTCTGCCATCTACGATTCCGAAAAAACAGCACCGAGATAACTCCAGGGAGCCCGAAGAAGCACATGGTGTGAAGAGAAAGCTATCCCCATCTCCAGCCTCCGCCACTTTCCCAAAACGCCAAAATCCTGCCACTGACACCCTTATCTCTACAACGGCCACCACCGGTCCTGGTCCCCTCACAAATACTTCTGACGGCTCTCCCACCGCTGATGTCACGACAACTACTAACACATCCACCTCCTCAAAACCACACCCGTCACCGCCCGCCGTAAAACTTACGATGACCGTCTCATCCGGCTTCTACGTTCGTTCCCTAGCCCACGACCTTGGCCTCGCACTTGACAGCAATGCAATATTGTCATCACTTGTCCGCACGCGCCAGGCTGACTTTACGCTGGAGCCTGACAAAGTGCTGGAGTATCGCGATTTGGAAGCGGGAGAAGAGGTGTGGGGGCCCAAATTGCAGAAGTTTTTGGACGAGTGGGAAGAGAGGAAGGGGAGGGTGGAGGCTGAGGGAGTCGTTGAGGCTGTGAGTGAGGGTGAGGATGAAGGATTGTGAGATGAAGAGGCGAGAGTGGCCAGGGTTGGGGCCAATTGATTGAGTTATCTGGGGTTTGATTTTCCGGGTGTCCTTACTTTTCCGCTCCTTGTTGCGTTGGGCTGGGTCGGTTCAGTTTTCATCTGTCTATACCTGCGCATGTTTATTTTGCATTTAATACATTGTAATCTACATCAAAATATCTCCAAATCGCCAACAATATACCATGCTGTTTGCTTACCCTATATTATTCAATGAACACTTGCATGTTATAGGATAGAAAATGGAATCGATTAGGGCCTTGGGAATAGGACGATTTGATATTCACACAGAACTACAACATAAATCCTACAACTTTATAGAATTAGATGATACGGGATATCCTTAAAATTCTAAAGCGATCCGTATTAAAAAAAAAATATGAAGACTCGAAACAACACTGTTGGCTAGCCAGACGTTGCTCAGTAATTCTATAATATTTCCGGGTGTAGCAGAAACCGCCAGGACGAGTTGGAAATTGAGAAGAAAGGTGTTTCGAAAGTAAGAGAAGAATAGAATAGATGCGGCAAGTGTTCAAGATATGCGCCTCAAACACTAAATGAAAACAGGAGGACTAAAGTTATAAAAGGTGTATATAAATGGGAAAAACTAAAATAAAATAAACAATAAAAAATAAAAAATAAAAAATAGGGGGGATATATAGTGGTGGAAATAGAAGACGAAATAGAGAAGGGGAAGAAAAAGGTATCGAAACCGACAAGAGACACTTAGAAAACAAATTGGTCGAGGGATAACAGCAAAATAAGGCACAAAGGGAAAAGACAAGTAAGAAATAAAGTGGCAATAGTATAGGAAATCAACCTAGAAAAACTCCCAACAATAAGTTAGAAGGGAATCAGAAGATGAAATAAAGGAAGAAACAAAAGAAAAGAAAGTAAATAACTACTTGTTTTACGAAAACAAGAAATATGGGGAACACCAAACAAAGCCCAGTAAATAGGAAAATAGGTTCAGGAACAAAAGCCTTTAAAAATTACTAAAAGGGGTTTTCAGGCCAGAAGCAAGTGGCCAATAATGAGTGTGGACGGATATTTGGGGGAATAAAAGCAAGAAGGAAAAACTGGCAGAGGCAGCGGTTTAGACGTGTATTGAGGGGGTAGATTGCGTATGTGAGAAGTGAAAAGGATGGGAAAAGAGGAAAAGAAGAAAAGAGGGTGACTAGTAGTGCGTATCGGCCCCGCCAAAACAAATTCCACTGTCGACGATATATATGAAGTATGAAGTATCTTTCATTACCCGCTCAAAGGGACCCAAGAAAGTACCAGAAGCCCCTTGTTCCCCAGCATCTTTTCCATACCCTCCCCACCTTGAAGATATCTTCATCGTCACATGTACCTAGCCAGCGACGTCTTCTGGTGGAGATGTCCATTTTAAGGACTGTCAAAAATGTAAACAAGTTTCGATCAATCCAAGAACGAGAGACGAACATCTCCGAAGATCGTCATCGACAATCGAAAGAGGCATAGCTGGTCAGCCGGCGGGAAAGTCCAGTTTCTCGATTTGATATCGATGGCGGGCACAAAATAGCGTAGCACTGGGGTCAACCAGCAGGGGAGGGAGGTATGTGAGGGGCGGATAATTTTTTTTTTTGAAAAAAGTCAAAATGAGATATATCATAATATCATAAAAATCGTGAAATATATGATAAGGGGAGATATAAAATCCTGGGTTGAGGTATAATAAAAATTAACCGTAGTTACATAGTACCGATCCCTTCCTAAGTGATTAGGCAACCATCCTTCTATGATTCCTGCTGAGGAAAGACTAGGTGATAAGACCGGTGAGCCTCCAAAAGAATCTGAAGGATAGCATTTTGTCCCTGCCTCGACTCGCACGCACATTGCAACGTGCTACCATCTAGGAAATCCAGCACAATGCTATTAGGAAGCTCCTGTCTATCTTGATCGGGCAAAAACGGCGTCCGGAATTCAGAGAGGTGATACCGCTTAACAATGTTTCGCGCAATGCCATCGATGGTCCCAGGAGTCAGAATGAGATAACCCAGGTCATCTATGCGCATGAATCTTCGCTTCCAGAGGAGAGTGTCTGGGAATTGCACGTTAACTTCTCCAATATCAATCACTTGCGGAGGCTCTGTGGTT
Organism: Paracoccidioides brasiliensis; assembly: GCF_000150735.1. Classification (NCBI taxonomy): domain Eukaryota; kingdom Fungi; phylum Ascomycota; class Eurotiomycetes; order Onygenales; family Ajellomycetaceae; genus Paracoccidioides; species Paracoccidioides brasiliensis. Next base: position 1,792,759 of record NW_011371363.1, read on the forward strand.
GCATCTTCGTCGTTTAGAGAGGCCAACTGGGAATCCTCTTCTTTCAAGGTTGGACTGAGGGCGTTTATTATACCTCGTCGTGAATTGGAGGTGATTGATGACATACGGCGGATAATGCGTGATTTCCTGGACGTCTTCTTTTCCTCTTTTGCCTCATCGACACGGTCAAGAGGGCCATGAGGAGAATCGGCGGAAGGATGTGGATTGTGTCCTTCATGCTTCGATCGAGATGATACGGAAAGCCTGCTTGATATAGAATCCGAGCGGGGAACACCAGTAGCTGTGGAAGCTCGACCCGATCCGATGCTTGATGAATTAGAGAGCCTCCGTTTTTCTGGACGTGAGATGGTTGAAGTAGAGAGACGACGTGGTGTTTCGGGAACATCACTCTCAACAATAAGAGGGCTGCGCTGGAGGTTTAGGACATTGGGTTCCGACGGGTTCACGAGAGATTCACTTGAAGGTGCAGTTGGATCCCGGATTATGCGAGCAGTCACAGATACCGAAGTAGACTTTCCTCTGTAGGTTGACAAGCTATCAACCCGTATTGGGGGATTGGGGGAACGGGAACGTTCCTTGGGAGACGTAGGGGATGGAGTGTATGAGGGAGAGTTGCTTCTGATCAAGGCTGCAGCAGGTGGTAGGCCCGGTTGGGAGATAGACGTCCGTTTGCGAAATTTTTCAAACGGTGATATTGAGGGATCAGTTGGTGGAAGGGGAGGCTTCGGCGCCAAAGAAGGTTGATGACCTTCGCGGCTGGTGAACATTTCCAGCGCCTTGATTCGTTTTGAGATCCCCGAGGAAACATTTACCTTTTTTGCGACAAGGACAGGAACCGCCTTCTGATTTTCATAATAAGAGCCGGATGCAGATCTGCCAATGGGAAGGGCTTGCACGTCTGATCCAGAATTTCCTGATTTGGTCGGATTAGAAACAGCTCTGGATCCCCTCCAATCGGCGGGTGAATTCAACTCTCCGTTTTTTACGAAGGTCGGGGTTTTCGGGACCGCTATTGGCTTCGCTTGTTGAACTGTAGCACTTCCCAATTCCTCCATGAAGGAGTCGTCAGACAACAGATGTTCCTCATCCGACTCATCCAGTTGCGTTGCAATATGAATAGGATGAATGACACCTTTGCGCCTGCTCTTTATATCAACGGATGCGGATGCCTCTTGTCCGGATAAAGATTGATAAAATTTTGACATATCATTATCACCAGCGGCAGATATTGATGTTATGGATATATCTTCCTTGGATTTTCGTGGGACAACTGACGCGGTCTGGGTGATAGATTGTAGAGACCCTTGGGATGTGTCTGTCGGCATCATTTCAGATGTTGTAGGCGCGGATTGAGAATCTGGAGATGTGTTGTTTACAGGTGTTGCTAGGACTACCCTTGGGGTGGCCTCCGGCGAGCACATATCAGAAGGAACCTCAACTACGGAGACTTTAAGCCCCCCAGTTGGGGCGTCGGTTGACTCAGCAACATGTTTTATTTCACTCCCGTTATTCGAGGTTTGTATTTGTGTATCACTGGCGGCCCTGGTCTCCACAACTTGTGGATCAGCCTGGTTAGATCTCCAAGCCTCTTCAACTTTGTCTTCCTCCACACCTCCACACTGGTCTGCTACCACAAGTGTTGGAGAATTTCTTTCAGTTGAATCAGACGAAGGAGTGGTCATATGAGGTGCGAATGAGGACGCAGGTTGATCGTTTTGGGGTTTTGTAGCTCCGACATCTACAGCTGAATCGGGGTTTGAAGGATCGGGCGACGGAGGTGTTGGGATCTTCTCGTTGATCAGAATGACAGATGGCGGGTGTTGCTGACGTTGGGACGCTGGGGTGGATTCAGTATGAGAATCGGTATCTGCTTCGATAGAGATAGGTTCAGTCGGTTCTTGGTGGGTAGTTAATTCAGCCTCTACAATATGTATGTTCTCTTTGTTCTCCTCAGCATTGACACTCTTCACTGCTTCCTCTGGCCCATTAATAGGCACATCCTGCTTCTTTTCATTTTGTTCTATACGGTTTTCCATTTGTTTCTTCCGCAATTCCAACGCTCGCATTAACCTCTGCTTTTCAGGGGTCATTGAAAAAGTTATTGGCACGCTCACAACCGATCTCGGGGAACCTAGAGCATTTCTCGACGTAGGGCCAAGGTTGAACGACGGAGGCGGCATCAGTAGTGGTGGCACAGGTGGAACCGCTAATGGGTGAAGTCGTAGAACATGGATGTCCGGCTGGGATTTGGGACGTCCTGCAGAAGGTCCGGTCTTTCGAGTAGACGTCCTAACCCCTGCAGGTAGTGAGGCAACGGGACGAGTGTCGCTCGATCTGCCTATTGATCCCGCCGTTCGTGGTCGTCCACTTGTGTCTATCGAAGGCCGGGGACCTAACTTAACCTTCGGACGACACACACTTATTGAATCCAGATCCCGTAAGTATGGTCTAGTCGACTGCGAAGATTTTCGCGAATCGGGAGGGGAGTACGCTAGCGAGTCAAAGAGGTGCCTTTGCGCAAGGCCATTCGACTGGCTATCACTGCAATTTGGAGGAATAGAAGGCAAGGGTTTATCAGCTCCGGAATCGGACACATTGTCTCGAGAGGGTTGTAAAGAGGTATGAGTTTTAGAAGTATCTGTGGACCCCTGTGCCCTATGATGGTGGCTTGGTACAGCAGTTGCGTCCGATGTCCTACTGAAAACGCTTTCGCGTCGACTTATATTCCCATTGTTGAGATGCGCATATGTTTCTTCCCTGGGGCTGGCACATTCCTCTACATCTTCAGTAATTTCACCCAATTTTTGACGAAGCAGAGAGCTGGACGAGGAGGTCATAGAACCAGATGCGGTATGGAGTAGACAAGCAGAGGAGAGGGCACTCTCTGTCAATTCCGACGAAAGGGCCAGGGAGAAGACGGCATCATTGGGTGTGAACTTGTCCAATATGGACTGGAATTGGACCGTTATTCGTGCTAGAAAATGGCAGTTCAGTTAGTTAATAGCCAATGGAAATTAAATACCAAAATCTAGCTTGAATTGAAGAGATAAGTACCTTGGATCAACCTTGAGATCCCTTCGGGGACATATTTTAATATTATCTTCCTCCGACGATACTGTAGAAACCCGTAAAGGGGGGATATTTCCTCGTAGCCATCGATGGTGATTCTGATCTCAGCCACTCCTCCCGTCCCTCGAGCCAGGAGGGCGACTGTATCCCGGGTGATATATTTGAGCAGAAACCTTATAAAGAGAAAAGGCGAAGGAGGAACGGGTACATAGTCAGCGCAATACAAACTCTCAACACACAGCGCTCAACACAAAGGGGTTTGCAGCAACATGAGGTTGTTGAATCCATCTCGAAGGAGGCATTGCCATGGGCAAAAACGAGCGGGCAACAGAATAGAAGCAGCATCCAAAGGCCAGCAACAAAACAGTTAGGCAAAGGCAATTGGAATGAAACTCACCATCCTCCAGCTTCAGCAAGTGAAGCCTGGTAGGACTCAATGACGGCGGGATCATCTAACCCATTGAGAGACATGGCTGGAGCTGCATTGGAAAGGACGAAGCCCTAGAGAGGCAACGCGAAAAGTAATACGGGGCCCAACAGCAGCAGAGAGCGCGAAGGGTGTTTGCGTCTGGGGATGGGGAGGAGAGAAGACGAGGAGTTTGCGAGGTTGAGCGTTATTTTGGAGAAAACTAGCGTAAGAGCTTACGCTAACCACAACCGTAGCACAAACCCTTGGAAGCACGACAAGACAAAAGGGGGGAGGGCAGCCAAAAAAAAAAAAAAAAAAAAAAAAAAAAAAAAAAAAAGTGAACAAAAAATTAAAGGTGGAAAAGAGGGACTTGGAACAAAATTCTGGAGGAGCCAGGCAAGAAGATCAGAGACATTTAGCTCTGGGTGTGTTATTTTAGAGATATTTTCATTATGCTTTGCTCAGTAGTGGAGACGTTGAGATTGGGAGATCCGGGCGGACAAATCAAAGGCTGTCCTTGGCGGCAGATATGCTATTTTCAGGGGTCAACAAAGGAAGCTCAAGTATTTGCACACCAGGAATACCCCACAGAGGAGTCCTTTTATATATTAAGATCCATATATAGATATATATATGCTTATCCAATTACTATCCAGGTTCTGGTTCTCCTGCCCAAGCCAACAATTCCAGCTTATTCATTTCTTGGAAATTCATAGCCGCTAACTCATTAGCTCGAGGACATCGACATACATCGGCATCAACGTCAATATACTACCAATGTGTTAGAATAGTTTAGCTTCAAATTAATTGCTGACATCTCTCCTATTCCTCGGTTGTGGCACTTTTGCTGCCGCTCAACTACTATTCACTGTTTGGTGCCTTGTCCCAGGTCCAAAAGAGAGGGAGAAAGGCGACCAATCCACCGGCTGTTGTTGTGACATTAGTTATCCGACCACGTCGATTTAGCGGGTGGCGACAAAACCTCCACACCAGAAATCGCTTAACCATGTCTCTTGCCGCAGGAGAGATCAAAACTTTCTTTAACATCCAGCGATCCTATATACTGTCCACCAACGCGGAGGCCCCAGCTTCGATATAACTATATGTATGTATGTATGTATGTATGTATGTATGTATGTATGTATGTACAATGTATATTGACTACGACTTTTTCCGAAATACTTCCATCACAAGGGCGCTTTCTATTGGCGTTGAAGATCTGCATTTTACTACGTTAATTCCGCCCGAATCAATGCACTTGTAGGTTCTTACCAGCCTGTTAAAATCCATCATTCCTAGGCCTATCTACTTCAATGACACATGCGACGGGAAAATCGCTCTTAGTTTTGCACATCTGCACTTATGCGCTTCACAATTTGGAATGGAGTGCTTGAGGTTCCAGGGATAATAAAACCAGCCAAATCTTTGGCCTGGTCCTCGGAGGCCGTTTAGGCACACCAGGATGTCTCATGTGTGTTGATCTAAATGCTAACCAACCCGGATCCTGGTCCCACCCATGTGAAATTATATCTTTAGCTTTCGCTTTCTTCGGCTTTCTTTTTCCGGTTTGCTGCCAAGCAACCAATCGTTTCGTTGCCGATCCGATATGCCATGTGGGGGGTGTTTTTGTTCAATGTTCGCACTCGTAGCAGTGGAAGATCATCACGGCGCAGAGAGAGAGAGAAAATGTATGTATATATGACCGATAGCTAACCCCTCGACAACAAGAAAATCGCAGCGACACCCTCTTCACGAAAAGTTGCAGAACTCGAAATAAAGTCACTGGGAGTTGTGTTGGGAAAAGCCGCCCCCTCCATGCCTTGTGACAACCCTCCCCCTACCGACTGTGGTAACTCCTCCACCTCTCAGGCATAGTTTGTTAAAACTATGACGGATAGTATTTTTCATTTTATTTGGCCCCACACGCCTGCCCTCTGCTGAAGGAGGGATGATAATAATGACAATATTAGTACTGATATCGATTCATTAAATGAAAAACTAAAAAGTCTTAGGTAACTAAGTCGCACTGAGTGTTGTCGTGAGTTTCATGCTGAACATTCATTCCTCAATGCATTCAATCAAACTGGCTAGGTCCGGAAATCACAACAAACTCCTTCTCTGTGGGCATTATACACTACCAGAAAGATGTGTCAGACATCTGCTTTCGGATGCACCTCATGATGTTGGACCTGAAGGCCTGGCGCAAACATATGCCGGAATGTGAACTGTGCTGTGATACATCTTTCCACACATCTGTGATGCAATTTATATGTATGCGAAGAGATAGTTCGTGTGGGTGAGTGGGTGAGGGGGGTTGTTGGAAATCGGGAATTGGGTGCTTGTGCGTCCATTCCCCCAACATACCTGGGCGCAGATCTGAAAAATTTCTTGAAATATTTACATTAGCACCATGCAAACGTGTAGTTCAGATATATACCCGACGAGGCGATAATAACGGCGTGTGACACTCAAAAGCTTAGCAACCCAGATGGTGACGCACCCCGGCGACCTCCTGGATGGAACAGCTAATTCTTCGTGAACAGTGTCTGTTGGTTGAGTTAAATTATACAACTGCTGCATATCTTTCGCTGTTTTCCTTTTTTTTTTTTAAAAAAAAAAAAAAACAAAGGAGGGGGAGGGGGGGAGTCAATATCCTCTTTATTCGCGGTTTCCATGTCCTTTTTCCTTGACGTCCTTATCCAATCCTGTCACTATCTAATCTTTGCGACTGCTTGACAAGTCGACCAAAGAACACACCTGTAGATGAAGTCTGCTTGTGCCTTATATCGCTAATGCAATGCTGTATGAGATGATATCAAAAATTCTCAGAAACAATCATTTCTGAACGTTATACATACATATCCTGGAGCAGTACTGATACGGTATGTTTGAAAGCGCGATCCATCAAAAGATGTTCCCTGCTTTCATAGCCCAGCCACAAGGCCCATTGGTAAAAGACCCCCGATCAGGCGGACAATAAGTTGCAATCCATTTCCTCTATCGCTTCCTACCTAACTAACCATGCTAACAGGGTGGTTTTCTATCCGGTTGTTCGTTCAGGACATGAAAATGTACAACCACGAGCGGCAGGAATGAAATTTCAATCCCAGAAATAAGTTCTTTCGCAGGATAGGCGAATGCGGGAAAATTGAAAACTGTTATGGTAATTGTGATAAGGAGTAGGACACCACAGATGATATCTGCTGATACTCCCGATGTGATCCTCACTCTTTTCAACATGTCGAGTGTAAGATGAAAAAAAAAAAAAAAAACTCAATTGCTCCTCTTTCTTGAGGGAGCGACGCAGAAAACCAAACCCCACCCAAGTTCTCTCAGAAATTGGAGATTGGAATATTCCCAGCTGTCGAACCTCACTTCAGAGTGGCCATGATGAATCACAGGTTATGAAGTTGGTAGGAGCTAAAAATTCGATTATCTTCAAATCCAGCTAACACCTCGTCTTTCCTTCAGAAGTCTTGCTCTCCGGGTATTATGGATGTTAATGATGAACTCCCACTCATCAGGCATTAAATCTCTACATACCCTCTACACACGCGTCAACATTATACCATATAATAGGCACAAAATAAGGACTTTTGCAGGCTGCACAATATTGCAGCTGTGAAAAATCTGTACCTTTATTAATATCGCTGAATAAAAGAATTTCTTCGCCGTATCGACCTGAAATAAGAGTGGAGCTGTTCAAGGGGTTTCTGCGGGGGCAGTTTCTTCAAATGACTGTGAGTAAAGGACAGCCGCTAGTTTAACTTTTAAATACTCGGTTCCTCTTCAAGTTTCATAAGAGTTCAGCACTGTAAACAGGTTTCCGCGGAGTGAATCGTAACTCTTTAAGGTTATTTAAGGTTTGACCCGGCCCGTCCCACACATGAACCACTCGAAACCGAGATTCCAAATCCGAGGATAGTTTGATATCATTTTAGTGTATATGCAGCTCTTTATACGTTGATGTTAATCCCTGGGAAGGTGTTTCCGGCCTTGACGAACATTGGGGGCTCTGGAATTTTCAAGTCCCTTCTAAATACCTAGTTATAATACGACGGCTGCTCTTGGTAGCCGTCAAGGTCATGATGAGAATTCTATGTGAGTTGTCAGCGGGCATCGTTCTTTAATGTTTGCACTATTGCGTTGCAAAATACAGTAAACTCTCACTACAATGAACTTTTAACCTCTATAAAATGCACAAAAATTCGTTAAATCTCTCTATACAACGAATATTCATTGGATTTTCTTTCGTTAAACCGAGTCAAAATGCTATGCAGAACCTTAATGTCAGTCAATCAAAAGATAGCTCTACGCACTCATTATTTGCAAAATCTAGCCCTCAGCAATAAGACCTTAAGACATTGGTAGAAGCTATATAATCAAAAGATCACCCTATCCTCCTTTGCTGAGACCCTTTCTTTATTTTATGATCATCTTGTTCAGACAGTCACTGTTCTTCGAAGCAGAAGCGCTACCAACAGTATATCATTGCACAATTAGACTCTGATGACGGGAGTGATGAGGATGAGGATATGAATATAGAAACCCTTCCACGGATTACGGCTTCGGAGACTTTGAATTTGGTAAAATGGCTTCGTTTGTATGAAGAGCAGCAGGATCAAGAGAGATCAGAGTCTAATTCAACAGCTTAATTACTATGAGAGAAGGTTAGGAGCACGGAAACTTGAAAATCAGGCAGCAGCAGGATATTTGGGCGTACTTTGAACACTCAACCTCTATATAGCGAATTCCTCTATGTAACGAATTGAATCGGTCGTTGCAAACTCCTCCGGCTGCTTTCTCGTTGATCGTTCTTCTCGGGCCGAAGCTCATGTGATATGCCGAATGAATTCACATGATCAACGTCAGATCGAACTGATAAGACAAAATAACTTCAAGGTTCAATCACAGGAACTTGGACCTACCAATTATGCTCACTATGATATCCAGCTCATTTTATTTCTCACTAAAAGAACTAACCTAAATTCCACGCTCCCTCCCACTCCAGACCTCAAATTCAAAATCTCAAAGCCATGCCGCCTTCTCTTCCCCCAATCTCCACACTCCCCTCCCTGCCCGAAACTACCCAAACTCAAGTCCTCGACACCCTCTTTGAGTCCTCCAAAGACTTACATACTATTGCCCTCCCCCTCCTTGCCCATCAAACTTTCTCTTCTTACCCTTCTCTCATCAATGCAGTGGGCGCTCGCATGACGGCTCTCTCCGCAGCAAATTCTTCCCAAGACAGAAAGATTTTGCATGGGATTCTAGGCGCGCATCCTCGTCTTGGGGAGAAAAAGCAGGCAAGCCTTAGTGAGTTGAGTAGGCAAGAACAGGCGGGGTTAAATGCCGGAGCGGGGGAAGAAGGAAAAAAGGCGCAGGATGAGAATGTGAGGAAGAAGGCAGAGGAAGAGGCAGCGGAATTGAAGAGGTTGAATGATGAATATGAGGAGAAATTTACCGGATTGAGATACGTGTATGTGATATTGTTTCAAGGGATAAATTACCTTTTATATATACTTCGTCCTTTCATCACATATGGCAGTGCTAAAACAGTTCGTACAGGGTGTTTGTAAACGGACGTCGGAGAGAGGTCATAATACAGGACATTCGTCGGCGTATCGACAGGGGAGATATAGAGAAGGAAAAAGAGGAGATTATACAAGTAAGTCTCGGTCTTTCGCTGTCTCTTTGCTTCCATATCCCATTTCTATTGAGATCCGACAGTGACAGTGGGTGTGAGATACTTACGCCTTGTGCTTTTTCGGTGAACAACCTAGGCAATGTGTGATATCGCAATTGATCGGGCACAGATGCTCCAAAGCTGATTTCAAGTCAGTGTACAAAGCTACCCACCACGAGTTGTTTCACAACAGTTTAGTGTAAGGATTTCCTATGTGAATATACCTAGGAAGCGTTGTGTCTGAATAGATCTCTTAAGTGACTTAATAATGATACAATGGCCAAGAATAAATAGATAAGTGCAAAACTATCCTTGATTCATAGTCTCCATGATAACAGTCGGACATCCTGAATAACTTACAGCGGTGCAGTGGAATTTATCCAGCATCTTACTATTCGCGACTCAAACGACCTTACAAATATGTAGCCATGCGGATATATTAACGTCCTGTTCATTCGTCCCTTGACAAGAGTGTCTCTAGGGTGTCTATAACTTGATTTGCTGCTTTGGTACGACACATGAACTTGAGGGATCCACCGATATATTGTGATACGGTGCCCTTGAGAAGATAGAATCAGAACTGATCGAACCACATCCGTGGCTCAAATGGTCTAAACGCCCATTACCACCTGGCTATATACAACTGACGTGTTCGTGGGAAATGTCGCTGTCTGTGAATAAAAACCTTTAACACGACAGAGGGGTAGGGTAGATGTCGCAAGACATCATAGATCTATTATTTCTCTGTGGACATGGTTATCAAGCTTTCCGGACCATTAAACCATGATTACGATGCGCGGATGGACATCGTAAATGAATGACATCTCCCCTTCACGGACCCGGTGCTTACTGGGAAAATTCGGAGTCAAATGTCCATATCAAAAATATGATATCCAAAGCAAGCATGAAGAAATTTTGTTTCGTGTGGGAGACTTACGAGCGAAGGGTAATGAGTAACGAGAAAGGGTATTGGAAATTAGTTGTTAGCCCTGGAGGGTCCTGTCATACTAGGATGGAAAGCTAGGCTCCTATTTGAAGGGGATAGAATAGGCCTGTCTTGATTCGCATGTCCAGTTACTGACTTGGTCCTGGTAGCAGATCTCAGATAGCGATAGGAATTATAGCTTGGGGTAGTAATAATAATTGGTTAATTTGCTCACTTTCCTCAAAGATACTTGAAATCTGAATTGTGTATAATTAGTGCCCTAATATAATCCCCATGACAAAAACTTGCATAACTTGACAGCAGCAGAGAGAAGCGTAAATAGAGAGAAGACCAAAACAAAAAACAAAGCAAACATTAACAATTCCTTGAGAGTATTTTTTTTTGGACGACTCAATTCTGTTTATCATGAAAACATTAGATTCAACTCATGGAGGAATGGTGAATTTGAATATAAATAATTAAAAAATATAAAAATATAAAAGAATATGTTGCTCTGAGACTCAAGAATGGAAAACATACAAGGGGTAAGGTAGGGGGTTGGAGAGTGGACATCCCTTTTACAAATTCTTGTCAGGGTGTGGTGATGTCTCAATTTCGATGCAAAAAGGACAGAGGAAATTTGTGGAAATCTGTTGGGGTTTATTTTTAACGGCTAGGATAAGGGAGAGTTTTGCATGTATATGCAATTGCACATAGCATGTGTGTATCTGTCAGCACAACGCGGATGCATGTCGAAGACGACAGAATAACTCGGAAATTGTGGTTGTAAATTTATGTCTCAATGCCATCAGTCTAAGAGCATGGAAAGTATTTGGTTAGAATTGTCGAAGGAGAAGATAATGCGAGTTGAAAGCTTGCATGAGAATGATAGAATTTGGAACCCATTAAGATCGAATTATTGGACTTTGAAAATAATGTTGCTTGTCGCACCCTCTTTGGAGTATTTTATTTCGTTTGAGCTTGGATGGCGAAGGCTGCAGATGCATAGGACGGAGTAACCTGGTGATAAGATAACTATAAAACAAAGGGCGTGTTGACACTTAGAGTCCAGTGATTGAACTATCGAGAGCGGGATATGCAGTATGTGCTTCGTAACAAAGAACTTATCGAAAATTTCCCTTTAGAGAGTTCATATGCAGCCGGGATTCCACAAAATGTAGGTTTCGACAAAAGTGGAGATTGGGCTTTCAGGCCTCCAAGCCGCTGGTCTGATTTTAAACCTCCACGTTAAACGTTACGCGTGCACGTAGAATCCAGATTCAAGATCCTACGTGATCATTTTCGCTCTCGTATTTCCGCTCAATACCGGGAGTGTATAAATGAGACTTCCTTTTGCCGTTCCTATTCCAAACATATCCCAACTGACTCCTCATCCTCGACGGATTCTGTCAGCAGGAACTGAGAACCAAAAATGAGGGAATCAAAACTAGCAATGTCATCGTGATCGTCCACAACCGGCTCTGAGGGCTCGAGAATGTTAAAATCACTGTATACTCGGTAACTTTTCCCGTCGTTGCCTTCCGACTCCCCGTCACTGTCGCTGTCGAAGTATCCATCTTCATTATCGAAGACATCATAATTCCTCAAGTCCAACTGGGGTGGTGGTGGTAAGGGAATATATTGGCGGAGAGATGGAGAGGGAGAGGGAGATGAGTTAGTGTTATAAGGGTTCTTTGTTGGGAAGGGTAGATGATGGTTCTGCAGATTGGGCGATCTCATTGAGGGCTTCTGGCATATCCCTGCTGTCCACATAAAATTGTCAGAGCGCGCCTGGGCATTTGCAAACGGAGCAGTTTCGGTGGGTGACAAGAGGGGATTCTGGTGGGTCAGCAAAACGGCCAATTGTCTTGCTACATCGAACTGGAGGGGGTCATTGTTGTGGATAGAGAGGGCATGTTTTCGGACCCGGTTCATAATAGCGGCTTTCCTGAGCAAATTGCGTCCTAAGGCTTTCTGCTTGGCCCAGACGGCAATTTTCGATGAATCCCGACCGATGATATGGGTTGGAGGGGCAGAAAACGGGAGGCTGAGTCTGGAGGTGACAAATACTAGGCGAAGCCGACGTTTCTTGTTCTGCAGGTCCATGGAACCCTCTCCGTCAACATCGGTAAGTGGCCGTGGACGCTTTGAGCGACCCTGGTCTAGAGAGGGTGGGGTTTGCGGGAGGGAGAAGGACAAATGGCAAGGCATCGCGGGAGATGCGGAGAAAGTGAAGACGTCCATGTGTTGCGGGAGGGAGAGACTTCTACCCTACTGGCCATTCACTATGAAAATACATGGCCCCTGGATTTGTCAATCGGGCGAAAGTGTGTTCCGGAGCAGTCACAGTACGGAGAGCTGTTGACACGAAGAAAACACAGATTGACCGTACAGAAACAATGACTATGTGTGGATAGGACAATTAGAAAGTAGGGGAACGATGTCGCAGTGCTTGTTCATGGATGAGGGTTAGAAAACAGTCGGTCTTGGTCTGCGTGGGATCGAAGAGCAACAGTAATGTGAGGTGATGCTTCTCCATCGAACCGTTCGAAGGTAGCCATCATGACAGAGGAAAGAAACCAGATCTTCCTGGGGAAATCGACGTATCAAATAGGAGCCGATTCAGCAATAATGCGGAGAAGCCGCTAACCAGTTTTTTTCCCTCGTTGCTTTTTACTTGATCAGGCTTTGATATTTCTTTTCTTTTTTTTTTAAAAAAAAAAAAATCCCTGGGCTCAGCTGGGAGGCGATAATTTATTTATATTCTATTTTTTTTCATTGGCAAGAAATGTCTTTTAGAACCACCATCAAGCCAGGATTCTTTCGAATACTGGGGAAATTTCACCCAGGGACACAGGGTGACTGCATCGCGTCGCTTGCTGTGAATGCTGTGCTCTTTGTTGAACGCCTCATCCAGTCCTTACCATTATTCGAGGACTTTCGAGTTTGTCATGATCCCACACCCCCATCCTGAATATCCTTGGTAGTGACGATTCCATGAACAATCCCAATTGACAATCATCAACATCGAGTCGACGTCTCGTTGACGGGAAGCCAAGACATGGGACTGTTGAGCGCTAACGTGAGGCTATGGCGGCCCATCGGGTGCAAGGACTTAACTTTAGACCAGTCACAAAAGGCGTGGAAACGCACCGACTCATCGTCTTGTCGAAAACCACTGAGGCTAATTATTATTGGGGAAACATTTGTCTCTTAGCACCCGGCAACCTAACGGCGACCACTCGAACCACCCCATCCTCGACAAGCTCACCAGGTGACCGGCCTTTTTAAATCGCAGGAACTTGTTCTCCGAATTTTCATGGAGCTATGACCTGTATTGCACGAGTGGGAGCGCCCAATAGGGTGAATGAAGCTGATCTGGGACGGACTCCATCCAAACTAGTGACGTTTTACGTCTGTGATGACGACCTCGTGACCTTCAGGATGGAGACGGATATCGGATGGACTTTCTTGGTCGGATGTGAGGGTCAATGGCGTTTGAATTAGCCAACTAAGAAGGATGCATTCCGCAGCGCAGTTGATCGCCTGTTGATTTTTGGACAACTCCATGCTCTGTATATAACTATGTGAAACTTCCAAGGATAATGCAGACCGTGTTTGACACTCGACACGGGGGTTGTCAATATCAAAATCGAGCCCTCAGCCATGAATAGTTATCTTGAAGCCGCAGTAGAATCCTGTCCAGAAATGAACACAAGTGTCCCTGAGAGAATTGTTGTAGTTAGGTGTTCCCAAACAGAGAAAAAAATAAAATAAAATAAAAGGAAAAGGAAAAGTGGAAAAAGAAGAAAAGAAAGAGAAAAGCAAAATTTACGTTTCGAATCCTCGCATTTCGATACGACTTCGCATTATGCAGACATGATGTCATGTAGAGCAACTGGGGCACTGCTTAGCCAGGCTGCACAAGCGAGGGTGCAAAGTCTAGAGACCTCCTAGCGCAAATTGCAGGATGCTACATGCAGGCGTGCAGTTCCAGGCGGCTTAGAGAGAACTAGACGCATAAGAAAGGGGGATGGATGGAGCACTTCAAACTCAGGGATGCGGCCATCCCTGATAAAACTTTGTGGTGTGTAATGAGAAGCTCTGAAACTTCCAAGCGGAGAGCAAGTGAGATATTTTCCCTGCTTGGATATCTACAGAGCGTCCCATCTGGATTTCTGGTTGCGGGGATCAGAAGAAATCCCTTGTCAACAACCCCTTGCCGGGCCATCTGGAATGCGCCTGCATCTGCTCATATCATTCGTCAAAAAAATATAAAATAATAGCTTCACCCCCCATCCAAAAGTCCTATCCCTGTTGGTGTGGGATGAAATCCCGTCCCTCCGGCACACTTCGTCTAGTTCCATTCGCTCCGGCCCCACAGCAGGGTTTGGGACGCTTTTAGGACTTGGCCTTCCTGACAAGTTGTAATATGAATGACAACAAAGATCGATAATTGTGCCTCGTTTGATAAAGAATGCCAGTCGGAGCAAGAGGTTGGTCGCCTGCTGCTGTCTAATACCTCGCGCTTTGCACAAAAGGAACTGGAAAGATCCAACCTTAGAAGACCGGGAATTTCCACGCATCTAACGGAGTATTGTGAACGTGAAGAAAACGGCGTGCATGGCGCAACTATGCCCAAATATTTGATAAATAATTATGCAAAACCTTTCTCCAGATGCTACATTTTGAGCCATTCATAACGTCTGGCTGGGCTTCAGTGTCCGGAGATCGCCGTGTCGAATCAGCTCCATCGACGGATGGCGTACGGTAGATGAGCGCTTCAAGGATCTTCCCGTGTCTATTCGTGGAGATATTCTTCGTTCAGCTTGAAGATTCTGAAATAATACGTTTCAAGCTTAACGATCACGTAGTTGGGTGGGGAAACGAAGAAAAATTGGGTTCGCGATTCAGCCTTGTCCTTCTCATTCTTTGGTTTTACCCCTGACGCTGTTCCACGGTTCTGGATCGGCGTCTGGGGATATACTGAAAATACGCCGGATGGAGTATGGGTCGAGATTTCATTTTTCTTCCTCTGCCGCTCTGCGGTTTTATTTTTCAATATTTAAGCAAAAAAAAATTCTATTCGCCGGTGTTGAATTTGTGACTTTGTTTCTGAGCAGAGAGAGGGGCAAGTGGACGAGCAAAAGCAGAAATGTCACGGTGTTGTACACGTCTATGTATTAAAGTATCTATAACGCCAGGGAAATTGTTGTCCGATGTAAACATGAGTTTCCTTCTCTTCCTTTCTGGAAATATAAAAATACAATCAAATGCAAAATGCAAAAAGAACCTGGCCCATAGAATTTGGCAATGTTACTGCCCCTCCTCCGTACCCAGCGAAGCTTTCATCTCTCAACATTTCTTCCTGTAATCCATTTCCATTCCGCGTGTACCATCTCACCCTACTGGTCGTCATGCGCCTGTGGACCACGTCCAAATGCGACTGAAATTTTCACCAATCCACTTCACATGGTATAGATTTAGGTGTTTAGTGGTTGATGGTTTGATGGATTTTTTGAGGTGTTATGCCAGGTCTCGTAGTTTTCCATCATAACGCCAACAAACCCAAAGCCTTTGCTGCTCCATGTCTCCAGTAAATGGGTACCTGGCATGCGAGAACGGTTCCATGGAAGTTACATATCGGGATTTCAAAGTCCTCAAATTTCACGAGACAACCTTAGAAGACTGCCCGCCCCCACTCGTATCGCGATAGGATTTATTGTCAAAAGACACCTAGCTGATTGAACTTATAGCATGACTATGCACGCATGCCACGTCTTATTATCGAAAAGCCCAATGATCAGCAATTACTCCAAATGCTCTCGGTAATAGGGAAAATAGAAAGGTGGTCCTTACCTTACTATCCTAACATTCAATCCCGCTCTCACTCTAGAGTTGCGTTCCCGCATGAAAAAAAAAAAAAAAAAAAAAAATAGAAAAGAAAAAGAAAAGAGAAAAGGTACACATTGCATCTCCCGAATGCGCTTTTCAATGAAATCGCCGTGAATCCACCAATCTTCTCCGCTGATACCGCCAGACTATGAATCCCATGACGATTCCTACGGCGGCGGTGCCGCCAAAAATGATCCCGAGAATAGAGCCGATAGAAAGGGAGAGACCTCGTGAGCGGCTGTTGGTGTCTGAAGGGTTACGGGTGGGTGACGAACGGCCGTTACCGGTTGATGTAGGGGTTGGTATCGCGGTTGGTGGCGTGACAATCTGGGAGACCAGGCTGGTGAGATTGATGGAGTTCAAAAAGGATGAACACGCGACGAAGTCCTAGTTAATATTACATGTGTAAGTTGGAAAGTTGCGACCAGCGACGAAAAATAAGAATGATCGAGCTTAGAATTTAAGCACGTCGTTCATTCGTACAGAGAGTTCTACCCACCCCTCTAGTCTGTCCATCGCAATACTGCAACATAGCTATCTGTCCCATAGCAGCCAACTGCGACTGCAAATTGCTAATGGCGCTCGCCTGTGCAGTTGCCATAGCTAGATGTCGCGACGCAGAAGAGAGTGCACTTGTCGCCATCTCATTGGCCGATTGGGCAGATCTCACAAGCGCTCGCAGTGTTTGATCATTGTCTTTATTTGCCTCCTTTGTCGCCTCGTAGCTCAGGGGAGCCCAGACCCCGAACAGAACTGTAGCTGCGACTGTGAGGATCACACAGCCCCAATGGAGTAGAAACACCAATCCGTTCGCGGGGCGTCCGGGCATCTCAAAGTTCTGGGGAAGCTGTCGTTGTCGTGGTTGCAGTGGTGGGATATCTGTTCCTCCCAGCGTGTCGAGGTTTATTGACACTGGGTGGTAGGCAGTATCTGACGAGCTCATTCCTCGATGTTTCTCATGTTGGTGATGGTCAGCTGTCTGTTCCCTTGATTCCGCAGGTGATTCCTGGTAAAAGGAACGCTCGATCGTATCGAGGAGGGATTGTTGAATGGAGGGTTCCGAAGACATATTGATTTACACTGATTCCATGTATTTGTACGTGTCTGTATTTCTTGACATACATGCAAGGCAGCGATATGGAGGCTCGGTATATTTTCCCGTTAGAACGAGAAAACGGGAGCTGGAGAATCGCGAATATATAATCAGACCCAGCCAGGCAGCCAAACAGCACCAGCACACGGGTACTGGCAGCCTGCCGGTCGAAACCTTAACATGCCATAGATGATGGCTTTTCAAGATTCTTTTGCAGCCACTCGAGCCTCATCCTTGAAAGAGGTTAGAGGCTGGTCTCATCGCCAAACCATAGCCACAATGACCAATATCGGCCAATGTACGTCCGCCATTTTTCGTCTGCAAGGCAAAGAAGCACGCACAGTTGATATCTCCACCCTGGCCACATTTTCGCCGTTTCTGGGCCAGCCACAGCAAATGTTGGTCGAGGAGTCCATATGATTGGCATCTCCAAGCCTAAAACACGACGCCAATAATATGGGAAGCCACCTCGCTTGATGAATGAGAACTCAGACCAAAGGAACGCTAAAGGTTTAGAGTTATCATGGACGCGGAAGGACGGTTGATGATCATTACCTGGCCTGGGACATGCCTGTTCACCAAGAGATTGCTGTGGTATCTGTTGAATTAGGAGGTTTGTAGTTAAAGTATTGTTTGCCTCGTCATCACTAGGTGTCAGTCCGCGACGTTGGAGTTTTATTAACACTGTATGTGGCCACGAGTAATCTCAACGTAGGGATATTTCGCGTCGAGAAGAGCCAGCCCAAATGCAAGCACTCAGAATTAAATATCACTCTACTCCGTATCTCAAAATCGGCGTGAACCCGAGTAATATTGGGGGGCCCTACGCTTTTGTAAACGCACCATCGACGATCCCGATCTGCCTGAGCGTAGGTTTGATATCTCCGATTTAGGGCTAGGGGTGGCTCCGTCAACCAACGGAACGCTGAGTTTGGGGGGAAATAGGAGTTGCGGGTAATGTATGGAATGCCAATCTCTCAAATAACTAACGTATAATCCTTTGTCGCCATGAAAATCGCCTTGAAATAATTTGCTTAACACGAACCCACCTATACATTGTTTCATAGATTCAAAACTCCCCCAAGAGAATTCGGGCATATACACCCGCGAAGAAGGAAAATCATATGTATGACAGGAAAATTTGGCTTATGGCCTATGTAGAAAAGCTACAGCCTTCACATCTCTCCATACATAGCTAGTACATTCCAAAAATACAAAATTTTACAACAAGCTATCTCAACCACAAACCCTCCTATTTCTTGCCCTTCATAGTATCCACAAGCACCGCAGCATCAGGGTAAACTTTACCGTTCTTCAACGCTCCCCCAACTGCCTTCCCAACCACCGGCTCCCCCTTCTCATTTCTCGTCAGCTTATTCTTACCATCCAGAATCTCAAAGGTCGCAAGCTTGATCTCCTTTCCATTCCGCGTGCGGATATCAGGGACACCGAAGAAGTTCGCATGGACGCGATCGTAGTTAATGCTGAGCTCATAGTAGCCACGATAGTACGAATCTTGCCATTGCAAGGGAGTGTTGTTCTCGACAAACCGCTGAGACTCCTCTGCTCCTCGGTCGAAGGTACCATTTTGGCCAACAGGACCCGGGGAGGTGACCCCTGTGCCCCCGAGTTCGACGCCGATTGCTCCTGATCCAGATTTGGGGTCATACTTGCCGTGGCCGGTGTATACGAGATCAGAGACATAGGCGGCGTGGGTATCGCCTGCAAGGAAGATAGTGTTCTTGATCTTGTGGTCAAGGATGGTGGAGAGGGTACGGTTTTTGTTGGCGCGGTACCCGTCCCAGGCATCTGCGTTGTACAGCTTTTGTTCATTCTTGCCATAGAAGATGTCGGAGATGAGAAGCTGCTGGCCTACGATTCTCCATTTAGTGTTCCGCTTGGCAGACTCGATGAGCTGGCGGTAGAACCAGGTCTCTTGACGGGGACCCATGAGGGAGCGGGACTGCTCATCACGGATTAGATCGAGGTAGTGTTTATTCCAGGACAGGTCGGTAATGGAGCGGTCATAGACACGAGTGTCGAGCATGATAAGGCTGAATAGATCTCCAATCTCAAAATTGCGCCAGATACGGAGGGTGTCGTCCATATCGACCTGGCGGATTGGCATCCACTCGAAGTGGACACGGACCGCATTCGCTTTGACTTGATCAATGGAAATTCCACCCGCTTTGATGAATGAGTCTTCTGTATTGTTCATAGTGGACGAGCCGGCCTTCCACACATTATCCTCCACCTCTACTTGGAACGCGTTAGGTATTATTACAAGAGTGAGAAGAGATAGGACTTACCATGGTCATCCCAAACAGTGATCCACGGGAAGTGTTGGTGCGAGTAAACTAGATCAGCGTCGGTGCGGTAGCTGGCGTATCTCTTACGATAGTCAAGTCTGTAGAATTTATTAGAGAAGAAACGATACATGCGCATTAACTAGACAGCCGTACAGAGTTTTGATATCGCGATCCGGCGGCTGCGGAATGCGGTTCATGGACCAGCCCCATCCGTAGCCGCCTTACATTCAGAAACACATTATTAGCCTCAGAATAATACAAGTTGGGGCTTCGAGGAGCAGAGTACTTACCCTCTTTGTACTCATAGATATAATCACCAAGATGAAGAACGTAGTCTACATTATCCTTACGAGCAGAATTTCCGTAAGCATTGAAGAATCCCTGAGCTGTCATTACCAGTCAGCCAAACGTCAAAGTTACAAACGACAATTCGGTAGGCGAACTCACGATAGTTTGAACAAGAGAAGACAGCAAGGCCAATATCCTTTTTCACTTTGTCCCGCCTTCTGGGGGTGGTTTTGGTACGTCCCACAGGAGAAGAGTTTTTAGAGTCGCAGACAGTAAATTGATAGTAGTACGTCGTGTACGGCCTCAGACCAGTTGCTTCAACCTACATCACACACAGGTCAGCTTGGGATCGCGGAAACCAGTTAATATTAAATATATAAACATATATGTGCACAAATTTGGCATACCTTCACCGTGTAGTCAACATCAGATGAAGTCCAAACTTCTCCGCCAGTAACCACTCTCTTCATCTTCTGATCCATAGCGACCTTATACTTCACACAGACGGGCGCAGTAGACACGGAAACATATTTCTCATTGTCATGGTCATACAGCGGCGCGGTGCCGCTGACCGTCACGTTGGAGTCGCTGCTCTCCGTTGTGGGGGAGATGCGAGTCCAGAGGATCACGGAGTCCGGGTATGGGTCCCCAGATGCCACATTATGGGTGAAATATAGCTGCTCTGGTTTGAATGGGGAGGTGTGAACATTCCGCTTCTGCACCTTGTTGATGGCAATTCCAAGATCGGGATGGTTGTGGGATGGAGAGCGGTAGTCTGGCAATTGGCATTAGCTTATATCCCAAAGGAAAACAAACTCCAGGATGCTGAAGAGGCTGAATAGAGATGAAAGGGTACAGGTATATAATATAAATATGAAAATGGCATACTCAAATTGGCAGAGAATGAGGCATAGACAGTTAAACCCAGCGAAAGCCCTAACAGACTAATCTTGATAAGAGCCATATTGACCACCGAAAGTCGACTGAATAGGTCTGGAAGGGGGAAAACCGACTACGAAACCAGAATCAAAAATCAATTGACAGAGAGATCTCAGCATCGTTTTATCCTTATTCGTCATTGATCTACCGCTTTGTGCGAGGTCCACCACCGGAATGCTGAACCCCTTGACATCCCGAGAATCGCCAAGCCAAAATTGGAAGCCGAGCTCATAATGCCTCCTCAACGGAGTAGCAACATATTTAGGTCAGTGGGAATCCAGTGCTTATTTGCCAATCCTTTTGCTGCTTGCAAGACCGTGTTTCCCATGTAGTTAGTTATATGACGTGCTTACGTTATGCGGCCCGTTGGGACACACCGGTGCCATGTCCACAGTTCGATGGATGCACGTTTTCGATGCCTGGGCTTTGGGGTGATTGTTGTCTTGCGCTAACTAAGTTGCACCGTTCTATGAGATTTCCCCGCTTTCTCCCCGTCTGAGTGTTTTCTGTCATATCGACTCCCCAGACCCCATCTTGGGGCGTTGATCGCGCAAAGGTATCTTGACAAAGGGAATCACCACGGGATTCTCGGTAGATACCGCAATGCCGTGGCAATCATAGCATCCATCCCTGGTTATTTCTGGGAATGAGGATCTTCTATTTCTCAGAGAGGGCGACGTGCTGTTAATGAGAGAATGCTTTTTGTTCCAAGATCAGCATCCATACTTGTCAATTGATCAGGAGAGATTTTGGCCCCTTCAGCTATCAACCAGCAAGCTCTTTCTTCAGAGGGCGCTAGTTGCAGTTCGTAAGCCGGCAGGGTATTCTGGTTGCGACCTCAGACAGGGGAACAGGAGAAACTGTGCAATCATGGTTGGTCCCGAGTCCATTGCCCCAAAGGAGCCCTGGAAGTTCAGCACCAACTTTCTTGTTGATACCAAGCATGTTCAACATGCAGTCCTAGAGTAATCCATATTGCCCAATGATAGACAAATTAAGAAAGTAAAAGTAGGAATACAAGATCAAAAGATTGAGAATTGAGAGCAAAACTTGGTTGATATGTTTGATGAACAGAGTAACTAACTTGTTAAGCAAGTTAGTTAACTATCCGATAACTCCCCGAACGGATATTCCCCAGTGTGGATCTCTCGATCAACCAACCAGCCAGACATCTATAAAATGGTCTGCAAAAAGATGGGCTTCTGCTCACAGCACCTCGAGTAATAATACAGACACATACGTATCAGAGTGGCTTGGTTCGCCGTTTTCTTTTCTTTCTTTTTTTTTTTTTTTTGGAACGGATAAATCGAGGTTGTCAGATGGTAGAATATTCATGATGAGGATGAGCAATCCTATTTTGACAGTCAAAGAATGCCTTTCCATCATCCATTGATGGGATGGAATTTACCCCTAGTCTTGAGTGCGGGATAGGAAGATTAACTGCCCAAATGTGCTGATGATGAACTATGATGAGCAGAGTGGCGACGACTTGTTAAGATGTAAAATTTCATCTGATGAGACCGCCAGGAAGAGGTCAAATCTCCAACTATTGCTGTTAACAGACCAGTTTAACTACTAACGAAACTAGCTAATCTGCGGTGATGACGACAAAACTACACGCTTAAAAAGTAGTTAACGAAGCCCTTCCCCGGACACACCCTGGCATCCCTCAGGAGTTTGCCCGATCTGCCGCTATGTCCATGACGCAGTGACGCGATGCAACTATAGCAATCCGTGCTCCAGAGAAGTGCTTAATTTTGTTATAATGTTCATGTCTCCTCCACTTCTTCAAATATAAATCCCTAGGCAGGTATTTCTTACATCAGCATTTATTGCAAGCAGGCAACGTAGACCGTGGATATAAATGTTTGATTAGATATAATTAGTTAGCCATAATTTACATGACCCAATCCAACCCAAACACCAACCCATCATCAGAGACTCCGCAACTACGGACCTTATTAGAAATGCCATCTTGCCGCCTCTCATCAGTCAGCCATCCCTTGCATTGTTGGACCTTTGTCTTGTCTGGCTAAATGTCATCTGCCCACAGGTACAATTGATCCTCCTCCACTAAAAAAATATTCCGCCAGAAGCATCACCGCCGCCGCCTCCTCCGACACCACCACCACCACCAGCACTTCCAGAATCAACCACAGCGGAATGAAGCCAAACGAGTAAGTCGGCATGGACTGATTGAACCAGCTACTGCACTATCTATCATGAGAGCGGTTTCTACCTGTCCGTTTCCCCTCTCGCGTTTCAATGCCCCTTCTTCCGATAGCCCACCCCGGACGTGGTGGATGGATACCTTTCGCGTGCCCTGACGATCCCTAACTTGCTGTCATCACAGCTCGTAAAATGAATAAAATGGACCGGAGTGGCAGTCTGCGCAGACCTGCTTTCGGTGGAGGAGGACCTTCTCCCGACGGTAAGAGAGAGGCTTTTTGTTACGTTGCCATTCGGCCCGCCCTCGCATTAAAAATTGTTACTTGACTCTCTATTTTTTCACGTTGCGGGCCAGCTGTAAACCTTTTTTTCCCCCAGGTTGTTCAGTTATGCGCTGGCTCATCCTCCCTGATATGCAATCTTTAATTCGCGACTGCTACCACGTTGACTATGATCCCAAAACCCATGCCGGATGCTGATACAACTTGCGGGGCTTGCAGGAAAACTTTCTGCTGCTGCTGCTGCTGCTGCTGCTAATGACAACGGTCCCCTGCTGCATCGTCCAGAACCACAGACCAACCCTCGGATCAGTACACCTAATGCCGCCGCTAATAGTAAAGATGAAGAGAGTAACGATAACAACTACAACAACATCGGCGACCGCAAGGCCCTGCCAGTGAACAGTCATGCATCTAACACTTCCATCTCTAAGCCGCGGTCTATAGCTACCTCACCCTCAGTGTCTCAGTTACAACTGAAACTCTCTGCGGGCACGAGTACAAGCAATCGCCAGTTGCGACCTCAAACCCCAATCGACCCGCTTTCTCAGGTATGTTTCTGTTGATTGTTCTGCACATGATATATCATATGTTCTCCCCACCAAAGGAGCGACAATACTCGCCATCACTCCTCGTCTATCTACCCTAGCAATCTGTCCTCTTTTTTATTCTTCTGCCTGATTCTCCTCATCCTTCGTTCTCCCCGCTTTAAATGCAACCATAAGCTACCCGAGCTGTTAACGGGAGGATTGTCATGCTGATTATTTGCGTTATCACTTGCCATTCACAAGCATATCCTGCAACGTACAAATACGGAGAAGCCTGCGCCCCCCAGATTTCGCCCTCCTGCAAAAGCCGATACGGAGCCTGGTGGATCAGAATCGCAGCGAACATTTACTATCCAGAAAGAATTGGTGCCTGAAATATTACGAGAAACAAACTTCTCCCAGAAAACCTCAAAAGATAAGAAGTAAGTTCTAAACTCTCCCTTCGCAAGAAAACAGGATCCAGTGTTTCTCCTTGCTTGAGTGGAAAATATGGATGAAATTTGCTGTTCCATGGCTACCTGAAATAGCTTATAAGCACCCATTTTCCAAGAGTCGCTAACAGTATTGTTTTCTCTCCTTATCGTAATGGATTAGAAAGGGAGTTTCTTTTCTAGGCCGTATAATCGGCGGCAAGAAGAAAACCTCTTTCCCCGAGTGGAAAGACGATGACTCTGAAACGGGCGAGATTCGTGCCACCGGTATGGACGCTGAAGTATTCGCTCAACCGATAGGATATATCCCTCGATGTCCTCCGCCACCGAAGTATATCAAAGTTCGTTCGCATTACAAGAAGGACAAAATCTTTGATCGCCTGTTTCTTGCTCAAGAGCTCTGCGGTACAGCTTCATCGGCTACTAGTAAGCTTCACGATGACAGAGAGCATCCCTCTAGTCCAACTAGTTCAGAGGATACGTCGTCGACCGGAAAGGCTATCTGGACGCTTGAGTTTTCCCAGGATGGCAAGTTTCTGGCTGCAGCCGGCCAGGATAGAAAAGTTAGGGTTTGGGCTGTCATTGCATCGCGGGAGGATCGCAAAGCGCATGAGATCGAAGAAGAGGCCCAGGACGATAAGCCATTCATACGACTCAGGGCCCCTGTATTTAAGTCCCAACCTGTGCGTGAATACGAAGGACACACCGGGAGCATTGTGGATTTGAGCTGGAGTAAGGTATGTTACTCTGTAAAGGTGCAAAAATTGGCCCTTATGTATCGAGGAAGTGCTAATCGAGGACCATGAAGAATAATTTCCTCCTGTCCTCGTCAATGGATAAGACAGTCCGATTGTGGCATATAACGAGAGAAGAGTGCTTGTGTTGCTTTAACCACAACGACTTTGTCACCTCCGTTCAGTTTCATCCCCAAGACGACCGCTTCTTCCTCGCTGGCTCTTTGGATACGAAGCTGAGGTTATGGAGCATCCCGGACAAGAGTGTAGCGTTTATTGCTACCCTCCCTGACATGATCACTTCTGTAGCTTTTACCCCAGATGGAAAACACTCCATTGCCGGCTGTCTCAATGGCGTTTACCTTATCTATGATACGGATGGCCTGAAAATACAGTCTCAAATCCATTTAAAATCAGCGCGTGGACGGAATTCCAAGGGCAGTAAGATCACCGGCATTGGGACGATCATCCAACCGCCGGATGATCCCAATGGCGCAGTAAAACTTCTTGTCACGAGTAATGACTCGCGAATCCGTCTCTATAATTTCAGGGATCGCACACTGGAGGCCAAGTTTCGAGGAAACGAGAACACCTCTAGTCAGATTCGGGCCACATTCAGCAGCGATGGCCAGTTTGTTATTTGTGGGAGTGAGGATAGAAAGGCGTATATATGGCCTATCAATTCGCCTGAGAAGGACCCAGAGAAACGCGCTGTTGAGATTTTCGAGCCACATTCTTCTGTCGTCACGACTGCAGTTATGGCGCCGGTTAAAACCAAACAGTTGCTTGCAACCTCTGGCGATCTTCTCTACGATATTTGCAACCCTCCTGCCGCTGCACCGGGTAGCGAAACCGCATCTATGTCATCCAAACTAAATACAGACTCTGGAAGCCCTCGGAGAGACCCTATTCCCTCCACTGCCAGAACGTCAACATTTCCACTTAATGAAATACCAGAGGAGTCTCTGACCCATGCGTCGAAATTTGCTCACCCTTGCGGAAACATAATCATCACTGCCGACTGTAACGGTACAATCAAAGCCTTTAGGCAAGATTGTGGATACAACAAACCACGCAGCGAGAACTGGGCTTCTTCCTTCTCTCGAAAAATCCTAGGTCGAACTAGCTCTGTCTCAACCCGCCACAGCATCGCCTCCTCCTTCGGGAAAGACTCCGTTCACAAAACCCCCTCCGAGCGCATCCTATCATGGCGAAACACCGTCATTAGGACAGAGAACTCAAGCCTGGACAACCTTCTCTCGAGCCTTTCGCTGCGCACCCGCAGCACCTCGCCCAGTAAATCTTCCAAGGTCACAAAATGATAAACCACAGCGGAGCCACATCCCGAAGGGCTCTATCTCAGCGGCCACAGAGACGTCCATATTTTCGTTCCCCCCACCGTCCTGTTATCGCCTAGCCCATCTCACATGAGTAATCCCACTCCCAATCCAACCCCTCTCCCGGCACAGTATCCTCTCTGAGTATAGTTCACAGCCATCTCTGCGCCTGAAAAGGCGTTACAATAAATGCCATCCCTACCATGAACACAATCTCACCGTTGGGCAAAATCGGAGACCAGTGCAGATGACAGAACCGCATTGGGTGGAAGAAGATCAGAGCTGCATGTTTTGGAATAACGGGCAGTTTGCCGCGTTCAGGCGTGGACGAGAATGCGGCCAGTAGACTCGTGTGAGCTGAATGGGCGGCATCCGTACACCCGACTGCAGTCATGGTGGTGGTGGTGGTGATTATTATTATTAGATGATGATTATGCGGAGGATTTTAGTTGCTCTCGCCGTCAGAACCAATTTCCGTGCGATGCGGATGAAGAACTGGGATCAAAAGTTGAATTGCGTCAGGGTGTGGGTTTCCTGCAACATTGATGTGTGATTCCTTTTGTTCTTCTTAGCTTTTCTTTGTCGTTCTCCGGCCTACAGGTTGATGAAATAATTTGTGTGAAAGATGGACAATGTGTGCACGAGCCGTGTACACATTCAAGGATAGTGTACGTGTTTAATTCTGTCGTCCCTAACCCATGCCCTTTTTTTTTTCTTTTATTTCTTTTCCTTTTCCCTTTTCCTTTTTCATATCGATATGGTTTTCAGTTTTGGATTGCATTACAAGGTGGACTAATATGTTTGGTTTTTTTAGATAACTTTTATGAGGCATCTATGGCACTATACAATGCTTTACTCTTGCATCTGTACCAGGAGAGGTTCTTGCTTGTGGCTGAAGCTTATGACTCGCCTTCTTCTGTTTTGTTTTCCTTCCCCTATCATTTCGAATAGAGTCTAGAGTCCTTTTTTTTTTCTGTTAGAGTCTTTCACGATAGATACGTTATTTGTGGGGCGATAACAATCCGCCAGTGATTAGGCATGTCCGGGATGCATAGGTATTTTGGAACTTCATACTTAGCTGGTACATGTACTTCTTAATGGCCTTATGGCGGGGGGAAATATACGGAGTTAAATCAATTAAAGATAGCTTAGATATACTTGTCGGTAAATATAAATATTTAACCCTAAAGAAATCCAAAGCAGTGCTTTATGACTCTCGCTATCGTCAAGGTTGCCTGAGGCTCATTCTCAATCCATGGATGACTTTCTCCCCCACAACTTCATCCACTCTCTCCGTTCAACCTCCAGCAAGCAATTCACTGTACGTCATCACATCTCTCCACTCCGTAACCTCGAGCAAGAAATTGAAGTAATAGAAATTCGGGTATCC
The DNA here is from genome assembly GCF_000150735.1 of Paracoccidioides brasiliensis. NCBI lineage: Eukaryota > Fungi > Ascomycota > Eurotiomycetes > Onygenales > Ajellomycetaceae > Paracoccidioides > Paracoccidioides brasiliensis. The sequence goes on from NW_011371363.1 coordinate 1,820,259, forward strand.
ACCTGAATCCAGTGACTGACTTCGTCTCATTATAGCGACCCATATATTTCCCAGCTTTTCAACACCACCCGAAATCTCCGAAAAAGCCACAACCCGTGCATTTTGTGTCCGGCTTCAATATCTCGCCATGGTAGCTGTTTGAAATGATTCCTCGACCTACATCATAAATATTGGAAAAAGAAGATCTGATATCTTCACTCGAAATAGGAGGAAACCAGAGCAAGATAAGAACGTCAGAGGAAGCAAAGTGGACGAGAGGAGCGGATCGAACACCAAGAGCGAGAGCACATCAATTTTCAAGAGCTGTAGCCACAATGCCTTACCTATCAACCTCTCAAGAATATCTGGAACAATCAGCGCTCCTGCTGGAAGCATACCCAGATACGGTATGTAGTGTTGCACACAAGCCTAGACCTTTCCAACACCCTTCCTTTCCTTCTACCCACAGCGGCCCTTTTGCATGTCCGATGATTGATATCACTAACACAACGCCTATCAGACCCGAATAACAACAAAATACACCTATCCCGCCTCCAAAAAGTCCCAATCCACCGCGAAATCAAAATCCCCAACAACAGCAACACCTACGCCTTCAGCTACATTAGATCCTACTTCCGCACCAACACCGGCACCAGCACCAGCACCAGCAACCCTAACTTTGAAAACCTTCCACCCCACCAGCGGCATCTGTCTAAAATACCGCACGAACAAAGCTGCAGAAATCGGCCGGTTGATAGCTGGCTTGGGCAAATTGGCAAGCGGCGCGCCGGTTATTGAGACCGTAGAAACGACGAAGGCGGATGAGGAGATGGTAGATGCTCCTGCGTATGTTCCTGTGGCCGGGGATGCGAGGGCGAGCGCGAGTTCTGGCGGGAAGGGGTCTAGTGCGGGTGGAGCGAGTGCTGGTGGTGGAGGGAAGAAGAAGCAAATGAAGAGGAAGAAGTAGGCTATCTACTTGTCTCTCTATATCCATGGAATCATCTGCTGGGGCTGGTTAGGAAGCGTTATAAGAGTCGGAGGGTTAGGTGGCAAAATATAACCGTTCATATTCCGTTCTATTTGAATTTTTTAATTTCCATAAAACGGCATATAGAATATTCCCAGGAGAGAGGTTTTGAGTTAACGTGTAACATCAATAGATACAAACGAGGTGTCTTGATTCTAGGTATTATTTTTCTTGATGTTAGCCATATACAACATTATTTATAGAACCCTGTATTCCTCATTCTCAAGAACAGGTGAGTGAATTAAAAAGCGTATGATTATTTGGATAACTAATGCTAAATACCCTAAAGTATACTTCGCACAAAGATGGGTAAATTCCTCTTCAACTCCACCCATCAGACACTTTTCCCCAATCACTCATGAACATCCTCTAGCTAAATTTAAAATCAATGATAACGCCATAACCCATCCATAAAGAACTGTCGTGAACACAATCAATAAATTGGAGAGGGGAGGGAAAGAAAACATACAACGCAGTCATAGAGTCAAAGTACGAGAAAGGAAAAGAAAAAGAAATGCATGACGATGCACACAAAGGCCACATATAGAAGTACAGGTCAACTCGCAAGATAAAAACCCAACGAGAAGTTATCCGTGCGAGGAAAAAATCAAAAAAAAAAAAAATACACAAAGCTTTGGGTATGCAGTCAGAATCAAGTCGAAGGAAAAGGGTATATGCGTCACGGACGTCAAATACGAGAGAATTGGAAATCTAGAAACAGACTTATCCAACCAAAAAAAGAGAGAGTAAAAGGACAAGTTTAGAAGTCTTCATCGAAGGTGAATGCACCTCCGTTTTCATTTTGCTGTTCCGCATCATCGGATGCAGCCTCCTTCTTGGTGCTTGCCATAACACCAGCCTTCTGGTAGTCACCAACACGCTTCTCAAAGAAGTTAGTCTTTCCAGTCAGCGAGATGTTGTCCATGAAATCGAATGGGTTGGTAGAGTTGTAGACTTTCTTATTGCCCAGAGCAACGAGGAGTCGATCAGCAACAAACTCGATGTATTGGCACATGAGCTTGGCGTTCATTCCGAGAAGTGCGCATGGGAGAGCATCTGTGAGGAACTCCTGCTCGATGGCGACAGCTTCTGTGATGATTTTCTGAACAGCCTCTGGGCTGGGGCGGTGGCGCAGGTGAGAGAAGAGAAGGCAGGCGAAGTCAGTGTGTAAACCCTCATCACGAGAGATAAGCTCATTGGAAAAGGTAAGGCCTGGCATAAGGCCACGCTTCTTCAGCCAGAAGATTGACGCAAAGGATCCACTGAAGAAGATACCTTCGACAGCAGCAAAGGCGACGAGACGCTGTGCAAAGGTAGACTCTTTGTCTTCGATCCAGCGGATAGCCCAATCAGCCTTTTTCCGGATGCAAGGAACTGGAAAACGCGTTAGTCGGGTTACTCTGTTGGAATTAGGTATTAGGATACGAACTGGTGTCAATGGCATCGAACAAATATGTACGCTGCTTTGGTTCCTTGATATACGTATCGATGAGAAGGGAGTAAGTTTCGGAGTGGATGTTTTCCATCATGATCTGGAAACCGTAGAAGCATCGGGCCTCAGGGACCTGGACTTCTCCGCTGAAACGCTCGACGAGGTTCTCATTGACAATTCCATCCGACGCGGCGAAGAATGCCAAGACGTGTGAGATGAAGTATCGCTCGTCATCATTCAATCTATTGTTCCAGTCATGAAGATCTTTCGAGAGATCAACTTCTTCTGCGGTCCAAAACGATGCCTCTGCTTTCTTGTACATTTGCCAGATCTGTGTTGAATTGCGTCGGATTAGTGGCCAAAAGGAGTTTTAAAGATTACTGGTTTTCGCGAGGGAAAAACACTTAACGCGTGACGCGTCGAAGTGGCACGGAGACTTACCTCGTGATACTTGAGCGGGAAAAGGACAAATCTGTGGGGGTTCTCCTGGAGCAATGGCTCATCTGCTTCAAGGTCCTTTGCGGTGGAACCGATTTTCTTCTCTTGCTCCACTGGTTTCACGGGAGTGGCATCTGACTTTTTGAGGAGCTCGGATTCAAGGACAGGAGGGACGGGAGTAACGGAGTTTTCCTTGCCCGCGGGCTCGAAATTGAGCTTCTTAGCAGGAGAATCACTCATTTTGAGGGTTTCCAGAGAGGATGCAGCCTAAGTGAACTCATTAGCTGGACATTCACCGGCTCCTTCGACGCGTCGATTGGAGGGGGGGCGGGTCAGCATACCTGTTTCGAGGGAGTGACCTGAGCAGCCATTGTAGTGAAACGTGCAAGGATATGGTGAGAGAGATTGCGAGGGTATAGGCACGTTTGGTATGGTGGGTGTCTGAGAATGTCTGTGGAGGAGTGAGTTTGCTCTGAAGAAATAACAGAAGCAGAGAATGAGAAAAGCAAAAAAACCCCCAAGAAATACCCAAGCAGGAACGCGCTAAGTCACGGGGCCACGCGAGGCAACGCGACTTCTCAAACAAAGTAATTATGTAACCGCCAAGCTTTTTGCTGAGATTGCATTTCGGCACGTGATGTGGCTGAGCATCTTGGGGAAGGATGGAGCTCGGTGATTCGCTGGACTGTCTCAGACCCAACGGAAATCTTGATATCAAAAAAAAGAGACGCGACAGAAGAAAAAAATAACTCACCAGGTTGCTTGTCCATTATACTCTACCTTGGCAGCCAGCTAATACATTATCCAGGTATAGCTAGTTATAGTTAACTAGTTAAGTACATATTCGATTATATAAGTATGAATATGAGTGCTGGTGCGTATAAACGCGTCAAAGCAGGGCCCAAGAGTGTTAAGAGCAGGACTCCACCACAAGTCAAACTCCTCGTCTGTGATCGCGTCCATGTGGTGCCACTTATGCCGACCCCCCTTCTCCGCTCTGAGAAAGTAGCAGCAACTGGTGCAGCATTACTGTTTTGAGGAGGCGATTTGTAAGAACAGAAATTTCCCCGTAGATCTTGACGTATGAAACTTTCCAGTATGCCTCCTTGAACTGGGGCACGTTTTTCTGAACAAATTTCCAGCAATTTGGTTCTCTGGAACCTCAGATTGCATGCCAGGTGCTATCAGCCCAGCCACAGAATGAGATGTTGAAAACCTGCGGTTACAGACATGTTTTGTTGGTAAGTCACCATCACATCCATCTTCGAATTAGGCCATGGGCTTAGGCCACGTCTTCGGGTCAGGATTTCCACTCTGGGATGTCCTCGGGGATTGCACTGCGAGCGAAGAACCAGACAGCGATTGCAGACACAGCTATATCTGCAGCATACACCCCACCCCAATTGTGCCGAACCCGTTGCCACAAGATTCCGCCTCTACAGCGGTGATGGCGCATCAGATGCTGATGTTCTTTAACTTAGCACGGATGGCACACTCGTGAATTGCGATTCTCCCCATGAAGCTTCCCTCGTTATCTACTGGCATTCCGGGACGGCGTGCAGTGCCACTGAATTGCCAGTTTGCTAGTCTATACCCTCTATAATGTTGATTTCGCCATATCTAGGTCAGTTGGGCCCGATCGTCCAGCTGACACCACACTTCGTCAGCTGTGGTTCGTTAGATATGCAATCCTCTTCGAGATGGTTCTTGTTCCTTGTATGTCAGCACTTGAAGTATCAGACCCTGGTCGTAGGGCTTTTTGCTCTCAACTAGAGCGCTAGCTCTCCCTCCTTCCAGTTGCGACGATGGTTCTGTCAAATTCCACCTGATGGACTCGCTATTAGGAATGTAAAGTTCGTCATAGAAGTTGTGCACATCGAATGTGTCCACTAGTGTGTACACGGCTTGAGCGATGGCAAAAAGTCTACTCACAAAAAAGAGAATAGAGAAATGCATCTGCGAAAAATGTGTAGATAAGGTTTGGTAGAACCGAAAGAGAAGAGAAGCGACAAATTGCGGGAAGCGAAGTTTGGCAGAATCTGATAGAATATTTCCCTTTTGCTGCTCTTATAAAAACAAAGAATGGCTTTCTTCATCGAATGAGTAGGAAAGTTGGGTGGAAGGGGGGAAATACGGCTCTCTTCCTTCTCCGAGAGCTAACCTTCACTCTTGCCCCAGCACAAGTTGCAGTCGTTTATCTCAAATCTCTCACACGTCACCTAAGTAAGGACCTGTGGCGCAACAGTTGCGCGTCTGACTCCAGATTCAGAATGTTATGTGTTTTAAATCACATTGGGTTTAGGCCATTTTCCATGATATGGGATTCGTTTCACCGAAAACATTCGTGGATATTAATGAGATATTTTGGGATACTTGTTGGAAGAGATCTTTTCACTGAATTTGTTGGCCATCTTTCACTTGTTGCAAGCAATCTTGGTTGAGATCCCTTCTTTTGCTACCCAAGCCCAGGTACTTTTTTTTTGGTCCAAGGGCTGAATTTCACTAACGCCGAAAGACGCAGAAGGGATCACGGAGAACATGATGATAGACACTGATGATTGAATTGATGGCGATGGTATGAAAACGAATAGTGAGAGAAGTGATGATGACACAATCTCTCTCAGCTCAGAACATGGGACTGACTGGTTGTCTCCACACCGTGTTCGGGTTAAGACGCTTCTTCATGGTGAAATGGTGGTGCATCACCCCTAATGCATCCAAAACGAAACAAAATTCTACACAGGATAAAACCATCCGCATTCTTCCTCTCAGATGTGAAACATACCTTTCTCCGCTTCTTCACACATTCGCATTTCATATTAAAGCTGTATAAGTGATGTAGCTTTTTGATCTTTGCACCTCGGGAAGATTATGTGGGGCGCGCATGCGATGTCTGTCAGAAACGCCTGTAGAGTGTCTTCTTCATGCTTGGTCGAATATTAGGAAGTAACGCTGCGGAGCTAATCTGCACGGTGATCGTACGAAAGCAATCGGTGTGACATGAGCTGAAGTTTATAATGATACAAAAATTGCTCAACTGAGATGGCGATACAATGTAAGATTGTGCGTAGTTTTTACGTGCCCCGAGCCCCAGCAAACAGATTAAGAAATAGCAGACGGAATTTGAACGATTTTTCAATGATTTTTCCAGCATTGACTGGATTGCGTTGGACCTGTCACCCCGAAAACCATTTTAAGGAATCAATATGGATGAAGAATATCACACCTCACTCTTCGAAACAATTTGTATGACAAAATAGTGGTATTGATGTCAAAAGAAGAGGTCCTAAATTGCAAAAAGAGAAATGAAAATTAGTGGTATCAAAATCTAAATTTAACTGTAATCGCTTAAAAAAAACCCCCGAAAAAAAGAAGTGATATCAAAACCAAGGGGGGAAAATGCCTGATATATCCAAAAAGCCTCTGAACCGAGGTGTGATCGGTTATATGGTAAAGGGAAAATAGTAGACGATGAAATCCACATTCAAGGGATAAGTAGGTACACTTGGTTAAACATATGCGACAAGTGGGTATCTGATTCTTGGGTATAAATGCTTGCAAAACATGAACAATTATATTTTTTCTCTGATGGAGTCTGGTAGGATGTGATCTTCGAGTCTTCGCAGAAGTTTGTTGGTTTGTTCAGCCAAACTCAGTGTCAAAATCTAGAATGATTCGTTAGGTCCTGCGCAGCGATATGAAGATTTTCTGGGGTCAATTGGGGTAAAAACATACCGTATGGGGTAGGATACGTGCCAAGTGGGCAAAGTATCCTTTGTATATGGCAAGAATGCCTTCTTTAGTAATGGTTTTGTAGAGGCAGTCGAACACTCCCTTATAGAGGTTTCCGGTTTGGTTATACATTCGTGACATGATGGTATCTAGAAAGCGAGTTTAGTCAAAGCAAACATTCTAAGTCTGCACAGAAAACTCATACCCGGAGGGTGCATGACGCAGCAGACGACAAAACCACTGCACGAGCTACTTGTCAGATGCAAGGCCGGGCCATCTTCCATTCCGAGATGTTTAATTAATCGCCGTTTCGCGAAGAAATATGTAGGAAGTTGTACGGAGCTACCAAACCCGGTACGGACCATCGCAGCGGTGACGCCGCGATATAGACCTTTCACACCCTCAGCGGCATGGATTTGTCGCAGTCCGTCCCACGAGTTTCTATACATATGTTGTGTTCCCACAGGAAGGAATGGGGAATAGGATTGGAGTCGTGTTTTCACCAGGAAAAACGGGGAGCCAGCCGCAGCACCCAATACCCCTGAAGCAGCTCCAGAGAAGACATTTATGCCGAGGGATTGGCGACTTGAGTCTTTGTAAATCGCTCTGGTGATCCCTACCCGCAGCGGTTCATAGAAACCAAGACGACAGCCATTTAGGAGAATTTGATAGATATACTGTAATAATTTGAGTAAAAATTTTGCCAGCTGGAAGAGAAGAGAATTGCAATCGGAATATGGAACTTACGGCTGATCCGATACCTCGGAAGAGGCCCCGAGGTCCTTCATTTTGAAGAATGACCTTGACGCCGTGGAAAACGCCCTTGTATTTCCGGACTGCTTCTTGCTTCGATTGAAGTTCTCCTTGCAGCTGCAATCTTCATGATGTTATCAATAAAATGTGGCCTCCCGGTATCAATCAGGGTCGCATCCTACCGGATCTTAACGGTTTCGAAGCTGTGTGTAACTGTTACCGCACCACATGCTGCCAGACCTCCCGCAATAAATGCTCTGCAACACGGACCATTAGTTAGAACAAGGTATCCTCTTCCACCGGAAGTGTGGAAGCCTGCTTACCCGGTGGTGGTGGACATTTTGTGTAATGCAATGGAGAGTCAAATCTATAGGAAACGAATGCGCAAAGACGAAAAAGGAGTGAAAAGAATGAGGAGGGAATCACACACACCAATGACCAAACCGGTGCAAAAAACAAGAAGAAGAGGAGAAGAAAGAAAAGAAGAGAGGGGGACGTAGAGCCAGAAGAAAATCATGGGCAATGGAGCAGTTGTCCTCTGCTCTGCTTGTTCTGCCGCCAACGAGAGAGAAGTGTGGCTCTGATAACGTGACCAACCAAAGATTTTTTGCTAAACTTAATTATTTATATTAAATTTAATAAAAAGATTTTTAATTAGCTAGTTAAAAATTCACTAACTATTATAATATTATATTTTTAAATGGTTTATTTAAGTAAGTTTTCAAATTTTTATAAAATATATATTTAAAATATATTAAAATACTTTAACTTTATATTATTTTCAGAATAATTATCTATACTTTTGATAAAAATTGTTTTGATTTATTTTATTATTATTTTTATAGAATTAATAATTTTTAAAATTAAATTAATTAGTAATACATTTATATAAAGAATAATATAGTGAATTTCATATTTGTTAATATTAATAATGTAATTTACATCTTTTTAAAAGAACATTTCAGTTTACTGGAAGCATTTACACTATGTTCCAGAGAGTTGTGCCGGATCAACTTATTTCCGAAGGTGGTCTTACCGTATTGATAGACGCGAGATGAAACTTCAAATTAGGAACGACCTTGCAAAGACGGCTAGGAACTGGGTTACCACCCCGATGTCTGGCTAATATACCGAATCCATATCAGTGGTGGCATTACGGTCAATTCCATAATCCCCAATTTAGATTCTCTCCGCAATTGTCTGTTATGGCTGAAGGTGGACCGCTTCCTCCCCAACCCGCCGCAAAGGTATCGGAGGTAATCAAGAATTACCGGGCTTCGAAGGTGAGCACAGGAGCGAGATATCATGCGATCCGTGTGTATGTATATCTGCTAATATTCTTGTCTTTCATCTAGTGTTTTCGTGGAACTGTCAAGCAAGATGGACTTCCAAGTAATATTACATCCTTAGATTTCGACGACCAGGGTGACTACCTGGTAGCCGCTGGGGACGATGAGGCACTACAAGTGTTCGATATAAAGGAAGGGAAATTAACTAAGACAGTTCCAAGTAAAAAATATGGAGTGCATCTGGCAAAATTCACACATCATTCCCGTCAGATTCTTCACGCTAGCACAATGGTGGATGGTAAGCATTTTTAGGGCGTTGTTTATTTTAGAAGTATGTGTCTGACAGTGTGATATAGATTCGTTACGGCTTTTAGACTTGCACAACGAAAGCTACCTTCGATACTTCTCCGGTCACACTGACAAGGTTACGTCCGTTGCTGTTTCTCCGGGAACCGATGCGGTTTTGTCATGCTCCAAAGATGATACTGTTGCACTGTGGGATCTAAGCTCAAGGAATGCGCAAGGAAAGCTCAAGCTAGCCACCCCTTATCTCATTGCTTTTGATCCGTCTGGTTCTGTCATAGCTATAGCTTCTCAGTCAACATCTTCGGTGCTACTATACGATTTCAGAAACTATGATAAACCCCCATTTGCGACATTCGATCTTGCCCCCCATGAAGACAGATTCACCCCTTCTACTAGGGGTAGGGCGTGGACGCGACTGGAGTTTTCTAATGATGGTAAATATCTCCTTGTAGGAACAGACTACCATGGACATTTTCTTTTGGATGCTTTCGAGGGACATGTGAAGGCATTTTTGATTGGTAAAACTGGAGCCACGGGGCGTGCTGCGCCGGTGTCGGCTTCGGGAAAACCGCTCGGTCAAGGAGATGTTTGCTTTACTCCAGATGGGCGCTATGTTCTTGGCGGTACTGGCGACCAACCTGATACTTTAGTATGGGACACTCAACAGCCTCCGGATGCGAATTTATTCCTTAAACCTGCTTTTCGCTTGCCATACCGTGCCCGTTCCGTTATTGTACAAGCCAATCCGCGATATAACATGTTTGCAACGGCAGACAAGGAGATCACATTCTGGCTCCCAGATGATAACGCGAAACCTACAGAAAAATGAGGTATTCAACAATTCGTTTAGTAAGACTATCTGAAGCGGATAGGGCGGATTGAATTCCGTTTTTCTGGGCCGGATTGATACCAGGACAATGAATCCAGCCTCCGATTCAGGCTACATCTAGGTGCCGAGGGGCTCCGCCACTCGTGTATAGCGTCATTCCCTCGGACAGGCAATAGGAGGTATAACGGTTCTATTCCATTGGGAACAGCTATTTAACTCTTCCTATTGCTCTCCTTGCCAACCAAGCTCCTTGCCGTATCACAAACCCAAACAAGCGGGCCTACCAATTCATCATCGCCGTTTCTGTTCTCCTCGATGAAGACTTCTATCTGTTTGGCCACCGTCCGATTACTCGAGATCGTCGTCCGGCCAGATGCCCAGCCATATAGAAACACACTGGTGTTGATATCACTTAATCGACTCGCAATTTCGCTAGCCTGAGGGGGCAGGATCCCGTCTTTCCAACCCCGTTCGATTTCAGACTGGGCATTTACTAATTTAATTGGAATGTTCCAATCCATTGGAACTTTGTGATCCGATAATTTCTGAAATTGGGATATCAACTCCTCTCTACCCAACTTTATATCCGTTTCACCCATCATCAGCTTCTTCCTTTGCTTCTCACTCGCGGTACCAATTGTCTCGACAATTTCGTGCATTCTCTTGGCGGCTTCTTCAGTACACACCAGCTCCCTATTGTACATTGCCGGCCAAAGTTCTGATGTTACCAATGGCTGTTTTGCTTCGAGTTCAATCTGCCGGATAATTGCGGGATGATGGATTGTTGATGGATCGATGTTATGGAAATGTGATAGGTCAGACACCAGAGCTAGGAGCAAAGTGCAGTCGACATTTAAGGTGGAGCTCATATGTGGATGGGGATCAGGTAGCAAAGTCAGAAGTATATCCTCCATTGTTTTGGGTTTTTGGTCGGCATCCTCTGTTCCTCTAGAAGCTGTCCAAAGCTTGGACCCATTTTCTGGGTCGCCAGCACACTCCACTGTAACACCGACTTTTCGAATATCATTAATAATACTATCAATTTCTGGAATCTTTCCCTCCACAATTTTGGAGAGAACGAAACGAATCCGAGGATGCTTATATCTAACTCTTACTAGAGCTGCCGCTTTTTTCATATCCGTAGCAAGTTTTACCAATTCGATGGCATTCTCATCTTCATCGTCGCTATCGTCATTTCGCAGCCTATATGTTCCAGCATTGTGCTCCTCAAAATCGTCACCAGCCGAATCACTTCCCATCTCCCAACCCAATTTGGCCAGCTCGTACAGTAGCCTGGAAGGCGTGATATTGGACACTTTCACCCACTCCTCTCCATTGTCAGATACTATATCCACCAGCACACTTCTCTTCTGTAATCCATCCTTGTTCAGTCTCTCATCGATTTCCTTGTGGGTATCTGCTGAAACAGGTAAACCCTGTAACGAACGTTCAAGATCTGTGCTCAAAGTTGGAGTGTCGGTCCGTTCCGTCACATCTCCAGACCCATGCTCGCTTTTAGATTTATACAAGTAAAATCGCTTGTAGAATGCAACCAGGCCGGTGCAGGCCGTTTTTGCCACGCTCCACACGGACGAATAGAACTGTAGATTTGACGACCGTAGTGAGTGTAGTACCCGTTGCTCTTCCTTATCTTGACCCGCGTCATAATCATCTTCCGGACTGGCATCTCTCGGTATATTCGGCTTCGTCGCTAGTTCCGCAAACTTCTTCAAAGATTTTAACTCGGTTTGCACGAGGGACTTGAACTGACGTAGTTCGATTGCGTTGGGCTTATCGATGGAGGCAAGATACAATTGTAAGAATGTGATTTCAGATAGAAGTGCGTTGCATTCTTCGAGTAAAGACGCAGCAAGGGCTTTACTGGGTTGTGGCGGGGTATCGGTTGTTTCCCCTGCCATTGCCTAATAGATTCTCCGTTTTTGAGGATGGGGTTAAAGAGGTAATATGGGAACAAGGAATCAGGAGGTGAAGGAGGGGGATACTGAAGATCAGGCAAGTAAGTATAGTATCCCCCATGGACGTATGATGCGGGGAAGTTGGGATTACATAAACGCTATGTTGAGCTTCCAATGATATTATACTATGTCGAAGCGCCCCCTCCGGCCCATCCGTGTTCAACTTCACATCTCTTCGTTACCCAGGGCTGGTTCAGCTTTAAAATCAATTTTTCATTATCTGAACTTCTAGATAGATCAAACATATTGTAGAACATGGGGTATTTCCATAATTTAACTGGGCATTTATACCAAGAAGGTCCGCCAGCACACCAGAGAAAACATGAGATGTCAAAATCCAGGAAGGTGGACAGATTCATGGTAAGGGTCCTGTATGAATTCATCATAGCAAAAACAAAGCAAAGCCTCTAATGATAGAATAACCTGGCTTGCAACTGTATAGCTGTGCTTATTGTGATATGCAGGGCGAAGAGATTCCAGGAGATTCTGTAACCATTAGAAGATTGGATAGCAGGAGTCTCATGAATCAATGTCCACGGGGCAGGGAAACAGAACCAAAACAAGAGTACACAGAGAGCGCATAATACAGAAATGAGAAGAAAAAGTACATAAATTATCTAGAAACGTTTGCAGAAACATAAAAGTATTAAAAAAAACGCCGTTCAGCAAACCATGTCGACTATCGATTTGGAAACCCTCGCGACGGAGGAAAAGAAATAAGCTCGAAAAGTCTCATTTTAGTATTAGTCACCGTCTTTTTGCACTAGCCTTTTTCTTTCAGTAGAATTACGGGGTGATTCGTCATCCGACCATCTATCTCCGTCTTCTCCAACAGCAAAAATAGTTTCGCCATCGAGGGACTGTCGGCTTGGTTGAGGAACCGGTTCCATAGGCTTTGGCGGAACAGGGGAAAGATCCCTTCCATCGCTACCACCTGAGCCTCTTGCGCCACCTCCCTCCTCCTCGTCGATTGAGCTGCCATAGGAGCGAATTTCGAACCCATCATCATCTTGGGCAATCTGTAGAGACGTTAGATGCTTGTAGTAAAAGGGGTGAGGATAGGGAGCTTACTTCGTCGCTCATTGCGAATCGTTTGTTATTTGCGGTTGGTCTCCATAGGTATGCAATAAATGCAATATCAAATAGATAGACGATATTGAGCCAACCATCCAGCACAAACCACCTCGATTTCCAGTGGTCCGGTAAGAAGTCGGCGACGCTTCGACTTGCAAATACAAAGGAGTTGATGAAGAAGAAACCGAAGATGACAATGACACTGCCTAGGATGCACCACCAAAGCTTCTTGTACATCATAGCCTTGACAGATTGCTTCCTATGGATTAAATCCTTCATCGTTGCGCCCAATGAGTTAAGCGTCCAAACATAGAACGCTGTTAGCGTGCCTGCAAGGGGAAGTATCACCAGGAGAACCAACGGTCCAGCACTGTCTGGAGTGATGGACAAGCTAGCCACGGCATATACGACACCGAAAACGAAGTGACCAATTGCGAGGAATCGCACATAAACCATGGTGCGTCCAAGGGACGGCTTCACAACACCATAGCCCATGCAGACGATAAGGAGTAAGAAAAACGAGAAAGAATTGCGGCCAGCATTAAGGATGGCAATGATGATCATAAGGACCTTGGCGACTGCATTTGAACCGTGTCGGTTTTGATAATCTGGGAAGACGTTAGAAGAGACATGACGGAACGAATATGGATGCGTGCTAACCGTAGAAGCCCCAAGTCATGAGTTGCTCCACGATGAGAAACACGATAATAGCGGTGATGTAATTTTGGACGGGTACTTTCGTACCGTTAGCAACAGAATATCAAGCTCTTGGGGTTTATGGGTGGAGAAAAATTTAGGACGAACAGATATCATGACGGTTCTGTACATATAAGAATGCCCAAAATCTGATTTCGTTAGCTTTACAGCATATAAAGGGGTTTGCCTTGCATGGGAAACATACATTCCAATTACCGCGTACACTATCGTTAGAGCCCCGTAGAATGGCAGCTTCGGGATTTGAGGAGCTGACAATTCTCCATATGAATTCCTAAACGTCACAACCCCTTTATAGTCATCGCCGGAGAAGCCATACGTGCTCACGCAATAGAACCCCGTGCGCACGACAGGGTAATTGATGGGTTTGGGATTCTTTAAGTTGATTGCCATCGTAACGATAGGGGACTTGGCTAGTTTCGTCGCGTTCTCGGCCAAGATGAACGAACCCAGTTGCTCTTGTGTGCATAGCTTGGCCGCGATATTTTCTTGGTCGCATATCGGTTCCTTTTGCGTCTGGGATAGGTTAGCAGTTGACGAACGACTAAAAGGAATCAAACATGCAACGGCGACATGCCTTGTCCCGATCACCCGCAGGATATCTCCCAATAAGTCCTTCGTCTTTCCACTCAAATACCACCAAGCTCACGAGATGATCTGATTCTGGATTCATTAACTCGCCCTTTTGAATTGTAACTAGAATGAATGGGTCCTGGCTTCCTCCCCAGGCTTTCCGGCTGTACATTCCCGAGCATTGTTGTCGATTCGATTCATCTTGTTTCTAGGAATTTAACCAGTGTGATTAGTGATACGTATTTGTTCCATAGGTGGCTACTCTACTTACCAATTGCATATCATTTGCAAGCACTCCAGCCGCAAGCAAGCCCGATAGGCAAAGGGAGAAGCATAACCCTTTCATTGTGAGTTGGGACGGAGCTGGATCCTAAAACACACCACCCCTCAGCATCTGGCAGACAAGTCCTGAAATACTGTGTGAAGTCCCAGTATTTATGCAACTCTTAATAATCAGTTATATATTATTAAACTTTGTGATTGCCATTTGTTGAGAGAACTGCTTGATTTGTATAACTTCGTAATGCCCAAAGTTGATGTCTGTCTTCATGCTGTTGGATGATTGTTGACCCTGTACAAGGCTGATTCAAGGCTAGGTCAGGTGACCCATGGTCTTCTGGGGGAAAAAAAAAACGAGTCGAATCGCATCGTAGCAAACTCCCCGATATTATATTTAAGATTTTATTTGATACACCCTACACTCCTTTAATGTGTATCCATTCGTTCTCTCAAGTTGTCTGAACCGATGGCATGAAGGGACAATCTATGGATATTTGTATGGACTGCAAGGTAGCGTCGGTCACCCAGACCGTTCGCAAGCGGGAACTCTGTCAGTAAGTACACCTCATAAATGCATATATTTGTGGAGCTGACTGGGAGTCACTCAGACAGTGCTTTATTCTGTTTATAGGATCGAAAGTTGTGAAGCGCATTGAGAAATATCGCCCACAAAATGCCCCCAAGGATAGACAAAGAAAACTCCTATTGCCTCTATCATTTGGTGTTTCTTCCTCTTCATTGCTCCATATCCTGAATCTTCAACTTGAGCGGCAAATTTCAAACGGTATAGGACGTCGTGCCTACGATATTCACGTCTTGAACGTTGCGGTTTATGGGCAGCCTGACAGCGGCAGGCTTGATTTATTTCGCGAAACGTATCCTCTCCATACATATTCTCAAGTCCCCTTACATTCGATCTTTCAATATGACACAGCTATAAAGGACGTAATATCAGAATACGGATGTCCGGAATTCGTGGGCGATCCGTCAATGACCGACGCAGAACTCCTAAACCTCTTCCTGTCGTCTCCTTCGTCGGCGACTTCACGAACAGACATCGGCGCCATTATATTTACAAGACTTGTCGTTGCCTTTGCAAAAGAACACAATTGCGATGGAATTTTATGGGGGGATTCTGATAGCCGGCTTGCTTCCAAGGCTCTGTCAAATGTCGCCAAAGGCCGTGGCTTTTCCGCGTCTTGTGATGTCTGCGACGGTATGTCTCCGTGGGGCATCCAATTCAATTTCCCCCTGCGAGATTTGTTCAAGTTTGAATTATCCACATATGCCTCCGTGGCACTTCCAAAATCACTTATCGTGGCAGACCCTGAACGTCTCTCGATGGATAATTTAACTAATAAGAACATGTCTATCGAGAATCTTCTTGCCCACTACGTCGAGACGCAAGGCGAGAAGTATCCTGGCATTATGGCCAACATTGTTCGTACAATCGATAAACTTAATGTTCCACCCGGTGATGCTGGCTCAAAGTGCATTTTATGTAGCATGCCGGTTGATAACAGTGGAGAGGACCCTGCAAACCCTGTGGGAACGGAGTGTTCTCAGTATGTGTTGAAGGATCACCGTGAGCTACCTATTACCGGTACGCTTTGCTATGGTTGCGCGAGGTCGCGTTTGGATATTTCCAGTCCGAAATTTGCTCCATCTTAAATTACTGGGGGACATGTATTGTTTAACACTCTGTTCAGAGGATTGACTGACACAGCAGCGTGCTTCTTCGGACTTCATTTGATTCGAAGCGATGATGTGGGAACATTTGGCTCTTCTTATACGACGCAACGAATTATGGATTAATTAGACGTGAAAAAAGGGTATTCGGGTACACAGATTCAGTTTGATTGGAAGAGTGCGCCTGCGCATATGTCGGAAATTCCCCCCGACGACAAGGATGCAGCGCAACAGTGATACCTGTCCTTTAGAATTATAACCTGGACACAGATTTAGAATAACGTGTTGTGAGACCACATTCTTATTCAGGCGGCTTCTACTGAGATAATAATGCTGCCAGTAGGTGAGCTTGGCTGAATTTTGATGCTTTTATGTGTTCATGATAGTACGAACGGCGCTATTATGGAAACAAGGATACCACAAGCTATCATTGTTTAGATACACCTTGCTGAAGTTTTCCTTGTTGAGATACCTCTCTTGGAACATGCAAAATCCGTAACGCTTGTAACGATGTCAAATAAAATATCATGATGTTAGTGAGATATTAAAAAGAAATATGTAAAATGCTAAGTTCCATCATTTCCCATGGTAATGCTAATGCAAATGAGGGTATCTGAAGAGTAAGGAGAAGAAAAAGAGGGAACATCGAGTTACATCCTGCCCATTTCTAGATCTGGTTCCCTTTTGCGCCCAGGGGAAGAGATAGGGTTCCTTGACGATTTGTCAGCGTGAACTCGTGCAGGATTCCTCGATGGCCGTTCTGTTTGAACACGGGCAGGCTGCGGTCGAGCCGGCGAATAATCTCGTGGCGGGGTAGTCTGTCGTCCTGATCCTCGCGTGTTCAATTGTCTCTCCGGACTTGGATCTGTTCGCCGCTCATGGAGCCGTAACCCTGATCGCTGCAGGTTCTCATCTCCCCGTTTCTTAAGGAACTGTTCCAGAAGGACTGCGTTTCGGGTGTTGCACTTATACATAGCGTCCGCAATATCGCCGATGAAGGGGATCAAGCCCACGACAAAGTCGAAAACAACA
This sequence comes from Paracoccidioides brasiliensis, assembly GCF_000150735.1. NCBI lineage: Eukaryota > Fungi > Ascomycota > Eurotiomycetes > Onygenales > Ajellomycetaceae > Paracoccidioides > Paracoccidioides brasiliensis. The sequence goes on from NW_011371363.1 coordinate 1,837,381, forward strand.
TTCAAAAGCATCCGCATTCGAACACCAGCGGGGAGACCACCTTCGACTTTGTTACAGCTCGCCACCACCATCAGGGCCATGAACATATCGAGCGCATCGCCGATCCTGATAAAAAAAAAAAAAAAGAGCTTCTGTTAACATTGTTTTTGTCCGTGACGGAGGGCGGAATTTCAGGGGAAAAATTGCACATGCACATACGCTGGAACTAAGCCTATGACACTGCTCCACCCGAAACGTATTCCGCAAAAATTGCAAAGAGAGAGGTCCAATCTATATGCGCGCCGTTTCACTTTTGTCAACACCTTCGCATCGTGGGTCGATATGCCTTCCGGTGCGGCCTTTCGCTTCTTTTCTGTTGTCGGACGTCCCAAGAGGTTTGTCGCGGGTACTGATTCAAAGTATGGATCCTAGTAGTTATATAGATCGAAGTTAACGGGGATTGATTTATGGCTTAAATGATAACTACATGGTAGGGGTATGTTTCTGAGCTTACATCTTGTCCAAATCTATTTTCAGCTGACTCCTTCAGTAGCTTTTTTGAAACTATGCCTGCAACATGTGCCGCCATCTCTGCAACAACAGGGTATGATTAAAACTAAAAGGGGAGAGTATATTTTGGTTAATGGAGATTAATGTGTATTATTTGGGTAGAGTAAAGGAAAACAGAGGGCTGGAGAACGGAAAATTGATATAAAAATTGAACAAGAAAAATGAAGAGAACGAGGGAAGCATTCGACTCCAAATAGAAGAATTAATAGTAATGCTATTTCAGCTAATCATCAAAGGAATGAGATTGAAAGGACTGGTTTTAGGGTTTCGTGCTCAAGGGAACTGAGGCGACCAGTAGATAGACAGTCGCAGGTAAGCACATCTCTGGTTTGAAACAAAACAAAAGAGAATCCAAAGGTTTCTTTGGGAAATCCTGTGCTATTTGTAGAAATACCAGGCTAATCCAAAACATCAATCCCAGCATTCGGCCTGTCATTGTCATATAGACCCCTTCTGCTGATCGCATACAACTGTGTTTGTTGTTTGTTGGGCGGTAAAAAGTTGGAAGAAGCTTGGTTTCGGCGCCAAAACGTCCTCTGTAATTATGCCGAAACGATGACGTCACTAGATTTGGTATGCAATACGCAACAAGTACCAAAGTTACAGTACACAAATGTCAGATGACTAATGACCTCCTCAGCCACTTGTGGCAGTGCAAAATACGGCCCAAACGTTGTCCAGCCAATCAAATCGCGCGTCCTTCGTCTGCGTCAGTCCCAACTGCCAACAACAACCTTTGAATCTGTCCGAGATAATTCACCTCGCACCAACCGCTTACTATAGAATCTGTGATTCACTTGGGATTCCCGGGTGCCCAACTGCTGTGCCGCGCATATTTATCTCTTAATTAAACTTTTGGCCATTTTCCATAACCTTCTTGGTTGCTCTTCGTTCTCCCCCATTTTCTTCCTCTCTCATTGCTCCAGACGCGATTGGCCGGATTGGTTGCAGGCAAGACTGGTGGTGAAAACAGACTGTGCAGGCTTTTCCCTGTGTATTGCCATGCCCCAGTGCTGCATAAATTATGACAGAATCAAAAATGCGCTTGGAAGACTGTGGGTATAACCTCGTCCTGTCTCTCCCATTTCGGAGGACCACGGCAGAATTTGCTTTCCTGCTGACAGCATGATTTCTATCTAGGGTTGGATGACCTTTGTGTCCGTTTCATTGTAAATCTTCCACGAGAGGAGTTGGAATCCGTTGAACGAATTTGTTTTCAAGTTGAGGAAGCACAGTGGTTTTACGAAGACTTCATCCGACCTCTCGACCCCAACCTCCCCTCCCTAAGCTTGCGCGCCTTCGCACTGCGCATCTTTCAGCATTGCCCGCTGATGTCGCAATGGTCTCATTACCATCATTCTACTGCGTTTTCTGAATTTTTAGCGTACAAGACTCGGGTTCCCGTGCGCGGCGCGATCTTGCTCAACCAGGACATGGATGAAGTTGTTCTTGTTAAGGGATGGAAGAAAAATGCTAACTGGAGTTTCCCTCGCGGTAAGATCAACAAGGATGAGAAAGATTTGGATTGTGCAATTCGAGAAGTCTACGAAGAGACTGGCTTTGATATTAGGGCCGCCGGTCTTGTTAAGGACGAGAAGAAAATCAAGTATATCGAGATTCCTATGCGTGAGCAGAACATGAGGCTGTATGTCCTCAGAGGTGTTCCAATGGATACCGTTTTTGAACCAAGGACAAGGAAGGAAATCAGCAAGATTCAGTGGTACAAGCTTTCAGAGCTCCCAACACTCAAGAAGAGCAAGCTGATTGAGACCGATGGGCATAACCTTTCCAACAAGTTCTATATGGTTGCTCCCTTTTTGGTGCCTCTGAAAAAATGGATTGCGCAGCAGAAGCGGGCGGACCTTGCTGCCGCACAAAACTTGAATTCCAGTGCAGAGGCGATAGCTACAGATGGTCTTTTGGTAGAGGAAGATGGTCTTTCTGCCAATGAGGCTTTACCAAAGGAGTGCGCCAACGAGGCCCAGCTTCCTAGTGACCTTCCCGAGGTCTCTATGGCCCAAGATCCCTCCACTCATCTAAAGAGGCTTCTCAATATCAGCACCGGATCCTCCTTGCCAGATGCTCCCACCCCACCCCAGCCTCAGCTTATAAACCCGGACTTACCAAAGGGTAGTGCGCTTCTAGCTTTGCTGAGAAGGTCAACAGACACTGGTATGGAGTCTACTTCAGGGAAAATTGTAGTGCCGACCTCTCAGCCGGCGTATTTTCCGAAGGACATCATGCAACAGCAAGGCCAGCATCGTGCTATGGCTTCGCAACCTAATTATTCTCAGCCGCCAGCTCCACCTCACCACACCGTAGCTCCCATACCACCCGAACCAGGAGAACCCAAGAATCAAATCCTTTCGAAGAGCATGTCTTCCTCGGAGACTCCCGGTCAAGTCCCGTTGACCCCATTCCCATACCCTTTTGGTCATCCTCTACATCGTCACCAGCAGCCGCCTCATGTCAGTGTGCGCCAATTTCCCTATCTATCTTTTCCGACGGGGGTGGGTAACAGATATCCTGGTAATCAAAGATCAACATTACCCGAACCTCCAAGACCGCCTTTCGAGATGCCAGTGTCGTTAGAGCCAAGTCAAGTACCGTATTTCAATATGTCTTTACCACAGAGACAAACCCCAGCGCCTTACCAGCGAACTGGCGATCCCGAATTTGTTCAGAACCTCTTTCCAAATCTCCATGCACCGTCGATCCCTCCAGCCAGCAAGCTTCCGCCACCGAAACTTACACGTCACTCCCTTGCCCTCCTCAATGTGTTTAAGAATGACAGCGTTAAGAAGACAGATGTATCTAAACCTGAACTGGAATCGCAGTCGAGCGCGCCAAGCAAAGTTCAATCTCAACACCAGAATAGTCTGTTAGAGCTTCTGAAAAAGCCACAAGCTGCCGCCTTATCTGCACATGGCCGTGCGGAACTGGCTGCTCGCCCCACTCCTTCCTTAGGAATTGCGAAAGCTCCCGCGCCTGAAGTACCTGCACAATCACAACAGAAAACACAAGAAGAGCGGAGTAAGTCTCCTAACAACAGCGCCAGAATTTCAGCTACGGTTTCGGGGCCATTGAATTTGCCTAAGCTTGAAGCTATTGCGAAATCAGTATCAAAGAAATCTGTGACACAGTCATTGCGGCCTACTACCAAGCAGGAAGTTACACCAACAAAAGGAAATTTTGTTATTCTTCCACGACCGCCCACAGTAAAGAAAGAGGCTACTGTACAACAGCTTACTAAGCCTCCACCTTCGGCCGCGAAAAGAAACGTCCAACTTTCCGAAATCAGAAAACCGTTTCAGCCAAAGATTCTCCGCCGCCCTGTCAAAGATGACCTAGCTGCTTCGCTTCCCACAGAAACTGTTCCTGTTAGTGCTTTTACACTCTCTGAAAAGCAAGCTGTGCCTGAGAATCGACACGGAGAACCTGTAGCGGTGAATTATGACCGTCGGCCGAGCCAGACTGCGTCCCAAAAGGAAGCTTTGCTATCGCTCTTTGGCAAACCTCCTCACTCACCCGCAGCAGTGCCCCCTACGGAGCCGGTGCAAGCTCCCTCCCCTGGATCAAAGATACCGCCACAGTCAGCTATCATAAGCCCAGTTGATTCAACTTTTTCACAAGTTGGGACTTCAGGAGGTGCTCCCACTCCCGTGTCCAGAGTGAGAAGCATTTCTCCGGTTGTTGGAACTGAAACTAGTAAGGCGGGGCCAACATCACCAATGAACAAGGCATTTTTACTTGGATACTTGGACGGAGTTGCGAAAGGTACACATTGAGCGTATGTAAGGTTATCTACGGTTTAGATGATTTGGAGCGGTTTATTGTTCTGGCGACTCTTTGTTGGTTTGCTATGGAGTTGTAGTGAAGCTAAAAAATGGCTTCCAATGCCAAAATGTAAACGGCTAGGCCCCTGAATTTACTTGAACAGCCCCCAGTTATCTTTATTCTTTTCAATAGCAAATCATAATCGTCCTGTTCAGGTAAACGACGAACTGTTGGCGTTTTATGCGTTCGCCGCTGTTGTGTCACTAGCCGTATCCGCAAACCAGGAAATATAACTATATTCTGCCACACCATACCGCCTTTCAACTATGACTTCCCTATCTCTTACCTCCAAACCTCCGTAATGCATGCTGTTACCAAGTTTATTAAAAATTGTCAATCAGAATGCCCCTGCGCGTGTCTTTCGGCTCGCTATGTAGCCGCTGTTCGATAAATAAACTGCAATTTTTCACTTTCCGTGCTCAACACCAGCAGTTCCCTCAATCCCTATTATCCCTCCCCTCCGTCCCGCCTCTCTCCGGGTATGCCCAACTTCCATCTCGAGCTCTCATCGCTGTAACCGGGAGGGACAGCACAACTTTCCTCCAGGGACTAATAACGCAGAATCTCCTTACCTCACAAAATACCCCAATACCGAAAACAGGATTTTACGCAGCATTCCTCAATGCACCCGGACGTGTTCTAAATGACGTCTTTATCTACCCAGTCCCGCCAAATGATAGTTACAATGGCACCCCAGACCTCGCATATCTTATAGAGGTAGACAAAAATGAGGTTACAAACCTGCTGAAACATCTACGGAAACATAAACTACGCTCAAAGCTGGCTTTCCGTGCCATGGATGATGGGGAGCTATATGTATACGGCCTGTGGAATGAGGAGGATGCGGATCTATTAACGGAATATGATATTGAACTCGAGAATGGAAAATCGCCACCGTTTACATGTACTGATACACGGGCTCCGGGGTTTGGATTCCGCCTTCTCGCGCCTGAAAAGGTCGTGAACGAGCAGCCGATCATGCCGGGGGAGAGAGTCGATTTTGCCACATATAACTTGCGACGTATCCTACATGGAGTACCAGAGGGTCAAGGCGAGATTATCAGAGAGTCTGCATTACCGTTGGAATGCAACATGGATATAATGGGCGCCATTGATTTCCATAAAGGCTGCTACGTAGGGCAGGAGTTGACCATTCGCACTCACCATAGAGGCGTGGTCCGCAAGAGGATATTGCCCGTGCGGTTTTATGACATTAATGATCCGATGCCCACCACCGATACGCCGGATTATTCTTCAGAATCTAAACTGACCCTTCCGCCAGCTGGAGCTAATATATCCAAGGTAAGCTCAAGAAAGGGCCGGAGCGCTGGCAAATTTCTATCTGGCGTGGGGAATATCGGGCTTGCGCTGTGTCGGCTGGAAATGATGACGGATATTTCTTTTACGGAGGAATCCTCTCAATATAATCCCGATCAGGAGTTTATGATATCCTGGGATGCTGATGCCGAGGGAGGGGTTGAGAGGGCTGGGGAGTTGAAAGTAAAGGCGCTGGTTCCGCCGTGGACGAGGGATTATATAGTTAGAGGAGGGGCGAAGGACCCATCGGTTCCCGCTCCCAAGAGCAATGAGGAGATTGCGGAAGAGGTCGAAAAGCTGGAAGCTCAGATTGAGGAGATTGTGCAACAGCGGAAGGCCTAGAGCTTTTTGGACGTCATTGTATTTTTATTGGTGGATATTTGGCATGGAACGTCTATTTTTGTATTTTTGATCGTTGTTACAAAATGTGTAGGAGATACCCATCGCAAAATTCACCTTGGTTAAGATTCCAAAGTTTTGCCCTCGAGCATCATCACATCAAGTCACAAAGTGGAATCGTGAGGATGGAAAGCTGAATTGAAACATCCATATTTAAAGGGGGTATCTCTAGAAACAAACCGATGCACACGCTATTAGAAAAATTACCAACACTTCTAAAAATCCCATCATCCATTGATTCAGCGTTGATCACCGCGTGTGCCCGCCGTCGTTGAGCTGTAAATAGGTCAACCTCACTCTGCGGTTGCAGCCGCTTCATCTTCTTTCCTAAGCTGTTCCTCCAGCCTTTTTCTCTCAGCATTCTTTAATCGAATCAGAGTGAGCTCCTCTAAACTAGGGCGGCCGCCGTTCCTCGATGACGGTGAACCCATCGGACCATTAAATCCGGCAGACGAGAAGGAGGCAAACGATGGGACCGATTTTGCACCATTACTCTCTTTCGCGGGGGTTGATGACGTCGTGTTTAGGCCTGGGAAATCAAACTTATTTCTTGATGTGGTAGTGGAGGTGGAGGCGGATGGCATTGACGCTGTTGACGGTTCCTGTAGATGTCGAGTAGGCGATGAGTCCCTTTGGAAATCGGGTTCCTTATTAGATGCCCAAAACACTGATTCAATGACATCCCACTCCTTGCCTTTTTGCCTCTTGTAGTCTTCCACCGCGGCATGGGCGCCAACGATCGACGTATACACAACAACACCAGTAGCAATAGTTTTCTTTTCTCGTGTCTCACCCACTCGTTGCCTCTTGTCTTTGAGGGTGAACGTGCTTTCCACCTTTCCAAAGACAGAAAAAAGCGATTCAAGTTTGTCCTTGTCAAGCTGTAATCCAGCACCCTCCCGAACCCAGCGGATTTTGACAGATCTATCAATTTCAGGGACTGCTGTTCCCCCGACATTCGACTGACGTGCTTCATTTTCCTGCTGTGCAGCCCGTTCCTTCTCTTCCCTTTCCGTCTCCAGCCTCTCTTCTTCTTCTAATACTTCCCTCCTCAGTAATTCTTCCTTTTCTCTCCTCCTTCTCTTCCCATCTTCCGCTAGTCTCCTTATTTCTTGCTCTAGCTTCTCTTCCGCATCGTCATCCACGCCAAAACTCCCTTTGACAGTAGGAGCCCCAGTCCACGTCCTTTTTACACCACGCTCCCTGGCTTCTAGATCTTCCTTCATCTTCCGCCTAACCCCTTCCAGCATCTGACTCTCCCTCTTCTTCCTCTCTCGCGCTTCCCGCGCATTATCATAGAGCTGCCGTATCGAAGGATCTGAGAGAACATCGTATGCGATCTGAAGGAGATGGAACTTTTCGATGTCTGCAGGGGTGGGATTCTTAATTTTATCTGGATGGTATATCAATGCTGTCCTTCGATATGCGCGACGTATTTCCGCTTCCACAGCACTGGGAGATAGACTCAGAAGCGCATAGAAGTCATAGGAGGAGGCGGCATGCGACTTGAGGTCGTCAGCGGGCGCCATGATGCACACGGCTGAGCTTTGAGGTATTGACTTTCCCGTATGATCAGTATATATATAGTTTAAAATATATGAAAATGGACACTGTATTAGGAGATAGCAGTGAAATATCTCTGGTTTTGCTTTTGATATGTAGGTCCGAGTCTGTTTGGGTCAAATTCCCGCCGTTTCGTTAAAGAAATACTTCAGTTAATACCGAGCAGTTCGACCCGCAAAGTGGCACAAGCCTGCCAAGATTTGGTTCTCAACTTGATGAAAACCACGTGATATATAGTGTCATCAATCTTGACTTGTTCACATCAATTTTGTTCCATGTTCTCTTCTCCCTATAATGTTTCTAGCACAATTCCTGGTCATATGCATATTGCACAAGTCTTCGATCAAATGACGAAGTGCTCAGTTTTTCAGATATCTTGACATTTTTTTTGAGGCTTTTCTCTGTTGTCTCTCGAGCAGACTGGCCATGTTGCAGAATGATATGATTCCGGGGAATTCGCAATTGTCTCTATCTCACAGAAATATGAGAATGCATCGCCTACCTTCTGGTGCAGATCGGCAATGACTTCCAGACTGCCAATGATTCCTGTATCACTCTGACCTGTGCACTGTGATTTCAAGACCATTTGCAAAGACTCAGGAAACAAGGGCTATTTGACACTCTCACTGACACCATAGCCTTAATGATGTTAGATCATGAGATCTGATCAACATCTGAAGTGGCTTTGGCCTGGTCGGAAACAACAATAGATCGGGAATTGTAAATCAAATACACTTGGGTCAAATCGATTTCTCTTCTACGAGGCGGCTTCTCAATCATTATACGAAATTATGATCTCTTCCAACCGCTCTAATTGGAGCGAAAATACCCTCCATTGCTCTGATAGTGCTGGGATGCAGCCTCGCTATTGAGAAAAGAGTCTATGAAGCTTTCCCATACCAAATACCAAGACTGTATCAGTCCTCTCCAGGCTAACTTGTATGGCCAGTGAGAAAATGCTAAACTTCCACGCAGCACTATAAAGTGTGTTCCACGGCTGTATTCTCTCAGCATGTATCCAGGGCACAGGATTTATGGGAAACTTCTAGTATTGCCGTCTGCTAAAAGTCCTTCACATCTATTGCTTTGAGCTCCCTAGGACTGCCAGCTTCCTATTTAACTTCTTGCTGCGAGGCTTTTTCTGTGCTTCATATTTGACCCAAACACTAGTAGCTATTTATTTTGTTTAACGTATACCCGGTTAATAGGATGCGGATAATTGTTGAAAGGGTCCATATGTCAGGAGGGAATTCCAGTGCTGTTGGGGAAACCCCCCGAAAAGGAGATGGGGCAGCGTCACAGGTTTCCAACGTCAGGAGTTGAGCCTCATCTTTTTCTGCCCTTCATCCAAAGCCCATCCCGGTGGGAAGTTATAAGTTTCGACACCTTGTTCTCAAGACGATACAAGAATAGTAACAATGGCGTCCAGCCAGAGTGCTGGCACTTTCTGCGGTGCCTCTCAATCTCAATTAGCCCTTGCCTTGGCGATTGTCAAGTCAAAGCCGTCGCATATTACGGTCAAAGGTCTGGCCTATCCGTTCATTGTATAATGGCGCTTAAAGGCACACATGGAATGGGTGTGTTAACGTCTCTTATACAGACCATATTCTCTCAATACGGCGACATATCTGTAACGGTAGAAATCACCATGCTCCTGAGATGCCAGAGAAATATCTAGACAGCATAACTTTCTGGCGGGAGGCATATGAGAAGTCAGAGTCTGCACAGAGCAAACTCCTTGATAAGGTCTATGAGCTGGAGCAACAGAATGCATCTTTGCTTGCTAAAGGGAGAGGAAACACTCTTCTCGGATTTGAAGAGTCCATGGCAAAGAGGAGAGTGAATGGCAATGGAGATTCAACGGTGTCGAACCACTCCCTGAAGCGGGCTAAGACGGCGAAAAATAGCAGATCGAATACATCTCGTGCCCAGGATAAACAATTCCTTAGTGGAAGCGCAGATGAGCTTGGATATTCTGACAGTGGTGTGTGGATACATCCCCTCTCCTGTTTAGCAGTTTCGTTTCCGCATTGTATACTGATGATATTGAAGCTACAACTCCGCTCTTAAGACATTTCCATGCCCTCCAAAAACAACTGCAAAAGAAGACTGATCCCGACGCCCTCGTTTCTACCTCTGTTGCGCTTTGTGAAACGGTTGACCTGTCGATTCGGTCAAGAATTGGCGAGAGAAATGCCAGGACAATGAATTTAGGAAAACGAAAAACGTTACAGCCTCGCGATCCAGACTTACAGCATATTTTAAAGGGATTGAGCCCTTGTTATCCGTTCCTTGTGCAGGCCTTGAACAAGGTGTCAGAGAAAGATCCCACAAGCTCCGGTATCGGGGTTATCACTTACCATGTTGTCAATCTTTTTTATAGAGTTCTTAGTCACTCTCATCAGTATATCCTGTCAAAGGCAAAGGACAACATAGCACAAGAAAAATCTGTGGGTAAAAAAGTGAAACAGGGATCCAAAACGAGATTGACGAAATCAACCGCCTCCACTTCTACTCAGCCTCCTTCGGATGAGGAAATCACCTTGAAACTTTTCTCTAATTTTCTTACGGGCATGATTCTTTCGCTCAACCCCGTAAGGCCAGAAGAGAATTGCTTACTAGAAGGGTTTCTATTCTCACTTCTGGAGCATGTGGGAAAAATGCTCTCCCTCTTTGTGTTCAAAGAATTATATTCCAATCCCGACCTACGCTTGAATTCCGCAAAGTTGCCGGTGCCTGGTAATTTCGACAAAGAGTATGCTGCCAGGGGAGAAATGGCGGTTGCCCAGCGTGCTGCCGAGAGTGAAGCAAAGCATCTCATTTGGATTCTTGAGCGGGCAATTGCGTTTACGGACCAATTTGAGCGTCCCAGCGACGAGACAAATACACATTCGGTTTCAACGGAAGCAACGATACCACAAGGGATGCTGGAGCGTGCCAGAACTAAACTGCAGAATACGCTTTTGAAAGGGATTTTTGGAGAGAAAGAGCAGGAGTTTAGGGATTCTTTGAAAATGCCAGAGAAGCCGGCTTATTCACCTGGCGAACGCTCAATTTCTAGGCAAACGCACGTTTCAGTAGAAAAGGAACCTGCTGAGTGGTTTACGCAAGAAGTGTGGAGATTGGTTGGGTGGGACGTGTTGCTGAAGGAGAAGGAATACTAAAGGGGAATAATGCTAGGTTGATGGCCACCGCAGTATGTCAATTCGTACGCCCTACTGGCCTTGGACGACAAAATTATTCTTACGGGCACATCCCATTCTCCCTGCTTCCTCTTTATGGTCGATGAGTACTCTCACCATTATACCACTCTACATTGACACTATCTTTATGGATTCTTCGAAATTGACATTTGTGTGGATGGCAGGTTTATATGTGGAAGCTTGCTTTTGATTTTCGTGATATGGAATTTGCGGAGATTTCGTCACAATATGGCATTTTTATGAGGCTTAACATACAAACTCTGAGTAATAAGATTGTTTGAACTACGGCTTTTTAATCTGCCATAACAGAAAGGGGGTTGTGAAGGCGCTTTCGGTACATCCTCGGCTACATCACCACGAATATTGATTGCCTCGAGCGCTCTAATTAAAGTCAGATTTCTCCTTTAGTTCTCGAGTTTCAAAACTCTGACGGCGTTACCCCCTAAGACGGCCTTTGAGCCAGCCGAATCATCTCCGAAGGCATCATCAATTGCTTTTCGATTTGTTGTTACACTCAGCCATTGCCCACCTTTACCGTCTAGGGGTGGGAAGAAGGGGTGATCGGTTCCTGAGAGGACAGTGGTGTTTGTAACAAATGAGAATAAGATAATAGGAATCAAGGAATTAATGGATGGATCTTGAAAAACTTACCAAACAATACTCGATCTACAGTACCAGTTCCATGCAAAGCAGCCTTCAACCCTACTTCCCCATAAATAACCGCATCCAGGTAAATATTCTCCCTTAACACATCCCAAAGACCCCTTTTAGGCCCCACAACGTCACCTCCATTCGCAACAAACCTCCTCTCATGGGCAACACAACTCTCAATCCTGCCAACCAGGAACGGCAGCGTGCCGCCAGAATGGGCCAGCAGGATAGCCAATTTTGGATATCGATCAAACACCCCCGATAGGTACATTCTCGTTACTGCAATGGTGGTTTCCAAGGGGAACCCCAATGCGAGAGGGAGGACATGACCATATTGCTTCATCACATCAGCACCACCAAATGCGTCATCAGGCAGCCCATAGTGGGGATGCAAGAATAGGAGCGTCCTCGTAGATTCCAGTGCAGACCAGACGGGGTCCAGAGCCGGGTCATCCAACCCATTTCTCAGACCTGAAGTCCCCATAATAACGCCGCGGAGAAATTTCATTGTTTTAAGACGTGAAATTTCGTTCGCGATGATATCAGCGGAGGGAGCACTGAGAGGCAATGCGCCAAATGCAAAGAGAGAACGGAACTCATTCAACGCCAACTTCCTACCATCACTGCTGCGCCCGCTGGTGGCCTTTGCGTGCTGCTCAGCACATATTCTCTCAAGATCATTGTTGATCTGCTCTGCCCAATGAGCTGCATCTTGGGCTGGTAGAAAATCTAGCCACGGATTCGCGAGGGATACCACGCTTGTAGTGATATTGTGTTGGCGCATGAATTCGAGCTTGAAGTTTAAGTCTGAGTAAGTGGAGTCAACTGGACGGCCGCGTTTCTCTTTGGGGATAGCAGGATTCTCGTCCGATGACAGGATAATGAGGCGTGAGGGGGCGCCATCGACGGGGTCGTAAATGTATGGGACAGATTTGCGCGAACGAAGGAGGTTGAGGTAGGAGTCTGGATAGATGTGGGTGTGGATGTCGACGATGGGATAGGTGGGCATATGCTCTTTAGTTGCATCAGTCATGATAGCTGCGGCAGTGGGATGTTTCTTCTAATCTATCTGGGTTGAAGTTCTCAAAGTCGAGGTTAGAGTTGAAGATCTGTATATTATCGAGCGGGAAGAACTCCCTCTGACTTTCTCTCCAAGCTCTATAGGCATGCTTATAGTAATTGGGTGATAAACTACGGTTAAAGGTGTCACCTATTTGGGCCCAGGTGGTTCTCCGCCGTCCAGTAAGCCTATCGGCTACCTTTTTAAGTAAGAGGTTCTCTCCACCCGCCAAACCAAAGGGAGCTTGCATAGTGGGGGGTGTGGGGCAATGGCGGGGTGAAGATCTGATAAGATAAAGCGCCCTGACAGATCTTGACAACAACCACATCCATATTTATTAACTTACATTTCCCACGGTAAAAGAATGCAGACTGAAGAAATACCAGGGCTAAGCATGTAGTATCCAGTAGGCATTATTTGTTATGATTGTTAATGAGTCTACATAGTGTATTTCATGCTAGATTCTGCGATCAATATCCTAGAGTAGAATTAGTAACTAACTATAGTTATCATTAGTTCAAGGTAATCTTCAATTTAAGAACAACATTAACTTAGCCCGTCTCATTTGCCTGAAAATAAGAAGCGTCCAACTACTCTTCCGTTCCTATCTTAGGAGCTTTTGATACTGAAAGGTTATCCCTTAGTCACAAGGAACAGCCCAAGCCCAGCTTTGTGGTCCCCGACCATCCACTTGTGACTGCCTCTGCTTGTTCAACACTGCCAGGCGCGCTCCAATCTTCTCCACCCTTTTACCGTGTTCCACGGAATCGAGTACTAAGATACTGTCGCGAGGAAGACGGAAGGGAATATATACATAGCAGCAGCTAGAGCTAGAGTAATGTCTCTGTTACAGGAATGCGATCCTACTTCTGAGGGGGTCTCAAAGGATAACTTGGTTATTCCGGTGGGGCTTTCTGCTTGTCTACACTAACGATCTGTTTAGATGGATTTGGATAATCCCTGTTGATGCCACTTTCTAGGTAATCGATTTCGAACACTATCTCACTGGCACCCCTGCTGATAAGCATGCCGTGGGCATGTCCGTAATCAAAGCCTTCAAGACCTCTGGCTTTCTATACCTGAAAAACCACGGAATCCCTCCTTCGGTTGTGAAGACGGTTTTCAACACCTCCGCTGAATTCTTCGCAAGACCACAGAGCGAAAAGGACAGCTTGGCTTGGACGACCCCTCAGTCAAATAGGGGTTATGTTGCCAGGGGCCGTGAGAAAGTCACACAGTCCTTTGACAAGGATGAAATCAAGAAGATGAGGGATACAATCCCGGATCTGAAAGAGACCATCGAGATTGGCCGCGAAGGAGAAGATGGATTTCCGAACCAGTGGCCTGATAAAATAGACGATAAGGGGAAGGAGTTCACGGATGTTATGAAAAAATTTTTCATGACCTGCCAAGATCTTAACATCAAAGTTATGCGAGCTGTTGCCCTCGGAATGTGTCTCCCTGAACACTACTTTGACGGGTTCATCGACGTCGGAGATAATACCCTGAGGCTTTTGCACTACCCATCGGTCCCCAAGTCCGTATTCAGGGCCAACAAGGGACAGGTTAGGGCTGGGGAGCACAGTGACTACGGGACTATTACGCTCCTTTTCCAAGACTCTCGCGGCGGATTGCAGGTTCGATCTCCCCAGGGCACATTTATCGACGCTGTCCCCATTGCAGACACCATCGTCGTAAATGCTGGGGACTTATTGGCCAGATGGGCCAATGATCAGATCAAGAGCACTCTACACCGGGTTGTAGAGCCGCTGCCAAGGCAGGACAGTGAAGACTCAGATGAGTATCCTTCACGGTACAGCGTTGCCTATTTCTGCAATCCGAATTACGATAAATTTATCGACGCGATACCTGGAACATTTGGGGGGGATTTAGGTGAGAAGAAGTATGAAGGAATCAATTCCGGAGAATACCTTCAATACAGGCTGGCCATGACTTACTGAAGGCGCAAACTTATTTTCTCACATCCCATGTCATTCATAGGGAACACATTATATATTTTAATTGTCGACACTAATTCGCGTCATTCAGCGAAAATTTCCCATCCTTTTCCTTATGGTGAGAAACTATGTATGCGGTGGTAGGGGCTCTCGTAGTTAGCTGGTTGTTTTGACTGTCGGGCATCTTGACAACTATCGAATAGAGAGGTTTTACGTCAATTGATCTGGATGGTAGTTTCAGAACTGGTCCTTGATATTACAAGATGAGTAGCAAAATATGATAAAGTCTTTTTTCATCTGGTCCTGGCAAAATGAAAATTCTTGGTTAATTCATATAATTCATTTATACATTTGGTAGTAACGGTCAATGCGAATTTGCCTGATTATTTTACATAATATGCCCTGCTGCGATCGATAATTGGTACTGAATCTGAGGAATGAGTAACTAATACTTACAGAAAACTGCTTTGTATATACTAGATGATGACGTGGAATGCAGAAATACCGCATTTTGGTAAGAACGGAAAGATGGGATATGTCATGATTCATTTAGGAGCCTAGGGAAGAAACATATCCTCTAACATGGAAGCTTTTCGGCCATTTAAATACCATCTTAGAGCCATGCCTGCCCCAAGTTTGGATTCCCTGTCCAGCTGGGCTGTTCGTGGGGGGGGGGAATCGGAGTGCTAAATAAGGACAAGTCGACAAAGCACATACAAATCCGTCAAGATTGGTAGATTCCCTTCCACATTCTGGTCTGAAATGAGTCGAACGAAAATTGGCCAGCATCCCAGAACGACAATCAACTGTACTTGAATATGGATATGCGCTAGGGAGTCATGTACAGTAAATTGGGAGGAAATGTGCATGGCACCGTCGAAATAGTTTGGGAGTTTTCCCGAGAAAAAGACCACTTGATCTATTCTCGTAGCAATGAAGGCGTCGTTGGATGTCAACGGAAGGATTGTGAGAACTTCCATCCGACGGCAGCTAGCCTCAAGCTGTCTCACGGTTTGAAGCTGCTACGGTCGCATATCTGATAGACGATCCGAATTTGCTGCCTTTAATAGCATCATCATGTTCGTAGAGCGGAATTGTCAACGGGTTCCGCAGGCAGTTGACAGATGCTGAACTGTGCCTCCGATTGCAGTCAAGCATGCAAATGCCATCAGAAGAGCGCAATTAAATGGGGCCAGGCAAATTCCAACCAGTGAAACCAACCCTTCCTCCATACCGTCCCCGATGCTGACAAATTCTGCTCCCCCGAGAAAGTTAGTCGATGCAGGGGGTTTGCCCAGCGGCTGCCAGCGGAGCGCCAAGCTATTAATTCGCTCTTCCCCTCTTCTCACCCATTGGTTCCATTGATTAGTTGCTGATTAGCCTGCGTCCCTTTCACTTTGCAGTCCGTACGGCTCTCAATCGTAAAATTCAATCAGAAACACGCAAATGCTCATCCAGCCTCGTAATGCCAATGTAACAATTCCTTGGTTTGTAAAAAATCAAATTGATTCCTTTCGCCGGAGTTTCCTTACTCACAGAGTCCGATCCTGTGTCAACGGCCACTTGGGCCACCCGTTGTTGTTGTTGTTGTTGTCTGACACCCATGCTTCCAACCGACCCTTCTTCCAAACTTGCCATTCGATTCATTGATTCGTTCGATTCGCCAGGCTAAAAAGTCCTGGGGCTTCTTTGCGGTTGTTTGTTAGTTACTGGGCGTTGCGCAAGGTTTCCGCTATCTTTGCATTTTGGTTCTCAAGCGTTTTCTGAGCATGCCTTCCCCTAGGCGACACGTATTCCTTCAATATATCAGGCGTTCCACCCGACCTGAGATTTGAACTCAATTAACCAAGATATCGTCTAGGCACGTTAACTGCAGCTTCTCACAGGGCTTCATAACCTCATCAGGAGTTGTTCCGTGTTATTGTGTATCGGAACTAGCTAGCCAAACAATGTGGGGAGGCAGGTGATTTTGGCCGTCCCCATTTTGGTGCGGGGAAACTGTGTTCTGTGTCTGGATTTTAAGGTTCCTGTGTGTAGCTTTTTGCGGGTAATATGATTTCATCGGCTATAACCGGCTTTCTACGGCCTGACAAGCAGAGCCGACGTGGATGCCGGGAGATGCGCCTACGTGCGGGTTGCTGATAAGACGTTGGTTTCGGCAACTTCCAACTTTGATTATTTCATCTGCTGAAAAGTTGTGATTGATATTTATACGGAATACTATAAAGTGGCTTTTTAGTGCGCCGCTTGGTTGGGAGTTACGGTACTCAATCCACCGGTTTAGGAAATAGGGTCGGGTATTTGTCGGGGTAATGAAAACAGCGGGGTTGTGTCGGTGTCGGTGAGAGGAGAGGTGGAGAACTGTTTATAGGATCCTATCTTATCTCCCTCTTTTTACTAGAGCATAGAAGCGTATCCCTCCACCACAGGGAAGTACGTACTGCTGCTAAATGATAAGATAACATGGTGCCTGGGGGAGTCGTGAGGATCAGGAAAAGAGGCTTAAAAAAAGGCGGGGCCGCCAAGGAAGGTTGGAAGGATCCAGCCAATGGGGAGGCTGCAGGAGGTTCATTTAAGCGTTGCCCTATTTCCTGCGCTACACCGAAGAAAGTCTAGCTGATGAGGCTCTTGCCGCCAAGCTCCCCCTGCCCCGAGGTCCCCATCCGACCCATCAGTTGGTTCTCCAGAAACACCGGCTTGCATCGGCTTTAAGAGCTCTACTCCCTCTTTTTTTACACTTGACAGAGCCCAAGACAGGAGACCTGTTAGCAAACATGGAAATGCGAATACCAGCAGCTCTCCTGCGCATTCAGATCGTTCTGTATGTAGTATAGATACAAGCAACTCCTCGCAGCTTAACCGGCATACCTGATGCTGCTGGATCATGCGGAATATATCGTCCCTTTTGTGGCTATGGGTTTCCGGCAACTTTTCATTGATATTGCTGCTAGTCCGCCCTTCTTTCGTACTTGGAGCCCCCTTTCATTCTCTTTAAAAAGGGATCTTGTCGTTATTTAGTTTGAATATCAGAGGACGAACATCAAATGCCGTCGACAGCAGACAACGCCCCTCGAATGGAGGCATTCGAGGGACCTACGGCGAATGCGGCTGGAGCGAATGGTGTCAAGGAAGTAAGCGATGTCTCTAATGGGGTATCGAACTCGATGGATCTGGCGGAATACCTCTTCCGTCGTCTACATGAGCTAGGAATTCGATCTGTTCATGGTGTCCCTGGTGATTACAATTTGGTTGGTGAGTGTCTCGCTCTAGTAAATGCTGCTGCATCTCTGCTGTCCAGAAAGCTGACTCTCGTGTTCCCTGGATAGCTCTTGACTATCTGCCAAAAGTTGGCCTCAGTTGGGTTGGAAGTGTCAATGAATTGAATGCGGGTACGTTGAATTTGAATCGAATTGGTAATTTTACATGGACTCATTTGAATAGAGGGACTAACTCTTATGTGACCTGCTTAGGCTATGCTGCTGATGGGTATGCTCGAGTGAAAGGCGTTTCAGCTCTGATAACCACGTACGGGGTGGGCGAGTTGTCGAGTATTAATGCCATTGCCGGTGCTTATTCTGAATATGTTCCAGTTGTCCACATTGTGGGCGCTCCTTCAACAACCTCACAGAGGGATCGAATTATTCTTCACCACACTCTGGGAGATGGCAATTACGAAGTCTTTCCAGAGATGGGCAGACACGTTTCATGTGCTGTTGCTATCCTAGATGACCCTTCGAGAGCTGCAGCCATGGTTGACAATGCTCTTCGAACATGTATCCTGAAAAGCCGCCCAATTTATATCAGTTTACCTACCGATATGGTGCAAGCGAAGGTGGACGGGAGCCGGTTGAAATACCCTATTGACCTGAGTGTTCCACCTAATGATCATCGACGGGAAACCCAGGTTGTCGACATGGTATCAAAGCTACTCCAAGCTGCCAGCCGGCCGGCACTGCTAGTTGATGTTTTGGCTATGAGATACCATGTAAGCACCAAGGGCTTGTCAAAAGATGAAAATGTTTTTACACGGAAACGCAAACAGACCTCGTACTTACTATGGCTTCCTCTTTGTAGGTCACCGATGAAATCAACGAATTCATTACCCGATCCAACATCCCGGCTTTTGTCACGCCCATGGGAAAGGGGTCTGTTGATGAGAGCCTGCCACAATTCCAAGGCATCTACGTAGGGGAGGCTTCTCCTCCAAAGATCCGCGAAAGCTTTGAATCATCGGATCTCATTCTGAACATTGGCCCTCTTAAATCCGATATCAACACCGGATGCTTCACATCCAAATATGATCAGCTGGCCAGCGTAGAATTCCACGTTGACAAGACGATAGTGGAATTTTCAGAGTTCCCAGGCGTCGACATGAGAGGAGTTCTCCGCCAGTTGGTCGGTGCTTTGGACAAACTGGAAATCCCTGCAAGAATGCCGTTCAATGCTGCCAAGCGGAAAAGAGTCGAGCCCGTCGCCGATGACCACAAACTAACCCACGACTGGCTCTGGCCAAAAGTCACGGAGTACCTGAAAATGAATGACATTGTTATAACCGAGGCGGGGACCTCGAATTTTGGCGTCTGGGAAACGAGGTTTAAGAAAGGTACTATTGGTATTAGTTCTGTTCTGTGGAGCAGCATTGGGTTCGCACTCGGAGCTTGCCAGGGTGCCGTGCTAGCAGCTCGAGAAATGACGGATGTCTCTCGAAGGACATTGCTCTTCATTGGAGATGGGAGTTTCCAGCTCACAGCACAGGAACTGAGCACAATCATTCGTCATAAGCTTACTCCTACGATGTAAGATCTGCCCAATATGCAAGCCCATGACCCAAAAACGATCTTCATTTTACTAAACCTCACCTCTAACCACAGTTTCGTCATCTGTAACAACGGTTTCGTAATCGAACGATACGTCCATGGCATGAACGCGTCCTACAACGACATACAACCCTGGAAATTTAACGACCTCGCTGCAGTCTTTGGAGCCAAGTCAAGTACATGCAAGACATTCCAAATCCACACACGCAAAGAATTAGAGAATCTCTTTAATGATGGAGATTTCTGCTCAGGCAAGGTTCTGCAGCTGGTTGAACTTTATCTTCCTGGCGATGATGCGCCTACCTCGATGAAGATGCTTGCAGCCGCTGCGGCTAGGCGGAATGCGAAGAAATGATTTCCTTGAAATTCTCTTACCGCTCCATAATACTTTTGCCAATTTTACGCCAATGCTGGGACGTTGGTTCATCGGCATATATAGTGGATATTATTGGGTTTTATTTTGGTGTTAAAGGTTGCTCACGATACTAGTTTTTCTGTGTACTGACATGCCTTTTATGTTCGGTTTTCCAGACCTCGATATCATTTTCAGCGGAATGTTCTGATGCTTTTGCTCTTTTCTTTCCGCATGAATTATCCCGTCTGATTTCTTGTTTTTCTTTTTTTTGGTTTTTTTTTTTTTTTTTTTTGGGGGGGGGGGGGGGGGGTTAACTTTTTCTTGCCAGAGGGTGTTCAATATTTTTTTCGTGACCTATTTGAACACTTTTGACGAAACTTGACGATAATATTGCGATTTAACCCCCATAGCTGTAACTTAGTCATTTCTGTTTGTTATTCTAGTTATAGGTTTGGCAACTGAATAACACTGAACAACCGATTCAAACTCTCGGCTTGCGTACGCTTTTGTGCCCAATATACACAAAATAGAAGGAGGAAAAGCCTTCAACCAAGCCATTATTGCCTTAATTGTTTGAAGTTTCCACCACTCAGTTTCTCAAGTTCGTGACGGCAGATCTCTTATATCCTCAGTGCAGGAATCTGGGACAATATTGGTAGTTAACTAGACCGACACAACCCTTGTAATTTAGCTTCCACCTAGCAAATGCTTGTTTGCAATATGACCAATCAAAATCTGGCTGGTGAGAGGTGTTGCGAGTTCACATTAATTTCTGCACAGATACCCAGTCGACAAGTTGAATTTGTGTGTGTAGGGTAATATATGATTGGGTATATTGGAGACAGGTAGGTCATGGATTGTTTGAGCAGGAAGGCTTATGAGGGGTATGAGGATGGTGCGAAGAATCTGTTTTTGTGTAGGTATGCACAACAATGTAAGTCGAAGCCGATAACTATAAAGCAATCGATTCACCGCGATTTTTGGAGTTATTTATCCCCCAGGACACACGAGGAGAGAAAAACTAACGTGAAATCGCAACTGTTTTTGATTTGGAAGAACTATTCTCTAAATTTGTGTAGGGCATCCCTGGGCTTGCATCCTTCAACATCATGCATCACCAAATATCACCGGCAATTCTATACTGGGGCACCCCCGTCGTCCTCATCACCAGCGAAAACGAAGACGGTACTTCCAACATCGCTCCCATGTCCTCTGCGTGGTGGCTCGGTGATCGAAGTATGATCGGACTTGGCAGCTCAGCCCAAACCACCAAAAATATCATACGTACCCAGCAATGCGTCTTAAATTTGCCTTCCGAGGACATGACGGCCCATGTCAATTCACTGGCACGCACGACGGGCGCGAATCCAGTGAACGCTTGGAAAGAGAGTGCCGGATACCGTTTCGTCAAGGACAAGTTTGCCCATGCAAAGCTCACTCCGCAGCCGTCGGATTTGGTTTCACCGTCTCGGATCCAGGAATGCCCCGTGCACATGGAGGCAGAGCTCACAGAAGCCACTGGGCTGATGAAGGATTCTCCCAGCGAGAAAGGAACGATATTTGCCATGGAATTAAAGATATTGCGGGTTCATGTTGAAGATGAATTGCGCTTGGGGGGGTATGCGAACAGAATTGATTCTGAGAAGTGGCAGCCGCTTATCATGTGTTTCTCAGAGTTTTATGGGATGGGGAAGACGAAGTTGGTACCCTCACGGCTTTCGGAAATTGACGAGGAGGCATATCGCAGCCGGCCACCGAAGGCACCGGCGACACAAATCGCGACGGACAATGAAGAAAAATATGTACTGATTAGTGAAAAGCACGGAGGTTCAAGAGAGTTGGTGTAGTCTGGCTGTACCTAACCCTCTTTATTCGCCGGAGACTGACTTCTGGGATATGCAGAACATAGACCAGAAAGTTTAGAGTTGTGTAAATGGAGAATGTTGTTGATTTTCATCGATGCCGTTAAACGCCAACCCATAATTAAGGATTTGAACTCCGTGTCTTTCGAGAGTCAGTGTATCAAATATTTACAGGATACATTGAGCTCTTGGAAAATATGTCGAAGCGGTTAGCAAGAGATAACCACAACCACTCAGCAACATCCCTCATTCTAGCTCATTTGTGGGTTTCCACAGTAGTAAGTTAGTTACTAGGTCAACGAAGCTAAAAGCTGCCGCGTCCTGGGTTAAACGGAGATCTAACAGTCATGTCATGACTCTTCAGGGGCACATCTCTACGACAGTTCCATTAAAGTCTAGTTTTCCGGCCCAAAAGGATTTGCGCATATTCCGCAAAATCCCTGGTCAACTGCCTATATCATCTCCTAGGAAATTGTCAACTAATGAGAGGTTGGGGCTCTGGCCACTCACTTTTCGCGTTTTACGCTCTTGATTTCCTGGCTTAGATGAAGCCGGGCCTCAATCTTTCGACACTTTGTTGAGGTTATTATTAGTTATCTCTAACTTACTTGGTCGAGTTTTGTGTTTTGGTTTCCAATCTGTAGTTAACAGGATTGTAGATGAGTCGACTTCACTAAAAAAGGCTTGGCCCCACCTCGCCATGTGACCCGACCTCATCCTAGTCAGAACAGAACCTCTCACAATAACACTGTAAATCATTTATCAACTACATAGTCCTTATACCAGCAAAACTATTTTACAAAAACCTTGCTCATTTCTATATGTTTTCACTGAAAAAATGAAATAAGAAAAATGTCAGTAGTATTCAAAAGAACTAGAGAAAATGATAAAGAGAAAATAAAATTGATAAATTTATGCAGTTTATCTTAAATAAATGATTGAATATATTTTTACACTTTTCATTTCTAAACTATAAGTACTTAGAAACTATTTAATAATTGCATAGCAAATGATTAGTAACTGCTTTAAATAATTGAATAATTAATAACTACTAAGAATTGATAAATGATTGTTAAGTAATTGACAAACAGTTAATAAGCAGCTAGTATAAATACTTTAGAATCAATAATCTCAAACAGCATATACTACAACATGATGATATAAAGTTTTTGATCAAAATATTAACAGTTACTTAACTTTAAAAAAGAAATAAAAAGTGATTTATAAGTAATTTAAAGCTATATAGCAATTATTTAATATTTTAAAATTAAAAATAATATAAAGAATAATAAAAATAAGAATAATAATTATTATTATTTTAATTTTATATCTTTCTTAATTGAAAGACTCAAACTATTAATATAGTAAAATAATAAAAATATATATACTTTACAATCACTTGTTGAATAGTTATCAAGTAGCTGATAAAGAATTATAAAGTATTATTATATTAATATATATATTATATGAAAAAAAAGTTTTTTATATAGAAAATATATAAACATAAAAATTTAATAAATCATAAAAATTTATTATTTAATTAATAATTTATAATCAATTACTTATAAACTATTATAAAGATTATAATATATATATTAATAAGTTCAATTGCAGTAAAAGTGATAATGACTTGAGTTAAATACTAAAATAAATAATATTAAGTAGTAATCAATTATTTGTTAACTGCTTGATAAGCAGTTAAACATTAGTTGTCAAGTATCTATAAAGCACTTTTAGTATTTACAACTTTTAAAGCTATACTGATCTCATTATCAATTTTAATTCTTTGTTATTGTCATCATTCAGAAAATCATTCATATTATCATTAAACATCTGACACTTTTGAGAGTTGCAGATATGTTTGAAGTGCTTGAAAAGTAGTTGACAAATAACTACTATAGATGATTATGAAGAGAAATCATTATGGTAAGGTTTTTACCACCTGACCTCTCTTTATACATGCTCGGTTCCTTGATTTGAATGTGTAGTCATGTGGGGAGGTCGGCCCAGCCTTTTAGCGAAGTCGTTCAATCTGTATGCTCAGTAGTTAGCCTAACGGTTGAGCCCGAAGGCTTAACTAATGATCTTGAGCATGATGACTCAGCGTGGCGGCAACGATGAAACGTGCAATTTGAATTTATTGACCGGTCGATATAGTTAATGTCGCCGAGCAAAGGGGGCCTGGACCTCTACGATGCAGGTCTATCGTCAATTGAGATAATTTATTTCCCTTTCCCTCCGTGCTTCTCGACGCGAAAGGATTTCACTTCCCAGGAACCAACTTGCTAGAGTTGAACTACGTGCGGGAGCTTGGTGTGGAAAGCATAACGTAACTATGTAACTATGTAACTAGTTACATAGTTAGTTACCTTAACTTCTCGCTAGACATGACCAAGCTTTTGTTGAGTAACTAACTTATATTAACGCAATGACCTCCAAAAAAAAAAAAAAGTCTGGAGATTGTGTGCTTTATTCTGCATGTTGAGATATCGAGAACTCTCTCCTTAGAGGAATCTTATGTTCAATCCAAAGTTGAGAGATCTAGAAAAGATTTTGATAATTACCGCTAATTAACTCACCGTCCCATGCGTTGAAATTCGAGTTTTACTATTTGCAGTTCACCTCAAACGCAAGAATTAGCTAGCAGATAACGCCCACCGGCGGGAATAATTAGTTGCCCTTTTGCTCCTCGGAGGATATCTCCTCGGACTCAACGCAGGCCTGGACCATGGCATGGCTGGATTGAAAATATAACTCCAACCGCTAGCACACAACTACACATCGTTAGTTACCTAGGTATCCATGAATCATCAGCCTACTCCCCCTGTGGAGAAAAATAAACTACGCAAAGACCCAAGGGCAAAAGCTTCGTTATGCCTTTGGGTTTCTACGCCTCTAAATGAAGGCTATACCCATCTATGGATGTTCTAACCCTGTCATATTGCATATTGGGTCGCAAACGTGTGGGCAGTGGTGAATTACTAGTTACCACGTCATACCGGAGCCCCGGAACCATCCACAGCCATTAACTACATTGTTAGCCATAATAATGGTGAGCGGCATGGGGCTGACTAGGACGATGACATCCTTCCCCTGGAGCATCCCGGATCCTAGTTTTTCATCTTTTCTAGGGTTCTAAAGTTTCTTCATCTGCTTCTATGCTCCTTACGTGGAACACCTGAATGGCAGTTGTCAAGACGGCAAACGCCCAGGCCCCCAGACCATAGATTCTTTTTATACCATAGGCTGCTCTGCTCCACTTTCTGTCCGTGTATGATTGTGTTTTTACAATGTTCTTTTGGGCGTTTCTCTAGAACCTTGTCTACCAACCTTCCCGATCCATTGGCTTGGGGCTAGGGTCTTCTCATTATTCCTGGTAGTTGAGTGACAAATAGTTCAGAGGCTATTTGTCAATGCAGCCAGTGAATTACATGTTATTCTCTGCTTACGGACCTCCTTTGATTTCGCCGTTGGTTCATTGGATATATTTTATCTATAAAAGGCTCAGGCGCAATGGTTGGTTATCTCACGCCACTGGTTCTACGTCTCCTGCATCTATTATCTAGGATATAGATTTATATTTGTCCTTACATTTTTACCTGCTGTTTCAGGGACTGTGATTGTCTGGGGATTTGCCACGTTGGAGATACAGAGATTGGACGTCATTGTGGAGACACGGTGTGTTGGAATGGGTTTTTCACAGCCAGTGGAAAGCGCTTCTAAGTTCTTCATGACTCCGGCGAGACGATATTTAAGGGGCTCATGCGGATTTTGCAGGTATGATAAATACCTTTTTTCGGTTTAAAATTGACATCTTAACAGTTTTTAACAGATCTAAATCACTTAACTCTGCTCGATCGGGCCTTGCTCCACGCACCCAATGCTTCAGCATGTCTACAGAATCTAGTAGGGCCATCCGCCCCAACTCTCACGGCTCAGATGCTAAAATAGGTGACTGTCTGGATCAGGCCCTCCAAAATTCCCTTTCTCTCGCCCATCTGAGGCTATACCCCCTCTTGAGTATGCGAAACTCAGGGCCACAAATCCCGTTTCTCGAGTTACACTCTGGGACAACAGTCACCCATGGCTTGTGGTCAAACATAAGGACATCTGCAGCGTCCTTACTGATCAACGTTTGTCCAAGGTATGAATACCTTGGCCAGTCAATTGGAGAGCCTCAACTGTTTCTGACAAAAGGCACCGATTCTACAGCAACGCACCCGCCCAGGTTTCCCTGAAATGAATCCTGGAGGGAAGCAAGCTGCTAAAAACCGCCCGACTTTCGTTGATATGGACCCTCCCGAACACATGCATCAGAGGTACGAAGTTGTGCTTTTCAAATGAATGTCGGGAGGACCAAAGCTGACAGAATTGTTTCATTCAAGGAATATGGTTGCGTCCCTTTTCACCAGGAAGAATTCTGAGACAATGCGTCCGCATATTAAAGCCATTGCCGATATTCTCCTGGATGAAATGATCCAACACGGCTGTGAAAATCCCGTAGATTTGGTTGAGAAGTTTGCTCTGCCCCTCCCATCCTATGTTGGTCTCCGCTTATAGAAACGACTTTCTCGATCAGTAGGATTTGTAGTTGCTAACGGCACGAATAGATCATATACGGAATTTTAGGGGTTCCGGAGCATGACCTTGCGTATCTCACCAATTGTAATGCTATTCGCAGTAATGGAAGTTCTACCGCTGCAGCTGCGGCTAATGCTAACAAGTAGGTTCTCCTTCTTTTTAGCAGGTTCATATAGCTCGTTCAAATATACTAATGGCGATAAGGGAACTCCTGGATTACATCGGAAATTTGGTCAATAAACGACTTGAAAAACCAGAGAATGACATGATTAGCAAGTTGGTTGTCGAACAGGTAATATTTAATTGATTTGCATTTACCATCGGATGAATAGCAAGTGCTAACCATGAAACCCTTCTCTAATTATAGCTTAAACCGGGGCATATTGACAGGCTAGATGCCGTCCAAATCGCATTCTTGATGCTGGTCGCTGGAAATGCGACCTTAGTCAACATGATTTGTCTCGTAGGTTCTTAAACAGCAGCATTTCTAGGTGGTGAGTTTCTAATGAACCCGCAGGGCGTCGTAACTCTTCTCCAGAACCCGAGTCAACTGGCAGACCTCAAAGCCAATCCGTCTCTCGCGCCCCAGTTTGTTGAGGAACTTTGCCGCTTCCACACGGCTTCTGCTATGGCCACAAGACGAGTTGCTAAAGAGGATATCACCCTTGGTGGCCAAGTATGTTTT
The DNA here is from genome assembly GCF_000150735.1 of Paracoccidioides brasiliensis. Classification (NCBI taxonomy): domain Eukaryota; kingdom Fungi; phylum Ascomycota; class Eurotiomycetes; order Onygenales; family Ajellomycetaceae; genus Paracoccidioides; species Paracoccidioides brasiliensis. Next base: position 1,864,218 of record NW_011371363.1, read on the forward strand.
ATACTTTGTGACTGTACTTTGATTTTTTTTTTTGATTTTTTTTTTGATTTTTTTTTTCCGCATTCCGCATTCCGCAGCCCTGAATTTACCAGCTGCTAATATCTATTTCTCCTCCAGCTCATAAAAGCAGGGGAAGGCATAATTGCTGCCACCCAATCCGGCAACCGAGATGAAGAAGTCTTCCCCAACCCAGACGTCTTCGATATGTACCGTAAGAGGGGATCTGAGACGGCCCTTGGCTTTGGGTATGGCGAACACACTTGTGTCGCTGAGTGGTTGGCTCGTACTGAGATGGAAGTTGTTTTTGGTTAGTCCTCTTTTTTTCTTCTTCTTTTTTTTTTTTCCATTTCGATTTCACAACCGCAGCGCGTGTCTCGCCTGCTAACATACATTTGCAAAACAGCAACGTTGTTCCAACGACTTCCAAATCTGAAGCTTGGGATCCCGCAATCCGAAATCAAGTATACCCCCGCAGATCAAGACGTTGGCATAACTGAGCTCCCAGTTGTCTGGTAGTGTGTCTCAATGCTTTCAACTTGGATCACAGTTGCAACTCCACTCCTTCCCACAAGTTTATATAGATAAAATGACTTGATATTATTTCAACAAGCAAAATACCAAAGTTTGAACCAGAAAAATAGGATGGCCAAAACTAGACATTTGGTCCTCTCTAACTGGAGTTTTGCGCGGCAATTTCATGTGTAGTGTTGAAAGTACCGGAAGTTGGAAGTTCTGTTGCTTTCCGCTGCACGCCTTTTTACTAGTGGCAGAATCAGTGAAAATGAATAAAATGTAGAACAAACTGCCTCAGAGGGGGTGGTAGGTAATTAATCAATCACCGCCACGTCCTTAACGAATTCCTCCAAAGATTGGAATTTCTCATCCGGAAATACAGTTTTGATATCTATCCCGTGGGCGGTTTTCTAACCCCATCCAAAGTCGCCGTCCCAACACACATGGAGGCGTAAGTTACTCCATTTGAAAACGTCTATTTCGTTATTCGCTTTCTTCACCTCACCTAATTTGTTCTCCAAATCTTCAAGGAATATGCGTTCACTTTTACAAGGGTTTCCTAACTTGTTTCCGTAAAGATGGACGGAATTTCGGCACTCAATTTTATGGACCCTGATCTCTTTACGTACTTACCTCTAACCTTCTCACACAACTCAATGGGCTCCATGCGGAATATGTTTTCTCCAGACACCAAAAACTGATCCGGCCAGTCCTTAAGGTCCAAAGCTCCCGCAACAAACTTCCCTACATCATCGACGGCCGTGAAGCGAATCCATTTGTCCTCCATCGCTTCGACAAGCTCAACACTACAGGGATTTTCAAAATCAACCGCCGTATCAAACCCAATAGGAACAAGGGATTCACTGCTTAGGTGCCTCTTTCCATCCTCCGTCATAGGGGAGTAGTAATCATAGAAGATTGCCGGTGTAAAATATCGTACACACTGGATCTTAACTCCGAACGGCGGGGGTGTCAATAAGAAGAAAAGAGAGTACTCTTCTTTTTGCATTTAAGGACTAGAATGCGATCATGCTTCGACGAATGCAACCTGGCGCTCTACGAATGACTCTTCATCGAAGCCTAGAAGCCTGATGAGGTCGATATGCATGTTTCGATACCGCGGAGAGCCTCCACGAGTGAAGATTTGTCCCCAGGGGTATTTTGACTTTCCGCCATGTTATGCCGGGGGCATCGAAACACTGAGGCAGTTCAAATGGAGACTGCTAGCATGGTTGATAGGTCGTGGGGATATTATAGATGTGTAGAGGACATGAGATTGGAAGCAAAGGAATCTCTCTTTAGAAGCTGGCCGTCCTCTCGTCAAGACAGTTCCTGAATGTTTCCCAGTCGCTATGAGCGCACGTAAAATGTGATGGCCAAGAGCACCAATGCCCGCAATGGCTACGCGCATAGTGAAATCCGTCTGCTTTCAATGATTTCACGCTCGGTTCAGCGTATGTGCTCTTCTCGAAGTCCTGTTCCTGGGAGTCAAGCTCACTTTCCACATGCTTTATCACCAATCGACCATACAATATATTGGGGGGATCTGTTTGATTTTAACTATCTTTATCTATTCTCAAGGACTCATATTAGCGGAAAATACGAAAAATACGTAGTAACAATTGCTAGGACAAACGTCAGGAAAGTAGGTAACCTACCCGGAGCTAAGCAAATTGGGACTAGTCCGAACCATATAACCAGTTACGTAACTAACTAGTGGTCCGTGCTGGCAGAGTTCGGCGATTCCTTCGAGTTGGCGCATTCCAGAGTTGAACGACCACAAACAACCCTGGCAAGGTTTTTCGTTTTGTTGCAAGCATTCAGATGGTTACAACCACAGAACTATATTTTCATAGTCAAGGCCACTTGTCAGACAGCAGCTGTGGTCCAGGACGACTCATCATCCTCAACGATGGCGCCGGTGGATATGAACTGAAATTGGAGCGAAGCGGCTAAGTCGGAGGAAGACGCCCAGGATCCGTCTTAATTTTTCCACTCTTGGACCTTGAAGCGATGGCCTCTAGGCTCAAAAAACAGCCCAAAAAATATGTAAAAGGCAAGATCCAAAGAATCACGCCTCGAACCCAAAGGTTTTATGTGAGCAAGGATCAATATTCGCTGTGGTTGGAATCAACAACAGTGTTTATTGCTTCTTCGATTCTGGGGAGCACAATCTCGACATTAGTGATTTCCAATCGAGAAAGCTGTACATGGCCTATCCCATATTCATCCTCATCCGCATAGGGAATCCTCCCGTCTGTGTAAATCACTGAGCATCTAGTCGTATATTGTATCTTGTTGACGTTTGGGAGGGCTTTTGGGCAGTTGATCCGATGATCGCTGTCACTGGGTCGGTTCGAAATAATCAGGTTTGTCGCTGTGCAGCAATCGGGTTCCAGGGTCTATTGGAACAATTCTTCAGTCTACATTGAATAGGAAGACTCATTCCTGAAATCGCAGTCATATTCACGCTTTGGTGCTCTAGGATTCTGAAAGGTAGAGCCGACGTTCAATGCCGTAGGCATCCCATAAGACCGGCTGCGTGTTTGATTACTCCACATCGTTACGAAGATGGACCCGGATCTGCCAGATAGGGAATAAATCCATTTGAAGTGATGACAAGCTTTCGTCCCCTGGGCCATTGAAACTGCTGATTCTCCCCGTCCTTGACCTTTTCTTGAAGTGAGAAAGACATCGAAGTTCCTGTCCGTACAGAATGAAAGGCCCTTTGTAGATAGTCAAAGCTCGAGCGGAGCCAATGGATTTCCTTGAACTGATGATATTAATGTCCTGTTCAATGTATAGACTGGGGGTGCCCTTTCGACTCTGGGGCAGTGTAGTTGACCCATGATAGGCGGATGATGCAGCGAATTGTGTCATGTGGCTCACTTCGGACTCTCCATGCCATGGCTAGTTACGCAGTTTGGATGTGAGATCTAGGTCATGCGTCGGAGTATTCAATTTTGATGAAATGGCGAAAGTAATCATCCCACATGTGGATATCTATCTACACAGACATGACACAATGCCACCGTAGATATAGTTACTTATTAATGCGCGGCGCAGAGGATTCAATAAAGGCAAGGCTGCAAATCCACGAAGTTTCCCCCCGGGTAACTAAATATAGTAAATTGGGTGGTTGGAATTCCACGCCGCTGCGGTCAACCACTCCACCGCAAGCAAATAAAAGATATTATTAATAAATAAACAGATACACATTGTGTAAGAATGAGAGATAGAATCAAGAAGAGAAGCTCTTGAAGTAGGAATACATAGGCAACATTTTCTTTTTGCTCTTGAAATAAATATCATGGTTCTCTACGCAGCGCAGAAGGGAAGAAGACAACTCGGATTTTTAAAACTTGGCATTAACCAGCTGTTTGTTCCCAACCCATATTTAACCGTCCTCGCTCCTCCGGGTTTCCTCTCACTTGTTATTCTGGGGTTGCAATTGCTCAGCTAACATATGGCTCGACATGCCACCTCGAAACCGAAAAGAACGGCGTGCAGCTCAAGCTTCCACCGCAGGTAAGGATGCATTCGACCCGGCCTCGATCCCTCTTAGTCGCCCTCCCGTCGTGAACGACTCCTCCCCGAACGCAAAAGCCCGAACGCTCTATGAGATCGCAGCCGAAAGAGAGGCGGAGCTAAAAGGAATCAGACCAAAGAAGGACCTCAAACCACCCTCGGGCACAGAGTTCGTCACAATTTCTCCTTCGGGTGAAATCTCTCAAGTTGATGATCCCTCCGAGCTATCTACGGAAAATCAAAGCAACACTTCAGCTCCCCGGGGTGATGAAGCTGACGTAGATGCGCCCATACCGCCTCTCCCTGACACTATATTCATCTCGATGCCTCTCTCGGTTCTTCACTTTACACTGTCCTTTCTCGCAGCACATCAGTATGCCCAAGAGATCCCACTGCAAACACTCCTAAGGGAGTCGGCTTTTATATCCTTCCCTACTTTAACTTTGCTGATCCACCTTGCCCACGGTCATATTATCTCGTTCGACATGTTCAACTCCCGAGGTAAAGAAGAGCAGAGGCGGAATGGAAAGAACGGGGATCCGACGCGACAGGATTCTCCCAATGATGATACTACTGCCATGGATAAGATTTTCAAAGCTCTATTTCCCCCCTCGGCAAAATCAATCATATTCGTCCCCCTGGCCTGTTTTCTCGGCGGACGCCTAATAGCGATCACGAACGAGGCATCCTATTATGCGGTGATGAAAAAAGCACCCTCTTTGGGGACTTTGTGGGTTTGGCTGGTGTTGGAGCTGTCGTTGATCCCGGCTCTTCTGGCGGTCTTAGTACCAATTGGATGGGCTGTTCTATTCAAGGGCTATGGAATTATCTGAGCTGGTTACCCCTAAAACGGGCGACGAAGTCGAATGGGATGATTTATGAAAGATAATAAGACTCCCTCAGCAACACTTGTGTTGATCATCAACATGCGGTCACTTTCTCCTAGCTTTGCTCGCCTACGGGAAATTCTTTAGAAGCAAGTAAAGCACGCATATTTAATGCTTTTCTGGTTACACACGTTATGGTAGTCTTCTCCATTGTGTAGACGAAATAAAGAGTGATCGACAAAACGTGAAAGTGTTTGATATGCACACATAAATAGAAATATTTTAATTTCTGCCCGGGTTTCGGGGATTTTGGGAACGATGGAGCAATGATCGAGGTCCCGGCCACAACAACACTGTAACTACGGCCTTTGAAACCAGTTGGAATGGACAAACATTGTATAGTTAACTGATTTCCATCTTTAAATATCACTTGCCACTATAACAGCCGCTTTACTTCCCGCGGGGGATTGTTTTTCTTTACCTGGATGACTTCTTTCAGCGTCTGCCATCGTCATCTAGTCTCACATCATCCAGCATCTGTGCTCGTCCAAGCAACTTGACATGATATTCTGCCGTTGTTTCAAACCTTTGTATCCCAAAAGAGCCAGCTGCACTTCGGAGAAAACAAGCAAACACTTCGTCATGAGTCTATCTTTCAACTCTACGGTGGATCTGCGGTCACGGTGTATGGGGGTCAGCGTCGTTCCAGGCCGCTTGGTGCCCTCCAACGGCAGCACTGGAGCAGCCTTTGCGACGCTTGATCAGCTACATGTTCGGGGCAGCCCGACTCTCCCCACCTTTCTATCCGCCGATGTCTGTACTGCTAAAATCGGGGTTGGAGCATACGTTAACAAGCAGCTCGTAGTCGTTCCTACCACGTCCCCAAGGGCCGCTTCTGGTGGCTGCTTTCTTCCAGCGGAGATTCCACAAACAAGCTCCCATTTTCGCTGTCGTTGCCTTAGTTATCTCAGGCAATTCTCTCAACGCCAAAACTGGAGGGAAAATAAAGCCCTTGCTTTGTTGTTGTACCGGGATTGGTTATGTCCAAGGAGCAGAACAGCGTTCCAATCATGGTTGTCGATCTCAGGAAGCTCTTTGATCTTGCCATTTTATTCCTGTTCGAAATTTTTCTCGTTGCCAATGCCGAAACGGTGGAGCTTCGGGTGTCAACTTCTGGAGGAAACGAATCCAGTCCGATCCTGTATGGGTTTATGTTTGAAGTCTGTATGCGAGAGCCTTCAAATGACAGGCTGGCTATCTCGCTGACAAGGTCCTAGGATATAAATCACTCTGGAGATGGTGGAATACATTCCCAGCTGCTCCGGAACAATGGGTTTCAAGGAGAATCTACTGATCTCACAGCGTATAATTCGGTGGGTAATGTGACCTTGGGTGTTGACCTTAGAAACCCTCTCTCTGCTGAAATTCCGCGCAGCCTCAAAATCTCCGTTCCAGAAGGCGCCTCTGGTGAGGTGGGCTTCTCAAATGAGGGATACTGGGGGATCCCAGTCAATTCCGAAACATACACCAGTGCTTTCTTTATAAAGGGGTCGTATACCGGCAGAGCCACCCTCAGTCTGAGAAGACGCGCCAACAATACATTATACGCCTCACAGGATGTCAATATTCAAAGTAATGCGGACAAGTTTACATATTATGAAACGAGGTTCAAACCAGAACAGGCGCCGGATGGAGATAACCTTTGGGCATTGACATTCAATGGATGCAAACTTGCTGGGCGAGAGATCTATGTCTCGCTGATCCAGCTGTATCCCAGGACTTTTCGTGACAGGTCTGTTTCTTTGCACATTTGACATTCTCCAAGGCGAAAATCCTCACTAGAGCGCCTAGGAAAAATGGTCTTAAACCTTCACTCGCAGACCCCATTGCGAATATGAATGGTTCGTTCCTTCGATTTCCCGGGGGCAACAATCTGTAGGTTGTTCTCCGCCTCGGTCCTGGGTGAATTAGGCCGAGCTAAACAGTGACAAACAGCGAAGGAATACATCCCTATTCCAGGTGGAAATGGAACGAAACTATTGGGCCGCTGGAGAGTCGGCCTGGCCGTGAAGGTATGATTAAGAGAATAGCTTATTTGTTCATGTCCTGTACAGCGAGGAGTACAAAGTAACCCCATGTTCCAGGTACATGGTCGTATGCGAATACCGATGCCCTTGGTGAGCCAATCCTTTCGCAAGACGATGTCACATTCCATGAATTGCTAAGTAGTACAGGCTTGCTTGAATATCTCTGCTGGTGTGAGGATATGAACCTCATTCCTCTCCTAACGGTTTGGGATGGTCTGAGCTTGGGACAAGGTCCAGGAGATATCATCACCGGTGATGCTCTAAAGCCCTACGTTGAAGATGTGCTCAATGAAATAGAGGTGCGTTTTATCCAATTTATACAACTACCCCTCATGTCACCACTCTGACATTGTGGGAAGTTTATTCGCGGGGAAGCATCAACGACATACGGAGCTCTCCGGGCAAAGCTTGGTCATCCAAAATCTTTCAAACTATTACATGTCGAAATTGGAAATGAAGATCATCTCTGGGGAGGTGGGCCATCATACCCAGAGCGGCTCATGATGTTCTACAACGCAATTCATGAGAAATATCCTGATATAAATCTCATTGCAAGCACGGGAGAGTACCTCCCGGCGAGGTTGCCAGACGGACTCTGGATCACTTTTCACACGTACTCTTCACCAAGCGAATTAGTCTCCTGGTTTAACAAATTCGACAACGTTGACAGGGCACATCCCTGGTCTGTTAGCGAATTTGCGTGCAGCAAAAATGACGAGGGAGCGCAAATACCAGAGCCTAATGTGCAGTGCTCGGTTGCGGAGGCGGTTTTTATGATTGGGATAGAGCGCAACAGCGATGTTGTGAAGATGGAGGCATATGCTCCGTTGCTGAGAAATCGAGGGGGCACCCAATGGACGGTATTTCAAGATCCTTTGCGCATATTAAGAAAAGTCTTTTTTCTAAATACCCCAGACTGTTGAAGGAGGCTCTGGCCATGGTGTGCTAAAAGAATTGAGTTTACAGCCCGATCTCATAGAGTTTAACCATAACCCAAACGGGGTGGTTCTATCGACCAGTTACTATGTGCACCAACTGTTCTCACTCTACCGAGGTCACACTATCCTTGAAGTACTGTCCAACCGCCCCTTTGGGCCAGGTACGGTTCCTTCTTGCTTTAAACTCACCGTCCAATTCTATGTGGCCAGCTCATTTCTTACGGACTATACTTTCCCATTGCTTCTTTTTTTTTTTTTTTTGGAATCTAACCCGCCCCCATTGACAAATAGTTTACTGGGTTGCCTCAAAATCTGACAGCAGCTACATCGTCAAATTTGCCAATTACAGCCCTGATAGACATGAGATCAAGGTTACATTTGATGATAAAAGGATCGACTGCACATGTTCCCTCCACCTCATCAGTGGCCCACCGGAGGCCAGCAACGTATACGGTTCAACCAAGGTAACCCCTAACAAATCGGTCATTTCACCAAACGGTGAGAATGGCACGTTTAGGTTAGATGCGCCCTCATGGGGGGTAGGCGTGTTGGTTGTGAGCTTCAGGTAGCAGATAGCTATGTATGTATATTTAGGTGTGGTAATGCGGCTGGCCTGATCCGATTTACGAAAGACGTCTTTCTATGTCTATTTTTGATCCATCAGGGGTCATTTTCACTTTCATTTCCACTTGTGGATATATGTATCGGATGTATGTGGAATAGAAGCCTATGTGTAATATATAGATATATCGAGGTTAAACGTGCCACTCGTGCGATGATTATAATCACACGAGAGACCTCACTAAGAGTTTGTGCTAAATAAATATAATTATGGTCATGAGTTCATTGTAGATTCGTGAGACATAGGGAGGCAGCTCTGTATATACAAAGTATAACTTGTCCCGTATTGTCGCCCTTTCATCTTACTTTTCGAGTGCATAAGCAAGGAATAAGAAAGCAGAAACAACCGCCGTAGATTCAAAAGCAAGATAATTGGGGGTATAAATGTATGTATAGGCAGATCCCCACGAGGAAAATAAAAGGATGAGCAGAGTTTGTGACAACTAATGGGAGAAAATTAAGACAGCGAACGTATAGGGAATGTTTGTTTCAGCATAGATGAGATTTAGAACAACGATCCAGCGCAAGAACGGAAAACGGGCGCATTTACTGTATCGCAGGCATGTTGCAGGGAAACGAAGGAGATCCAGTGGCTAATTCAATTAAGCAAACGAATGAAGCAAAAATAAAAAGGACACCGAGCATAAACAAGCATAAAGCTCCAAGATGTTGCAACTTTTACGCTGTTAAACTCTATAGTTAGCTGCATGTATTTGGCTCAAAGTAATGGGGTGGGGGAAAGGGAAGATGGTAGAACGGATCGTAAAAGTTGCTGGTTGAAAAATCTGGTCATGGAATCGTGGAGTTTTTTTTTTTTTTTTTTTTTTTTTTTTTTTTCCTTTCCTTTTTCTTTTTTTCTTCTTTTTTTCCTTTCCTTTTTCTTTTTTTCTTCTTTTTTTCTTCTTCTTTTTTCTTTCTTTTCCTTTCTTTTCTCTTTTCTTCTCTTTTCTTTTCTCTTTTTTGTTTCATGGACATAAGGGACAACAGAAAATATTGAAGCACTAAGTTGAAGATGACAATTGGCACTGAAATCGGAGGAGGGATGTTCGAATAAACTCATAATAATGGTATGCATATATGATCACAAAATGGAAAAGCATTGCTCGAAGTCTCAGGACGATTTTTGAATAGAATGGATATCGAAGATGATTATCGGTGATTGTCGATGGTATGGGGTGTGAGGAGCGAGGTTGACAGCGGAACACACGAGGGTCGTGTGGAATGATGGCATCAGTAAACCCCTGAAGGAAACATCGCCTGTCGTGTTTATACATCATTAAAATGGGTCCTCGGAGTCGTCAGGGTCCGATCAGCAATGTTTCGAGTAGCCATCTTGTCTCGGTTCACTCAGCTCTGGTCCCGCTTCCAGAATATCGGCCGTAAGCGCGTGATCCCAATTCCAGTGAGAGCTACTGAGATAATTCTCCAAAGGTCTCAGTATGTCAAGAGCGACAGGGTTCGTGAAAACTATTTATTGGCTCGAGTTCCTCAGGGTCCAGCGAGTGGAGGGAGGGACAGTGTAAGTCTCCACCGCAGCTTCGGATTTGTCGGCCGTAATATAACCCGGGGGGCTGGCAGGGACGTCGGTGTACACAGGTGGCATCTCTTCATCCCAACTAATTCCTAACCCAGCGCATTCCGTGACATGGAGCTGGAACACCATGCGCAAAACTCGTGCTGAGCCAGTTGGAGTGATGATATTGACGTTGCTATTGGGACAATACTCTTCTGCGACAATCTGTTCCACCACGAGATCGTGTTTGATCTCCAAGCCTCCATCAGGGGGAGGGTCGAGGTTGCACGTGGGTTTCGATCCTGGCGTGATGTGGGCTTCGAACTCGATATTTATCTCTCCACCAACCGTATCAAAATCCGTCTTCCACCCGTTTTTCTGTTCGCCGTTGCCAATTATCCGTCTCACTTGGTGCAAAATACCTCTTCCATCAGGTACTTTCTGGCAGTGTTGACAACAAGCAGAAGATAATATCGTCTGGTGCTCCTCTATCCGCCACATCATTTTCCGCAAGCGCCATCTGACGCTGCCGTGTTCCCTTTTCTCCACGACACCACGAAGACTAAACCGAATGGGAAAGTTACCGATTGGGTGTATTACTGGAGGAACGATGGCCCTGCCTACCAGGTTGGTTGGAGGGAAAATGCGCATTGAAGTTTTGTCAGGGCCCGGCATGATTGCTCGTTTTATGTTTACGGGCACTTGAAGGTGTAGTTCCTCGCCAGCTGCGGTAACTGCATACGCGGAAAGGTTGTAGGAAACCGAACCCAACGCCGTATGAGTTGTTGCCTGCAAGTTGCCAGGAAACAAGTGACTGAATGGGTAATCATGATTGCCGGTTTTCAGATGGCAGGGCTCCGTCAAAAACTCCCACTTGTACAACACATTCGTGCGTGATTTGCAGGCCGGACAGTCCTTAGATACGGGTTTATTGGTAGTAGCTGTGCAGGTAAGTTGCATGCGTAAGGCTTTGAGGATGACTTCCCCTTGAGAATCAAACACGGAAAGCAGCAGACGACCGGACATCAATGCACCGGTAGATCGACTGGGAGAACCGTATAGAACCAACGGTGGGGATTCAATAACAAGGTCCAAGCTCGCACCAGGGGCAGTGAGAGCATCATGGTTATCCGTTGGTTTTTCGCCGGAACGCAGATGTATCCAACTCCGTCGCTTCTCCTTATGACCCCGATCCCGATCCCGGTCCCGATTGTGATGTGGATGGATCAAATGATCTAAGGAGAAAGAAAGACGGCGTTCAGGTTGCTCCGGTGCATGGGCATCATGTCCAGAACGGTTGCTTGAGAAGACTTCGCTTTTCCGTGAAGGTGGTGACGAGGCCGATCTAACAGCATGACGATCGCTGTGCTCATGCGGTAGACTGAGGTACGGAGGGTGTGCAGTAGCAGACCGCACGAGGCTGGAGAGAATTCTGCCCGGCATGGCGAGCGTTGGATACTGTCGACTTGGAGATATGTATTGTCGCCGTCACAGAGGGCGGCAGCGGTTGCTAGCAGGGGAAGAATACCGCGACGGCAGAGTAAAGGTGACGAAAGAGTACCTAGCAAGGTAACAACTCCACTCTAATCTCTTGGTTCTTTTGGATGTCGGGGATTTCTGTTGCCCGATTGCATTTGCCATACAAAGGACAGATAGATCCCCGTGGTCATCTAAACCGATAGGAGGTTTTTGATTGGGGTTCAATATCGAGATCTCTGATGAATCCACATATCAATTTGCGATTTGTGAATATTCTGCATGGGTCATAGGAACAAGATTCATTTGCCATGAGTCAGGTAATAATAATCAAACAGAAAAACAACAACCAGTTGAGGGGTAGAAAACCGCGGGAAGAAAAAATTTGCGAAACTTTATGGTAGATCCCAGATCTAGGGAACGGGGTTGTATCGGGGTGGTAAAAGGGGTGTAAAATACACTTCGGTGGCAACGAAAGTTTGGTATTGCGTTGTCATGCGACCCCAAATACAGCGCATCTAGACTCTCCACCAAGGAACTAGACTTTGACGCCGTCATCGACATCAAAATACTTGGCAGCTCAAACTATCAATACTATTGAAGAAGAATAATTACGTTGAATCAAGAACAAACCAGGCAATTCCCAGGCCAGGGTGTGAACGTTTCAAAATCGTTGACGTCTGCAAGTCTCCGCCGCCCGTTGGACTCAGTATTTGACCCGCCCAGTAACTAGGTACTTTTCTGAGTAGTTGTGCAGGTCGTCACAAAAAGTAAATTGGCACCAACCAATGGACTAGTTAGTTATCTCTGCCGTTTTGCAGTAATGCACTCCGCAATTGGGGTAGATCATGCCATGCGCCTCTATCGTCTGGCAACAATTCACCTTGACGCAAGCGATTGGCCCAACATTTAACCAACCCTGGCTGGCGTGCGGAATGCGCTAGTTACTGCAAAAGCTCAGTCGCCTTGTTGGAACGTCGGTCAATCGTGAGAGCAGTCGTTGCGCAGGGCTAGAAGCAACACCAAATGTCAAATTGAGATATGCTTCTGGAGCGGGCATCACGCAATTGTGTTAAAAACTTGGGAGCTTTCAGGCGTTGGAACCCCGTGTGTTGTTGATCTTGGCATCCTCTTGACGAGAGAGCCAGAAAATATGATGTGGTGACTGAAATCTTTTTTTGCTCCTCACACCACGCCTGGCGAGGTTGCGACCCGATATCTGACTCTTGATCATCCATGGTAGCCTTCAACAGCCTTGCAAGGTTTGAAAATTACAACTAAATTGTGCCAAAACCAAACCATGGGTCCAGATGCCCCAAAAGAGAAACTTGGAGAAAGAGTTCTTCCAACATCTTCCACAACCAATGAGTCGATGTGATTGTTGGTTTGACTAACCAACATTGATAATTTTAGCAACATCCAAACGAATGAATGCTATAATGATGACTGATCAAATTTTCTTGCTGCTTCTCTAACCACACAACACGTTACAGGCCACACTGCAATGCCCGAGGAAGCTGCTTCTGATCACAACCGGCTGCAATGGCATATTGTGGCTAATAAACATATTTCTTCTTCTTTCGTCATTCTCTCTCTCATTTCGCACGTTGCTTTGCAGCGCGTTGGAATTTCAACCAAGTGTTTCGCTTCCAAATAAAAATCTCTCGCCCCAAACTCAAGAGGGTCAGCAACAGCAGAGTGACATTTGCGCCCAACCCTTGCCACGCAGATTGTTTGGAAGTAAGAAGGGAACTAACTCCCATATGCAGACTGGGGAGGTTGCCCTATTCGTGTACTGCAGAATTTACTAACCAGCCAAGTCTGACAATACAGCACAGTCAACCCCCGCCTCCCCTCACCCCCCCCAAAAAAAGACCTCGGGAACCACCTGAATGCCAGAAAGGTGCTGGTAGCATGCTTTTTTCAGATGCTGACAGAAGCTTCCCAGCTTCGGCTACCTAACTTGGCGCTCACATGGGAGGAGATCAAGAGGCTTGTCTACACAGACTTTGCCCTTTGAGCAGGCTGCACTTCACAGCCGATCCTGCGGATCTGCTTTCTCTGTTTGGGCTTCATCCCGAGAGCAGTTTGCAGCAGCGATTGGCTTACAAAGGAAAAGGTAATCAATTCCGTCATTTGGTTAAAACCTTTTGACTTGCTTTTGCAGAAACCAGAAAGCAAAGTTTAACGTGTTAGTCTTATTATACACGGAGGTGTATGATTCACAACGACTTAGGGGACCCGCTTTGGCGTTTTAGATGTGGTTGATGTTAAGACCTCAAACAGCGCCATACTTCCGTACGGTGATTTCCTAAACTTGGGACTGGGTATCGAATCAAATGTCCATGCTACAGACAGCAGAGAATACCACCCCCATAACATTCACATTGCCCAGGATGAATTGAAAGAGGCCGGGTTATATATAGAGTCAAGGAGTTGGAAGAATTGTGGAACCAGAGACAATGCAGAGAGAGCAGGTAGATCGCTCTTGTTTCCCGTCTGGCGTCGCATTGTTCACAGAAGCCTTGTAACTGTGGGAGAAATGGTCTTAAACGGAGAAAGTGCATCTAGAGCGGCGGCCGCAGTTATAGTTAAGCCAGGTGGTGGCGCGTCCTTTAGTAGTTAGTTATCTTAAAGTCATATATAGATCGCTACAACATCTACAATGTCGATCATTTATGCTCAGGTCGAACCTTCTGCCCGAAAGGAGCCCCTTTGAGATGAGCCAGGCGTTTAGGGCCTAAATACTATTTAGTTAGGGATGTTAGGAGGTCTCCATAGTCCAATATATAGAACTATTGGCGATTGAGCCTTTTTGCCCGTGTTGTTATGCAGTCTACTGGTTTAACAAATCGTTGACTCGTTAACAAACAGTCGTGTTAATTTTATATTACATAACCTGGAAGGTTTGTCATGTGATTGCGTTGTTTCTTCGAGGGTTTAAACTTCGGCATCAACCTGACCAACTCGTGAGAAGAAACGCCCAGTTCTTGATTGCTCTGTGCACAATGGCGGGATAGTTATTTAGTTAGTGTTGTTGACACCGGAGCAGCTGATAAAGGAGGATACTGTTCAGGCGCCGCTAGCCCATGATGTTCGATTAGTGTGCCCTTCGACTAAGCCTGTCGCGTTATAGGCGCGGCCACTTTGACCCGCTTAAAACAAAGCCGCCCCATCTCAAAGCTCCATTGGATCGACATCCGCCCCTCCCCCTTTTTCTACCCCGGAGTAGATTATTACGCCACGTTACCTATTCACGTCAGCTCCTCAGCAGCAAGTCGGTTCGTTGCGCTGGTTGTTCTACACGTACCTAGCCGAAAAGGGAGGAGAACAGACCTTCAAAACAACTACCTGGGGAGCGGAGTTAGCAGAGGAACTGTTTGCGACGTCAATCATCCCCCCCCCCCCCCCCCCCAACTGGGCGTCTTTCTACGTCCCGACATTATTGTTAGGTTGTGTCCCGTCCGTGGAGGATTGCTAAATTTTGTCACTATCGCAAGAAGAATTTCGTTATTCAATTGCACAATTCAGAGGCAAACTCTTCCACCATTAGATTTACTATCCCATCCATCCGATCCCACAAAATCTTGTAGCCATGGGGATCGACTCTAGCTCAACCCTTCTCGCTCTCGCCTTTATCCCCCCTTTTCTCCTCTTCTTCTGGACTATGTCTGCCACATCCTCTTCGTCGCCGTTTGGTCTTACCTTCCCCAATGTTCGGAATAAGAGGATATGTCTTTTAATAGCGCATCCAGACGATGAGGCCATGTTTTTTGGACCAACGTTGTTGGCAATGACTCGACCGGAGTCCGGAAATCATTTGAAAATTCTTTGTTTGAGCTCCGGTATGCGCATTAGGCTTTTCCCCACGTAGCCTCCCTGCATGTGCTTCTCGAGAAAGTGTCTCCACCTATCTGTCTCCTACCTAGCTCGACGGGGACGTAACGAGCAGTGTCTAACAACAAAAAAATTTACCAAATACAGGCGACGCAGACGGTCTCGGCCACATCCGTAAAGATGAACTAAAAGCCAGTGCGCTCCGGCTGGGCCTGCGCAGTGAATCCGACGTTTTCGTCGTGGACGACCCATCCCGCTTCCCGGACAGCATGACCGCAACCTGGTCCGCATCCGACATTGCGACCCTCCTAGCTTCCGCGTTCGCACCCGAACTTTCCTCCACCACCAACGGCTCCTCCAAGTCCACCCAAAACCCTCCCAATGCCACAATCGACATCCTCCTCACCTTCGACCAATCGGGCGTCAGCAACCACCCCAACCACCGCTCCCTCTACCACGGTGCGCGCACTTTCCTTCATAATCTCATGAAGGACAAATCTGGCTACTCCTGTCCCGTAACCCTCTACACGCTAACTTCCACAAATATCTTGCGCAAATACATCGGCGTGCTGGATGCGCCGTTTAGCATGGTGCATGGGCTTGTTGGAGCTGTCTTTGACCGGAAACGGCCGTCGAGTACGGCAAAGGACAAGCAGCCGAAGAGATTGCTGTTTGTGAGTAGCATTGGTGACTGGTTGGCTGCCGTGAAGGCAATGGTACGCGCACATAAGAGCCAGATGGTCTGGTTTCGATGGGGCTGGGTATCGATCGGAAGGTATATGGTTGTTAACGATTTGAAGAGGGAGAAAATATAGATTTGGTGGGTCAATTCCAGGGGACGGGAGCGGGGGGGAGGTGTGTTTGTGTTGATTTAGAGAAGTGATTGAACGGAATTTATATATTTGAATACGTATTTAGCTGTACAACCCTTTTGTATCATATTAGATAGATATCGTAATTATTTATAAACTGTACATACTATACTGAGCTATTTATCCCGAATTAACGATTCCTTTAAATAGCTAGAAACTGCTTCAAGTTTCGTGTTTGCATTTCAGATGGATGGAATCGGTATCTGCTCTCATGGAGGAAAAGTGAGGGGAAGTTAGGGAAATGATACAACGCTTCAAATAATGAATAATGCAACACAATTATACAGGTAGAGTATTTGTCCTATTGTAATCATTTGTCCACACAAACGCCAAAAATGAGAGTCGACAGAAGATGACGTCCCCTAGATTTTGAGAAAATCAGAGCATAGTGAAGGGAAAGAATGTGAGAAAGTATAAAAATGAGAGATGTGAACAGTAGATTGATTGAGGTATTTATTGTGTGGAAGCGCAGATAGACAGATAGATATTAAAGAAATTATCACATTAGAAAGGAGGCTCTGATATCAACATGAAAATTAAATTAAGCCAGGAGCTTATATCAGCCCACGGCTGGGGCGACTTTGTGCAATAAACCTTCTGGATTGTGAGAATCTGCCATGCACCCATTTGGATGTTCACCAATAACTGTGAAAATAGCTTTCAAAAACTTATTCTCCTCTGGATCACCCAGTTGGAGGTCCAGATCAGACAAACCTTTCTCTGGGCGCTCCCGTTTCCCGTTGGGCCAGAAACTTGCTGGTTGGAATTCCACAACCCCTGTTCTGATGTTATAGTATGTGTACTGTGGTAAGAACCGTTCCCACTCTTGCAGGAGACGCGGAATAAGCCGGAACTGCCAATGGTCAACGTCCTGGTCCCAGCGTCGGCCATCAAGCAGCAATCGCACCCATCGTTCTATGATTGTTGCATCTCGACTAGTGTTCAACTGCTCCAGGTTAAAGGCTGCCTTCATGGTTCTGTACTTCTTTATCATCGACAGATTAATGGGGATGCTGTGCTCATCGGGCTCAGCTGTTTCTTGCTGTTCCCGTAGCTCCAGTCGCCTGATTTGCCTCTGCGCCCACCGCTCATTAATGTAGCTAGGAGGTTTACCGGTTATCTGTGCATCTAGGTCCTCACGCAGGTAGTGAATGTACTTTTTCGCTTCTCGCTTTTGTTGTAGCTGTTCCTTGGCATCTGGGACAGAGCCATTTGCAGCTGCTGAATCAGGATGTGTGGCCGTAGAGGCGTTTGTTGGAATTTCTAAACTGGATTTCCAGAGGTTGCCTTGTAGCCGCTGGTAAGTTTTCTTGAGTTTGACCTGCCACTGGATATTCTCTGGTAGGAGTGTCAAAAGATGTTCAACAAACGCTTGCTTCGCAGTATCTCGTCTTTTCAATGTTTCTTGGAATAACGCACACCCTTCCCTCATATATTTCAAGGTATAGTCAAGCCTACTTCGCGTCCAGGACGTGGTAATGAGCATATCATATAGCGGGATTGTTGGCTTCACGTTATATGGATTAGAGGTCATGGTATCGAACAGTGCCTTGACGGTTTCTTTTGGAACTTTGCCAACGCTGTTCTCTTTTGCTCTGGGGCCCCATCGCTCGGAGGACAAGACAAAGGACCATTCGACCAATTCCAACCAAACAGAATCTGGAATTGGGATTTTGTAAGACGTAGAAATAAAATCAACCAGCTGCATTGCTGTGGAGAGGTCGTTGTTCGAGCCGAATATGTGTGCGACGGCATACAAGAGACGAAATGTAGGATGCAAAGGGGATGTGGGGCTGAATTGTTTAACCGGCGGGACATTGGCCGGATCCTCATGAGCCATTATCTGCTCGACATCAATATTCCACACAGTCTTCAGAACATTATTTACAGCCACGATATGGCCCTCTCTGCTGGAAGCAGTCATAATGCTGATATAAGTAACCTCATCGGGTTGTTGGCCTCTTGCAACCATTTCATCATACAGTTGAAGCACCTCCTTTCGCACACTGTTTTCGGCGCCAGTACCATATCCTTGATAACCCGTATTCCTGTTTATATAACTTCGCTTCCTGTAAACCCACGGGGTAAATCTTAAGTTATATTTCTCCTTCGACACGTATGCATGATGCCACCCTTTCGCCTCCATGTAATGGTTATAACAGGCAGTAGTTGGTTCAATCTCATCCACAGCCATATCATACCACAGCCAGTCTGCCATGTCGGCATCTCCCATTGACCTCGCGCAGTCCAAAAGATGGGTATATTCAGCAATGCCCAATATAAATCCAGCCTCCCGACGTCTCTCGACAGCGAAATGCAGCACCCGTTTGAACTCGTCGAATATTACCTCAAGGGTCTTGTATCCCTTGGCATGTGCTACAGCAGGATGAAATCGCCGGTGTAATCTTTTGTGAGGCTCGATAAAATGTGACGGGGTTAGGAGAGAGAGCGCTTCGGCAAAGGAAGGTTCAGGTAAGTTATACGTGATGGTCTGGACTTGCTCTGGGCCCAAAAAAGCATAAACCGCGATATCGGGCGTCTCCCGATCAAGGTAGTCAATAATCCCATCGTCTGTTGAATAGTACGTATCCATTAACTCCGAAGTGAGAGATTTATACGGTTTTCCGTCACCCCGTTTCAATTCGGCTTCGGTCCGTCTATGGGTGTCGAGATTAAATGACAACGCTTGCATGAGGAAAGGGGACTCTGCAGGTTCCGTGTGCTTGGGTTTCAACGAGTTCCATATCGTCTTAATTGGCTTAAATATCCACGGACTATAGGCTTGTGTAGAGAGCATCTTCAATTGTTGTGCGGTATATCGAGTGCGAAGAGTGTGCACTGAAGAGCCGCGGACATAGCCATCACCAAAAAGCCGCGTGCAGCATGACGGGCAGACAAAGTGAGAGCTCAGCGCCTCACTTCGAAAACCAATTCCTCGCATCAATGAGTCACAGTAAGCTAGGATGAGTCGAATTCGGCGAATCAATCGTGGCAGGTATGGAATAAGTGTCGTCTTTTCTTCGTTGTTCGGTCCAGCATAATTTTTTTGGGGGGGAGGCCTGTTAATTAAACTATCTGAGCAATCTGCCGTTAGCGCTAACCCACTTAAGGATACCGCCTTTGCGCGTTGAACTTCCTGTGTTTTTGCAAACGAAACTCCAAACTTCCTATCCAGCGTCCAATCTTCGCGCCTCGATCGAATCTCTAGCTTCCGTTTACCACAGTCAACATGGCTGAAGCAGATGCCGGGGCCACGGCTCCGTTTTCGGAGCCCTTGGACCTCGTTCGTCTCTCGCTTGACGAGGTGGTTTTCGTGAAGCTTCGTGGAGATCGAGAGCTAAAAGGTCGTCTTCATGTCAGTTATACCGCGCTTCCTCCACACCCTCCTCCGGCCTCACTGATTCCTGTTTTTTTTCTCACGGAGCAATTGCGATATTAATGTTTATGTAGGCCTACGATAGTCATTGCAATTTGGTCTTGGGCGATGTGGAAGAAACAATATACATAGTCGAGGAAGATGAATCCGAACGGGAAACGATCAAGGTAAGCACTTTGCCCAAGTGGTTCGCTGGTTTTTGGCTCCATTGTCGCTAATACTGCTCCATCGCAGACGATCAAGAAGCAAGAAGAAATGCTTTTCGTGAGAGGTACGGAGAGCATTTGGCCATCCTGTGAGCTGGGATGCTAGTGCTTCTGACTAACTTATTTGCGAACAGGGGACTCTGTTGTCTTGATATCTCCCCAACCTCCATCATAATGAGCACAACCAGATATGAAATTTAAGCCTCCAGGGAATAAATGATTGAACAATATAGGATCTAGAGGTAAAAATGCGGTGCTCCTGGAGCAAGGTCTAATGAGTCAACCGGGAAATGAGCAACGAGAAATCCCCTGCTATGTTATGTGTCGAATCTAATGACTACAGAGCCAAGTCAGGTGGATCCAATCTACGATATTAATGGATAGTGTCTCTATTACTTGAAGTCGAGGCATGCATATGTGGCTCTAGATAGACAAGACTCGCCTGAATCGGCATGCGAAATAGGCAAAAGTGGAGCAACTTCTAAATCACCTGTGCATATTCAGAGTTAGATTATTAGTAGGAGATTTACAACATAGATCAAAAGCGTATATATAACCAAAGCTATACAGGTAATAGGAATGCGTGTTCATGTGTCGGGGTTGTGAGTCAAAACCGCCACTATTTTATGACTCTGTCCAACGCGGGCAGCGTAGCTAATTACATCAACTAGTTAACTATTAGTTAGTTAGTTAACTATTAGTTAGTTAACTAGTTAGTTAACTGACTCCAACACAACCAAAGTAAATGGCTCAGTCAAACAGCTGCAGACTTCAGAGAAGCAATTTAAGTACTCCCATCACCTGCCTCGTCTACCTCAAAGCACATCCCAAATCATTGCATACCAGGAGTTTCCTCTGATATATTTATTGCCACTATGTTACATATCAAGCAATGATACTTCGAATACATCTTTGACTTCATACTTGACCTGCATCTCCGCTGGATGCACGTAACTACCTGCCACGGAACCAATCAATTTAGTTATAATCATGACGCACAGAGCCCATAGGCAAACAGTGGAGGAGAGACGGAAGGGGGAACTGGTACACCATGACTCCGTGCTCTTCTCCATTCGTTACGTTTCTGAGGTGCGAACAAAATGGCCTCGTACTAATAATCTTCTCATTAAAAGGCTCTCAGTGACTTCGCTGAATATGTCGAGAAGCAGCAAGCGCATCGCTCTGCGCTGCAACGTGAAGCTCGGGGGGACTCTGTGGCACCCAGCGACAGTGGCTATTCCACTGTGAGCCTTGCGGCGGTGACAGAAGATCATGCTGAACTCGATATTATCGACCAACTAGGCTTGTCGGACGATACCAGCCATGTTAAGCTAAAACATCTCCTCCTGGACAACTCCGCCACTGCGGGTGATACATTACAACAACTTGCTGGTGTGGTACAGACTCGTATTGATGAAGGACATGGCGAAACGGTTTTTGATCTTGGCCAAGAAGACAACGGGGAATGGATGGGATTTGACAAAGGGCAATGGGATACCGCTCTAGAGAGACTACGAAAGGCCGCTCAAACACTCCCAGCCGACTGTAGCGTACTTCTTACCCACAATGTGGGTGGCAGCCAGGAGGCGGAATCCAAAAACGAGCGGATCAAGCATGCTTATGGCAAAATCCTCATACGCCAGGCTGCAGCGTCGGCTGAGGATGTGATTGAGACCAGAATCGCAGTTGTTGGAAACGTTGATGCTGGGAAAAGCACTCTACTTGGTGTACTTGTCAAGGGCAAACTCGACGATGGCCGTGGGAGGGCACGAGTCAGCCTTTTCCGCCACAAACATGAAATCGAGAGCGGTCGAACTAGCTCTGTCGGTATGGAAATAATGGGATTTGACACCCATGGCGAAATAGTTGGGCGTGGACACGGGCGCAAACAATCCTGGGAGGAAATCGGCAAGCAGTCTGCCAAAGTAATTTCTTTCACAGACTTAGCCGGCCATGAACGATATTTACGAACCACTGTTTTCGGGATGTTGAGTAGCAGTCCAAATTACTGTCTGCTTATGGTGGCCGCAAATAACGGGATAATCGGGATGAGCAAAGAGCATCTCGGTATAGCGCTGTCTCTGAATATTCCTGTCATGGTTATCGTCACCAAAATCGATATTTGCCCTCCCCATATCCTACAGCAAACTATTACCCAGCTGACACGCATCCTGAAATCCCCAGGCGCCCGGAAAATCCCTGTATTCATCAAGACTCTCGAGGAAACCGTCAATACAGCAACTCAGTTCGTTAATCAACGGATCTGTCCTATCTTCCAGGTGTCCAATGTGACTGGAGAGTGCCTTGATCTCGTGCGAATCTTCTTGAACATCTTACCACACCACGGGCATTACGATGCTGACGCGCCTTTCGAGTTCCTTGTGAATGATACTTTTTCAGTTCCATTCGTTGGTACCGTTGTTTCAGGGATTGTTAAATCAGGGGTTATACACGTCGGTGACCCCATAATGATTGGGCCCGATTCGCTTGGCCAATTCAGGACAACTGCAATCAAGTCCATCGAACGGAAACGTATAGCTGTGCATGCTTGCTCTGCCGGACAGTCTGCTTCTTTCGCTCTCAAGGGGATTCGCAGAAAGGAAGTGCGCAAGGGAATGGTAGTCCTGCCAATGCTCGACCAGCCCCCAAAGGTCTATCGTGAATTTGTCGCTGAAGGTAAGCTAGGATACTATCACACGTTATTTTATAACTCTATATAATGCAGCCATTCGACTAAATATGTTACGATACAGTCTTGATTCTTTCTCATGCTACAACGATAAAAACGAAATACCAAGCTATGCTCCACGTTGGCGCTGTGAGCCAGACATGCGCCATTATTGACATAGATCGTGACTACATCCGAACAGGGGATCGCGCACTGGTTGCATTCCGTTTCATCCAACGCCCGGAATTTGTGTCTGTGGGCGACCGAATCCTGTTCCGTGAGGGGAGGACCAAAGGATTGGGCATCGTGAAAGCCGTTCGCTACGACCCCAGGCAATCCATTGAACCCAAAAAATAAAGATACCAACGAATGTAAATTCCCAGACGAAGCACCACAGTAACGACGCACAAATGATTCCACATTATATTTCGACAATACATAATGTGTTCCACCTCTAGTCGTGATTATGATGGTATGGAACTCCGCTGTTTGTCCTTTATGCGTTTGGTGTTCATAGGTGCCTTTTTTGCAACTGCTCGGGATACATTTATTCTTTCAACTTTTGCCATGTTCACCTATCTACGATTTATTGTCTCTCCAGTTTTCCATTTGATGATGAACTTTTCTTTCTCCATCGTTATAAAGCTTTCTTTTGTCTTACGTCTGTGCCGAATTTCGCATATTTTTCAACCTGTGCATATCAGGAGGACTTGAAAACGTGTATTTCATGTCCATGGATTACTCTTCAGATACATATACCCTGCTCTACTTTCAGATGTCTTTATCATTGGTTCCAAGGCTATAATCGCCCCCCCCCCCCCCCCCCCCCCAATTTATCTTCACTTCGACAACCGTTCCTCACTCATCACGTGATATCCTAAATGACCTTTAATGACCTCATCACTGGAACGTTGAAGGACGATTAGAAAAGGGTTTAATTTTTTAATTTTAATTTTTTTTGTTCGATAAGGCTTCCCCTTGACGTCACAGCTATCAATCAGCCTTCTCTCGCCACGACAAGCAACGAAGAGGCCCTCAGAGAAGCGTTTTTATGGGAATCCTTTCTTGTAAATTCCACTACTAACTACTTACTTTGTCGATTAACTAACTGCGCAATTCACCGATAACGCCAAAATTGTCTCTTTTGTATAGCCAATTACTCGGGATCATTTCTTCACCACACCTATCATGGAAGTTTTCAGGGAGGTGGTCCATGCCGCCGAAAACTTCCTGTGGGGCAGCGGAGAAACCAGTATGGAGAATGGAGAAGAGCCTGTGCCTGGCATTCAGGGGAAAGGCACATCGGCAGATCCATATGACGCTGGTAATGCACCAAGTATGCAGAGACACCACTTTCTTTCGCTCTCTTTCCCCAGTTCAGGTGCTTTTAGAGCTTCTACGAGGATCGAGTTTCGGGCACGACTGCTTCATTGAAACTTGAAATCACTGAGCTTTTCTTCTGGGATTTGGCGACAAGCAATGCCAATGCCCGTGCTATGCAAACCCAAAAGATTAGCGCCTTGAGTTAAAATGCTGCTAACACCTTTATCATAGAAGGTGTCGCCGTCGAACATGCGATAGATGACCCTGTGCGGGATGGAAAAGCACAACAAGAAGAAAACAAGGGACTTATCTCAGGTGGCCTAGTCCCTGGCAGTGGCAGCAGTACAGCTCCCGCTGGCGGTCAGGTCCAGGCAGCGGGTTTACAAAAACTGAAAACAATTGTCCCAAAAAAAGAATCCACTCTACAAGCAACTGTATCTGAGACGAGAATGCAATCCACCAGCTCTCAACCCGGTGCCTCGTCTGGAAGTCCAAGCACTCCCGCTGGTTCCCTTGGAACTCCAGTGTCGCAAGTTGGCACCACTTCACCACCCCCACCACCCTCCGGTGGCAATGGGAGCGGAACAACATCAATGGGAGCAGCCTCATTACCACAAGGGCCTCCAGCGCCGGGAGATGTTAGCCGTGTATGTACCTCCCCTTTATATCAGTTTTATTATTTTATTTTTATTTTTTATTTTTGGAACCCCATACTAAGGTCCTGTATCAGGGTTCCAAAAATGGAACGTCCTACCACATGCACAGCACGGGGTATGCAGCTGAGGGGGGTGATTTTGATGCGAAGGAACCGGGGGCAGGCAAGGAGGCTGACAGTATGTAATTTTTATTTTATTCCCCTTCCTATCAAAATTAAGAGTCGAGTAATGCATAACATATGTTCCATTCTTGCAGGACTGATGGCAGAACACAACCAACAAGATACTCGTCGCAAGGGGTATGCCGCTGTGGAAGGATCTCCTGGAAATGATGAGAGTTCCAGTAAGAAAAATACATCGCACCATTTTCCACTAAAAAATAAAATGCATATTTGGAAACATCGTTCGTAGGGACACCAGATTTCCCTCATTCTAGTTTGGACGGAGGTTTATGCGTGTCCCGTTATGTTATCTGTTCCAGGACTTGCTCTAAATTGTGGGGTAAAGATGGACATTACTTATTTAAATTGCTCCCTGGTTGTTTGGATTCTTTAGCTATATATCTGGTTCCTTTCGCCTTTACCAATAGGCTAATCTATGGCATGAGTTTGTGATTAACGATAATTCTGCCATGT
Source organism: Paracoccidioides brasiliensis (assembly GCF_000150735.1). NCBI lineage: Eukaryota > Fungi > Ascomycota > Eurotiomycetes > Onygenales > Ajellomycetaceae > Paracoccidioides > Paracoccidioides brasiliensis. The sequence continues at coordinate 1,889,294 of NW_011371363.1, forward strand.
GCGTAGGAAATGTACACCGACATTATTTGAGATATAAAAAGCTGACGCAAAGTGATCTTGAGTTGTTAAACATTTAAGCAGAAAATGGAAGTCTTCCGCACGACTTACTATGAAACATTTCATGAATCAGATACTATTTGTATATATGCAGTGTAATAATAATATGAACAACAGAAAAGGCTTTCCAACGCCAATGGATGCAAAACAAACACGGATATATATAAATATCTATATATAGCCACATATTTATAGGCTTATCGACAAAAAATGAATAAATAGTAAGCAAATTATAAACATATAAAGTTAAAAAATGTAAAAGATTCCTCATCTATTCAAACAACAACCTCAACTCCTCAATCCTTTCCTTCTTTCGTTCTTCCTCACCCCCATTCCCCCCAACCCGCAATCCCAACGATCCGGCGATCATCATCTTTCGTTCCTGGATCTTCAAAATTCGGCCTTCGATACTATCCTTCACGATGAATCTCGTTACTGTTACATCTCGCAGCTGACCCATACGATGAACCCGATCGATCGCCTGTGCTTCAGTTGCAAAGCTCCACCACGGATCCATCATAATAACATGGTTGGCAGCAGTAAGATTCAACCCGACGCCTCCAGCCCGCAGACTGATCAGCAAGACGTTTGGTGGCGATTCTTTGGCATGATTGTTGGATGACGGGAGCTTGGATTGGCGCTTGCCTTCATCATCGTCGTCGTTCTTGTCGTCAGCTACAGCAACAGAACAGAATTTGGCAAGAACTGCTGCACGGGACGTCTGGGATATGGAGCCGTCGAAACGGAGGTGTGAGATGCCCGCGCATGTTAATTGATGCCCAATGAGATCGAGGAAAGAGGTGAATTGAGAGAAGACCACGACCTTGTCGTTTGATGGAAGTTTAGTCAGGTGGGAGATTAGGGCGTGGATTTTTGCGGAAGTTTGAGCTGTAGGCGACAAGGGGTTTATGCGGCGCAGCGAAATGCGCGGTACAGGCGAGGACGAAGTTGGCGAAGTACTGTTGTGCAAATCACCTTCACCGGGGCGTTGTATTGGAGATTTATGACGGAATACTTCATAGATATCTCGAATGGTTATAGTCTCACGGCATGAGAAGCAACGAGGAATTTTTCCTCTATCCCTCTGGTGTTGCACGTATTCTACCAAACATTTCTTGCAAGCACTATGCCAACAGGACGTAACAGCGGGATCTACCATAGGCTCGTCTGTACAAATAGGACATTCTCCACTTGACTCTGTCTGTATCTGTTGAAGCGCGTGGGTGGTAAATTTGTGGGTTGGATCTTGTTGGCCATCCGGATCAGCGTTAGAGGTAGATATTGTAAAACGGTCAATGAGATCCTGGAGGTCCATATCATCCTTGAAAACATTAATATCATCAGAAGCAATAGCTGCATCCTCTTCTTCTGCAACAATGGCTTGATTTCGAGTAAGCACAGGATGACAACATGTCTGTCGGAGGCGAAGAATCTGCGCAAATATAGTTGTGTACGACTTCAAAAGAGTGCCGGCAGCTACATTATCATTAAATGTTCGTTTCGCTCGACTAAATATCAGGTCATATATTTCCCGTTCTTGGGTAGAAAGTTCGACTTCGGAAATTGTAATGGTTCGAGGTGGTAGGGGAACCAGAGCTTCACCCTCAGGTGTTTTCATAGTTTTGGTTCGACGTAGGACAAGTGGTTCAAGAACAGTTTGCACAACATTTAGTGCACGCACAAAATCCTTGGACTCAAAGGGGACGGTGATGAAAGTTTTCCAGAAAGAGAAATTGCTCCACGGCTCAACCTTGAGAAACCGCACAAGGCTAAAGAGATCTTCAAGTCGATTGACAATAGGAGTACCAGTAAGCGCCCATCTATGGGTGCCCTTGATATCATAACATGCTCGAGCAGTTTTAGATGCTCGGTTCTTAATATAATGAGCTTCGTCGAGAATAACACGGAAAAAATCCACGGAAAAAAGGCCCCTATAAGACCCAACAGGAGAGCGACTGGAGAACTGGCTATGTTCTGAACGAACAACACCGTAGCTCGTAATTACCAGATTTGGCGCAGAATTGGGATTAGAAATTGAACAGAGTTTTCTCAAATCAGCCGTTTTATCGCTTCCGTAGTAAACAAGAACCCTCATTGATCCTGGCTTTGAAGCCTTCATAGCCTCGCTTTCCCATTGCGCGAGAAGAGAAGTTGGAGCAACGACCAATGTAGTATACGGAGCTGGTACAGGCTTGGAAGAAGAAATGAGTGGCATTGCCGATAAGCTCTCAAATCCTGCAATCTGAGGTTTGACTACCTCAGACCTGTGGGAGTGCACCAAGCTTAGCATTTCAATAGTTTTCCCAAGACCCATTTCATCTGCTAAAATGCCACCCAGGCAATTCTGTTCTTGGACAGGAAATTCCAAGCTAAGCTCGCCAGAATAAGGATTGACGTAAAATTTATCGTGATTACGCACACGGAGAAGCGGCTGATCATCCATATCCTTCGTAGGCCAAGAATATTCTTCCCACAATGGATGCATTGATTGTTTCTCCTTCCGTTGGACATGTTTTTCTTTCCCAAGCAACCAATGCAGAGCTTGCTTCTGGTATTTTCGAAGGCTTAAAATAAAATCTGATCCTGGTTCCATTTCAGGGGTGCTGAAGTCAAAGGACTGCGCTTTCTGGTACAGCGCATCAAGTTGATCTTCATCTAGCTTCTCGCCATCTTCATCGTCTGACGATTCGTTCCCGCTGTTTTGCTGCGGGGTGGAGGTTGGTGAATATCTGGACTTCTCGCTCATCTCGGCTGCCTGAAGCAAGCCTTCCTTCTTGTGGCGTGCTGTTATTTCATTAATTGAAGTTGGTTCAAGGTTTATCTCGCCAAAAAGCTTGACTAATGCCACTTGCCGCAGACGAAGGGCCTTCTCCTCTGATGTTTCCTGCTCCTCGAATAGCCTCGGGGGGGCATTCTCATCTCCGAGGGCAGTAAAAGACTTCTGCTGAAAAGCCTCCCTCAAAAGAAAGCATTTCAACTGAAGATATATGGTATCATTGACACGGATCCGATCCGGAGCAAAAACACAGACACCCTCAAAGCGACATATCTTTTGATCTATCAATGTGGAAACCCACTCAGCCGTTTCTCGGGGAAGTCTACCAATTTCTTCACAATTTTTATTAGTGAACCGCGTTATCACATCCCCCTTTTGGTTTAACATCCGCGGAACAGGTTTTCCTCCCCTCCCATGCTTCATAGACGGTTGTAATTTGGTCCGTTCAATATAGACTGACTCTCCATGCTTCACCAAATTCGTACCACTCCTCGTCGTCCATGCACCAACACCAAATGCGCCTATATACCGGAATTCAGGGTTAGCAGTAGTAATGTTAGGGTCATCTTCAACATCGTCCTCTGCAGTATCCACAACCATAAGATCTGGAGCCTTGGTATCTGATTCTTCCATTGGCTCGATAACAGTTGTGTTTGGTGTGGAAGATGACGTTGAAGAGGGTCTGATTACATTCTCCTCTCCCCAAGAGCCGTCGAGATAAAGGTTAATCGCAGTTTGCATATCATCCTTCGCTGCCAGCCGAATCTTATGTATAGTATTCGAATCAACTGGTTGCCCCACAATGCTGGCAAAAAGATCGATGTCAAATCCACTTTCATCAATAACAGCGGGTTCGGTGGTATCAGAAGGTCCGGAAGACGGGGCTTCAGGGTTCAAAAAGCCCGCCGCTGAACTGTTGCGTGAGGGAACCGTCCCCGACGACGCGTCGATGCCAAGTACAGGCTCGTTTTGAGTGATATCACCCTCATCTTCGACAAAAAACCGACGTCTTTTTGCTGGCTTCTCGGGTAAATCTGAGGACGCTATGTTGTGAGCGGCCATACCAACCCAGAACAAGAAGCAAAATGAGGTTGTTAACAGTGGAATGGTGCAGATGTTGGAGATTTGCAGAAGTCGGGAAGACGCGAAGCCGTAAGTAGATAAATCACGGGAACACGCTAAAACCGCGACCAAGCAATTTAACTAGTTAGTTACCGACGTCATCGCTAACTAAAAAAATTGCACTCGTCAATGGACAGTACTTCAATACAATCATTTTTTGAAATTGATGTAAGAAAAATTAATTATCTGCAATTCTTGCATAGTAAGCTGAGTGCAAGAGCTATTATGCAGTAACAATAGCATGGCTAATTTGAATTGGTAATTACAATTCCTAACTTGGAGATGGGATTGTGACTTATAACTAACGCCATGAGCCAGATATAACCTCCACCACTTGATATTTCCCAGTGGTGTAAAATGCCCTCAAAATCACATATGGTATGCCTGCAGTGTGCTTCTCGACAGCTTAGGTCTCAACCAAAACATAGATTTCCCGGAAATCAAATCCAGCCGAGCCGTCACTTTTCAAAAGCTGCCCCTCTTTCATCTGATCCAGGAGAACGAGCCAAAGCGGAATACGAATCAGCACATGAATACTGTCTTGATCTTCTCCGGCAAGTAATAAACATATATACATATATCTCGTATAGCTATCAACCAAGAGTACAATCTAACCGAAACTAGAAAATATGACCGTCCTTCCTACACCCTCAGCACATTCATTCCCAGCCAAACTGTCAATTTCTACCTCGCCCTCCGGGCCTTTAATATCTCCTTATCTATGATTCCCGATACAATTTCAACCCCGACAGTAGGCCTGATGCGCCTGCAATTTTGGCGGGATACCATCACACGCACACTTGCGGGGAGTCCACCAAGAGAACCCATCGCCATCCTCCTCGCATCTGCGCTCTCTGACCTTGACACGCGCACACAGGCCAACGGTGGTGCGCGGATAAGCAAAAGCTGGTTCCTACGCATGATAAATTCGCGCGAACAATATCTAACAAACACTCCCTACACAACCATATCCACGCTGGAATCCTACGCCGAAAATACGTACTCAACTCTCCTATATCTAACCCTCAGCGCCCTTCCCCTAACCTCCCTGACGGCAGACCACCTAGCATCACACATAGGAAAAGCAGCAGGAATCTCCGCCGTCCTACGAGGGATACCACTGATCGCCTTCCCGCCTCCGCCAAGCCACCACTTTAAGCAAGCCGGCGGGCTGGATGGTTTACGGGGTGGTGGTAATGGTGCTCCTACTAGATCAGGAGCCATTACACTTCCACTCGACGTCATGGCTGAGACAGGTCTGAAGGAAGAAGATGTCTTTCGACATGGTGCTGAAGCACCGGGGCTTCGTGATGCGGTGTTTACCGTCGCGACACGCGCGAGTGACCATCTCATCACTGCACGGCAGATGTTGACAAACCTGCGGGGGGGGAAGGATGTGGGGCATGGTTTTGAGCATGAAGGGGAAGAAGGACATGAATATGCTAATACTAATAGTAATGCCAAGGGTAATGGCGGTACGTCGAATCTTGACGTGCAACTGGAAGAGGTGGAGAGGGCGTTTGGTGTCCTGATGCCGGCTGTCTCTACGTCTCTCTGGCTTGACCGATTGCAAGCGGTGGATTTTGATATTTTCAAGCCTGAGCTTCGCATGTTTGATTGGAAATTGCCTTGGAAGGCGTATTGGGCTCATCGGCGCAGGACTTTCTAAGCGACTGTATATACAGAGACATCGACGAAAATATTTCAGTTATATGGGTTGCGTAAATCAGCTATCTATCTTGCCTGGAAACTTGATATAGAATATGGGGATCAAATACATCCACACAATGGTAATTTCTATGCTTTAGTATTAATAGTATACATATATGCTATATTCATGCGCCAAATAGTATGTACGCAGATAATCCAGCGCCTTAATGAAAGATGTAAAACTGTGCACCATAGCCTAGAAGGCTGTGAGGGTGAATCATCGGAAACAGGCATAAGGTAACCAGTATTCACATATTCCGTACTCCTTTAGACCCATAATCCTATAATTAGAATCTAGAATCTATATGGCTACTCAGAGCGAGGCTTTTGTCGTCGCTTCCGTGAGATATTGATAAGGCGTTGTTGTGCACGTCTCAAGAGGTATCGTTGAATCATGTCACGCCTGTTCCAAACATTAACCAAATTTTCTCTTTCAAATACGATCGGAGACGGGTGATCTGAAGGGGAATGGCGTGGATGATTATCACTCACATTAATATTGCAGTCGTGACGATAACAAATGGGATGGCAATTGGCCAGAAGAAGCTAGATTTACAAGGGTGGAGTTAGCAGCAGAAAAGATTGAGATATGTTACCTCGATAAAATATGGTATAAAAATGAGGGCAGTGTTGTAAATTGTATAGCTCAGCAGAAAAGGGTTTACAATGGTATAGTGAAAACTTACGCATCACTATGGTTTTGCACACCATTAAACCGGGCGAAGTTCATTCCAAAGTATCCCTAATAGATGAAAAGTTAGTGCGTCCAAGCCCAAAAACAACGATCAACAAGGTTAAGGAATTGGACACGAACCGTAAGAAATGTCAGCGGCAGGAACATGCACGTCACAATAGTGAGCTGTTTCATACTTTCATTTTGGTAGGCTCCTGTACGAAACAGAAAACATTTACAGTTGGCGATCATCCGCTTATGAGAAAAGTAGCAAGCCAAAAGGAAGCCAATAATCGGTATAACTCACCAATAGTGTTAAAGGTAAGGTCTATCATATTATCCGCTGATCGTCTCATTTGGTCATATTCTTCCGTAATAGTGATACAGTGGTCCAAAACGTCACCCAAATAAGTATAACACATGGGGCTAATTCGGACTACAGTGGGCATTTTAATCCCTTCTGGATCGGGGGTGCTTGGTTTGCTGGGCGTTGGGTCCACAGACAGCAGAGGTATCGAATTTGTAAAAATGGTTTTAAATGTCGGTCCTGTACGAGCCGCTGGCTCAGATTTGTGGTCCCGAAGAGCATTCACAACACCAGTTAAGGGTTGCATGGCGTTGCGCAAAACGGCAATTTCGGAGGTTAGTATATATAGGTTTGTAGATTGGTTGATATCCGGGTCAGTGAGGACATTAAGTTCCAAATCTCCAATTGCGTCTTGATATGCCACCGTGACGGGGATGGCTAAATCAACGATAGCGTCGAGTATAGCCTGGACGACCATACTTGCATCGCAGGACTGTCTCAAGATCGTTTCGGGGGATGTCAGTCGTTGGACTATTGGCATCTCAATATCCTCGGCACTAGCTTCGAAGAAGGAGGTCACAGTATTGTCCGCATGAAGGAATATAGAAACTTGCTCGATGGCAACACCCAAATTTTTGGATGCAAGAACGGCGTGACGTTCCATAAAATCAATACGGTCCTCATTTGGGCCTCCTCTGTACCGCTGCAGAGTTCGTAACTTACTCAGGCGTGACCCGTCCATTGTCAAGGGCTTATCTTCAGCAAATAAAGTTTCAATTGGAGTGTCTCCCCTGGATGCTCCTGGTTTTCTCTTCTCACGAGAAGGTGATACGAGATCTGCAAGAGCAGACATAATTACCCCTCGTTTCCTTGCGGGTTGCTGCTTTCTCTTTAACTTGTATCCTGGCTTCTCATATGTCTGGTCGTATCCGTTATCAGTATCGCTTTCTCCGTCAAAATCAGCAAACTGACCATTTGACTGAAGTTTAACAAGCTTTTGCATCGCAAGGACTATAAAGGTGTTGTCTGAGAACCAGTCTACTTTCGTACGATTCACAGAGTGCAATAAATCCTCAATGGCCAATCTATGCAGGCCCTTATGACTGGCCAGCAAGCTAACAACGTCCCAACTTAACCCGTTGACGTTAATCCAACGGCAGAGCACCCACGGGTCCCTTTCCTTCTTCAGAAACGGCCGCAATGTTTCATTTTTCAGATGATACATTCGCATGTCATCCTGAGAGAAATCCACAACAGTAATATCGCATCGTATATGTCTCTGTTGAAGTAACGTTTCTCCTCCAGTACGATATGGGGGAAGAGGTTCACTTGGATCAAGTCCGGGTTCGTCCCCTGGGTGCCAATTATTATTGCTTGCTGAGACGCTTCCCCCACGATGATATGAACGGGCGGTATTTGATCGTTTGGCACGGCGCCTAATGAAGTCTTGAGACCCAGTACGATGAAGGCCCGTCACATCGGGCGGGGAACTTGGCGCGGTGGATTTGCGTTCGAGAGTGGGAAAGGCTGACAGAGCCTCAATATCGGAAGGAGAACTGGTGACAGCTTCTGGCTGCGCATAATCGCGCACTTCAACACTCATTGTAACGGAGGTTGATGAAACCACAGACGAACTGTAAACAAGGTGTTTCAAGGAATGTTGGGAAGCTGAATCTGCGGGCCAGGGCTATTTTCGCCGGGACAGCCTACAGCTCACCAGTGGCAGGGGAGCTGCTCGTTTTCAAAACCTCCAATCATCCCGTAAATCCGAGAGATCTTAGGAAGTTAGATTTGGGAGAACGCGCTCTCCTGAGCCTTGCATCAAATAACAATAACTCGTAGCTATTAGAGTGCGAATAGCGTGCAATTGGAACAGCAAACTGATCTGTTTAAAACCTGCGTCCCCTTTGGAGAAGAGTTTGATGACCGCGGAGGTAGTTGGAAATGGAGGGCATAGCTTGGTCGCGGGAATGGCAATTGACCATAGGACAGGAATGCGATCAAGGTTCACTTAAACCAAGCTGCACGCCAGGTGAATCAAGGGTTGTAAATAAGTGGTAACATTCCTATTCGGAAATAAGGGGAAGATGTGAAAGTTGAATTGATATGGTGTCGTCAAAACCTATAAAAACCCTCCAATTCTTGGCAGATCACTAGCATCGAACGCCAACAACCCTGGATGGAACCCATTGACGACGATCAGAATGGGCCACCATAACTCGCATCACAACAGATAGATATACATTTGTTATGGCTTAAATGGCCAGGAAGTACTTGCCATATATGATACACTTTCTGTTCGACTTCTCATTACTCCTTGAATAATCTCCTTAATCATCCAGCACCATTTGAAACAGACAGGCTGCCTCCCAAACCACCCTTCAAAAGAGAGACGAATATACCGTTCTCTCCAAGTAACCGATAATATTCTCACATCCAAAAGAAGCATAGCCGTGACAAGTTGGAAACTGTGATACTGAAATACATGACAGAGAGTCGAAGAGAAATAAAAAAATATACCTGTAGAACAAAACAATATTGACAGAGAATGATAGTCACAGGCAAAGAAACATCTTTCGCCATGCCTAGGTAATTATTACAATAACAATACATTTCCAACACCGAAAAGTAGAAGGAAAGGGTATCGGTAAACAGAAAGGAACCGGGACGTGTTACAGACCAGGAGAAGAATGTCTTGGCCTCCAGGCGACTCGATGAGAATTAGTAAAATGAGGCGATCTCGTGAAATTAGTGGCATTCTTCATGCTGTTCAGGAGCCCAGGTTGCACTTCTATGAGAATCGCCTTCTGTGGCTCTGCGTGTACGGGTATGGTTGATTTGGTCCGTGGTCTTCGAGTCGAAGGTTGCGGTATTGTTGTTGAAAATGGCGAATTAAGAGATGTCGGGAAATTCATGCCCTTGATGATTTGACGTAGTTCTTTGTCATCACTGCAAATCTGGGCTTTGATGAAATTTTGATCCTGGGAGTTTTGTAGGGAGGACATTACAGATTTTCGCGGGGTGTAGGTGAATTTTTCTGGAGTGGGAGGAACAGTAGGTTCGATGGAAGGATCCAATTGTGCTTCGACGCCTTTCGCAAGAAGGCTCTCGATATCCAAACTTTCACCATGTGGTATCTTGTTCGGGTGAGAAGGGGTTATGCAATCCATATCCACCTCCTTTCTTAGAACCTTATCAATATCAACAGCAGAGAAATACGCGCATGACTGGGGGAGATCGTCAATTCCCATCTCCTGTGAAAACATAGCTCGAGTCCAAAGATTCGCAACTTGCAACGCCATCGCGGCACGGTACTTGTCATGGTCTCTGACCAAATACCTGATCTCATCGTGTACAGTGATTGCAAGGCGGGCATCCAAGTTAAATCGTCGGATAAGGAAGTCCATCGAGATGATTAGTAAGTGCAGGTAGTCAACGCCAGACGATTGAATTGCCCAGTTTATCCGCGATGTCATAAAACTACCCTTGTTGATGAAACGGCGCATCAAGGCCTCGGTAATACCCGCTCCCAGAACGGGCGTTCTAGGCCTTTCCTGTTCTGCGAACTCTTCAAGTTTATTGAAAACAAACGACTCAGTGCCCCCTCTCCAAAATGGCCGATCGCTAAGTTGTTTTCGGTTGGTTCGAGCGCCTTTAGTTTCTTTATAAAGCTTCGAGGCAACCTCTTTTGTCTGCTGTTCAGGCATTGATGGGTTGAATTGGCGAAGAAGGGTAGCTGCAAATTTGAGACCCGCTCCATAGATACGGCCATAATTAAAAACTTTGGCATCATTCCGAGATATTCCCAAGATTTTCGCGGTTTTTGAATGTAAGTCTGTGCCAGCCGCCTTTGTGCCTTCGAGAGTCATGAATCCGATCGCGTTTCCTCCATGAATTTGAAATTGCGCATCTCCCACAAGACTGGCAATCCACAGCTCTTCAGAATCCACGTCGGCTCCCACAAACACATAACCCGGAGGTGCTCTTACCATAGCTTTAAGTTCGGATCCTACCCGGTTAGCTTTCGCGTTACTCGCGGTTAGCCAGGTGTTCTCCACTGCACGCCGGGTAATAGTTCCCATGGGAATAACTTGTGGTAAAATGAAGCCCTGCTTCAACGACGGGTCCGACAATGATCGCCCAGTAAGCTTTTCAATATCATTTTGGTAAACGACCATCTGGCTTGTAATTCGATCCCTTGCGCTAATCCAGTAAGAACATGACGCATTCATTTCCAGAGCCTCCTTAGCCAAATCGAATTTGGATGACAGTGTCCCACCTTCAAAATACTGCAGATAGCCTTTTGCAAGAGGATTCACGCAGCGAGATTCGGGTCCATCCTTATGCGGTAGTTTAAAATAGACATGCTCTCTATCGTTTTGAAGGAGTGGATTCTTTTCTAGTGCCATGTCACACGGATTAACCGCTTGGTTCTCGAACTTCTTCAATTCCTTTTTAGGAACCTGGAATGTCCACCCATACATATCTGACCAAAACAGGGGATATCCAAGCCAAGATAGTTTTAGGAGAATTGGTGCTAAGCGGGTGCGAACACTCAGATTAATAGCAGAAGTGCTTGTAGGAAAGAGGCCCTTGTACCATTTCGGCATTCCAGGCAATTTTTGCCTGGCAGCCGGTCTGACAGGGTCCCCTTTTTTCTTTCCTTTAACCATCCTTATTTCCTGTCCAGACCAGTCCAACTGCCGTAACCAGGGATCTTTCTCATATATTTCAGGGTTATCCTTCACGGCTACAGCCCTGTTGCAAAGCTCCAATAACCGTTTTTGTACATCTTCCAGAAGACGTTGATAGGTTTCCTCCGCATTCTTGAGGTATTCGTCCCAGGTGTTGTTTACCGGCAAAATGACAGAAGACAGGTGTCTCAACGCGCCAAAACTAACCGGATGTGGGCACACCTCCAAGAAGCTAGGAAAAACTCTTTTGTAAATACGATGAGTAATAGAGACATCAGCTGCGCAGTAATCAATAAGTTCATCAAGACGTTCCAGAACCGCTGAGCGATCGAGTTCACCGAAGTAATCCCGTTGAGATTTATCTATTGTGATATTGCAATGAAACTTGGCAACGTCGCGTAACGAATTGATTGAGCTCCTGCCAACCCAGAGTTCTTCCTCTTCTTCTGGAATAAAATTATTTTCAGCAAGTGCAGCAAGCTCAACAGAGTTCTTAAGCCTCAAGAGTTTTTCCCTTAGGTCGCGTTTTTTCTTGAGTCGCATCCAGGTGGGCCGTTGTTGAGAGCACATTCCGTTAACAGCGACATGCAGGGACATAGTGTCGAGAAAGAAGTTCCGAGTTTGTTCAATACTATACTCCTCCAAAATCCTTGCGCGATCGTACCCAACATTGTGACCTACAATAATTCTAGGGTGAGACGGGGATCCGAGGGGAATAAGCTGTCTTTCATTTTTTGTTTCGCCGAGAAGGTAAGGCGACAACCAGGCATACCATGCAGTTGGACTTGCCGCACATGCCATGACCGCAAAAGAAGACTCTTTCCACATTACTTCAGTATCAAAAGTTAACATCTCTTCGATGGGCACGTCAACTGTTTCGGTTGTTCCGTCAGGGTTGTATTTTGTCCACCCACTCCTTCGGACCCATTTTTTTGGTACAGGTGGAAGATCAATTCTTGCATACTGCTTGGCGTTGGTCAGGTAAGGCTCCGAAGAATCCATTCCCAATTTGTAAAAATGCTCATCCATCGTATGTCCTGTCAAGGGAGGAAGGTCAAATGCAATCGGATTTGAACCTTCTTGAGTTTTACCAAGCAGATCATGTCGTGAAAGATGGTCCTTCGAAAGTTTAACCAACTCCGGATTCGATGGAATAGATTTCCTTCGAAAAATTTGAGAATGAACATGGCTGCTTAGCTGTTGGACACCGATTTCATTAAACCGCGCGGTAGACGACACTAGAAACAAATGTAAGCGATAGGCGCATGTTGTAGAAATATAGAGAACCAAATGTACCTGCTAGACTCTGTAGCTTCCCTCGCTCCCCAGAGGAAGCAGACACTGCGTCTGCATACCGTCGTAACTGCGAGCATCGATATCTGGGCTTCCAGGTGAAGTGCAATAAGCGGAGAGGTCTTGAGGATGTCCAGAGCCCACCCCTTGAAGATGCGCATGCTAACAGGAGCATCCTTATGCGGTAAGAGGAGCTTCAACTACAGTAGTACCATGGCGCGTCCAGGAAACCTCGCATCCACAGCATCATTGTAGAGGGTTGAAGGAGAACCATTAAACGAGTTGTTCCATTTCTTCCGTTTTAAGTTAACTTTACAAAATCGGAGTGTGACAACTATTTTCCGGGAAACCTTATAACCCACACGTGATCTGTAGTTTTAAATCACATGACATTTTAGTTTGATGCACTAGTCCATATTGGGAACATAAAACGTCCACTGGCGCAATCGACTTCTTATCCACGATCTGCATCATTCATGACGATGTTCGGATATCTCCTCATGTACGGTCTCTCCCTTAATTAACTGTATCTTATTGGGCGGAGTTACCTACCTTCCTTCTTCTACGACCTTCTCCACACCGAAAAGCTGCTGCGTGCCTTACCGTCTCATCCCGCATCTCCCATTCCACCCGCCTATCCAACTGCTCTATCAAGTCTCCAGGATTTCCTCCTCGAACTCCACAATTTACTCTAGCTATTACCTTCGAAGATTTCTGGCGCTGAGAGTTCCACCTATTCGATATATGGTCTTATTGTATTTCTCTCGGAATCCTCGGGGTAACGTCAATTCCGACCGCCTCCCAGAGAACTTGGCCCACGCGTCACACCCAGAACAAAGACTCTTTTGAGGAAATCTCTGGTCAGATTCAATAAGCATATACAATAGAAGCCGACATTGCGGTTTAACTGGGAGCGGTTGATTTTGTTGCCATCGCATTGGTAGATTCGCTTCTTGAACTCAGCGTAATATTGGCTGATTTTCAGGCTCTTGTTTCTCCGATTTGGCTGGCGGGAAGCATGAGTGAGTGAGGTGTTTCAGCAGGCTTCCAAGATATCCTCTGTGGCTGTATAGAGGAAGGGGTGAAACCGACTGGGACATATCTTCTTTCTCATGGTCGAGTTCATCAACAGACAACACTCATCTCCTCCCCCTTGAAAAGATAAGTGCCTCTATAGGCGCCTTTGGTTGAATCGGATTCTTTTTGCATTTCGGTCATTTTTTATAACATTAGTACTCATGAATAATAATTCGATTGTCGACCTTACCATCTCTTCCCCGCCGTCGTCGGTGGGCCAAAGCTCATCGAACATGTATGTTCATCGGCCGAGGAATGAGTTACCGTTCGATGTCCCAGAGGGCCCTAGATCTCTTAAACGACGTCGACTAGATAATTCTTCCGTCGCTGGGCCTTCATCTCATACACCGCATCAGAATCACCAGCCCAGAACCTCAGAGAATGACCCAAATATCGAGTCGATCGACCTCACAGAAGTGAACGACAAGTCATCATTGGCGAAAGCTCTCTTAAAACAACGTGAAGATGCTGCGAAGTCAGAGCATACATCTGTCGATGCGGGCAGCCGATCAGCTCTGGCAGCGTATAAATGCCCTGTGTGTATGGATACTTGCACTGATGCGACATCTACCATTTGTGGTACGTGCTTGACCACTTGCTTCGTACATAACCACTGACTGAACTCGAACTAATGTGCATTTATCTCAGGACATCTTTTCTGCCATAAATGCATTGTCGATACGCTTCGATTTGGCGAGGAAAGAGCGGCTCATGATGGACATGGGAAAACACCTCGTGGCAGATGTCCCGTCTGTCGGCAAGCACTCTCTCGATTAGATACCCCGGGGCCAAAAAGGAACCTTGTTCCCCTACAATTAAGCCTTATGACGAGGAAGCGATCCTGAATCCAGCGGTTCAAAGGCGTTCCTTTAGATGTTCAACTAATACAGTATTATGGAGAGTTGATTGGGTTGCATTATATGACGGCGTTCACCACTTCTTACGGGGACACAGGATACAACAATGGAGTGTCTAGGTTTTATGTTTCTTGTACAGTACAGTTTCTTCCTTTTTTTTTTCCCTAAAAAAAGGTAGATACCGGGTGTCTTCGGTTGATATCCAGTTCATGCTTACGATCACCAATTTAGAGGTCAATCATGCACAGCTTCTTTTCATATATAATGGTAGTAGATAAAAGGCAAAAGTGACATCAGCCGATCGGATGTGGTAGAAAAAGTATAGATAAGTCTTCATATCGAGGAACGTAACCAGGTATTTTTACAAAGGTCATTACTACTAACCCTTACCCTCCAAATTACTACCTCCACCTGATGGTTCCAATGTATTACGCCTACTTCTTGCTGCCCCTAGACCTCCTCTGACTATAGCATCACCTTTCTTTCCCAGTACGACTTCCAACGCCTGCGTGAGCGCCGCTGCATCGTAGCGCATTCCAACAACTCCACCCGATTCGTTCTCCACTTTCCGGCCGTACAACCGTACACACTCAATTCCCATCCTAGCCAGACGCTCACGATCAACAAGGGGTGTACCAGGCCCATCAAGATGCAAGAGATGAGTGACGTATGATGTATACGGGAGAGAAACAGATAGATGACACCCATCTGACTCTGCACCCCTTATATTCTCGTTCAAAGCCATCAAATCATGATGTTGACGGCCACGACTCTCTTCACCTGCACGAACGATCGCTTCGACAAAATCTATCGCTGTGTACGGTTTCGTTGCCGGTCCTGTTTCGCGATCTAGAGACCCGTTTAGGATGAGGATCTTCTGGCGAGCTCCGCTGTTGGAGATAGCCTTTCCCACTCCCTTGAGTATTATAGAGGGTATAATAGAGGTGTAGAGTGATCCGATGCTGTATATTATCGCCTGGGATGAATATAATGCGTCAAGAACTCGGGGGTTACAAGGGGGTCGGATCTTTTGCCCATAAGGATTTATGTACCACAGGCGGGAAATGCGGGAGGGAAGATCCTCTGTGGCGGTTTTGCTGAATGTTATGTTTTTGTTACGCAGTGTCGGGAGGGAGCCTGGCAAGTGGCTTTCGTCGTATGGGATGTCATCAGAATCAGAGCAAGCGTCATCACCATCAGCAAGGAGAAGGCTAGGTCGCCTCAGTAATGGCATAGGTTGAATGGATGTTGCCTCGCTTGGATGTGAGATGCTGTTTTGGCCGACGATGGCTGTGCCATCAGCCAGGGAGGCGGATATGTGGTGAGAAAAATTGGAGTTTATTGCTGGTATAACCCGAACATCGTCCGTGGGGACTGAGCAGATACTACCCAGGAGGTAAATGGCACTCTCAAGGCTTCCGCTAAAAAGGCGTGCCCCGGTAAGAAACAGATTGCCAACACTGGCGGAGCTGAAGTCAAAGGTTGAAGATGGAGACCTTGCACGCTTGAGAATTTCCAGATTGAGAAGGTTAAAAAAGGAGCGGATTAATTCCTTTTTCGCAGGAGATATGGCCTGCCATAACGGAGATGTCCCCTCCACAATGGCATACCATTCAGCATGGGCAGTTTCCGCTGACGGGGACAGTCGATGGTTGAACAGCGTTTTAATTGCAGCTCGTTCAGAATGAGGAGGGCTATCAGGGATCAGGCGGACAAGTCTACCTATATTTTATATTAGATATGTAATTCAACACATCAAGTATGAAACTTCTTTCTCCTTTAAGTTTAGTGCAGCATCAATTTTAGACTTACTCCGCACATCACCTATTCCGGGCCCGCCAAACACTCGGATCAACTCAGAAGAAGAGCCACCGTTGTCACTGATCGGGATTATATAGCTCAAGGGACACTCCTTGCTGCTGCGAACCGTGCTGAAAACATCAACGAGGTTATTAGTTGCACTTCCACCGGAAAACACAACAATCCCCTTCGGGGTTGACAGTGCATGCATCCGATGAACCCTGCACCCGATGATAAATTAAAAAAAAAAAAAAAAAGAAAAAGAAAAAGAAAAAAACCAAGTTTAAAAGAAGAATATTGGTGTCAACAGGGAAATAACGGTAGAAGATAAATACATATAGTAAAGAACAATGACAGTAGGTAGTTAACGTCAAAGAAATGTTTATGGACACTTTGCTCCTAGCCCAACTACCCAAATGCGTAGGTCGCCACCAAATCAAAATCAAGCTTAACTTGTCTCGCTTAAGAGTATATTTGAAGGAGGAAATAATGAATTTCAATTCCAAAGAGAAAAGGAATAATCAACTGCAATGACCTTTGAACTTGACTGGGTTAACTCTCGCGGGGTTGATATTTAATACAGAATAACTGGATGGGACTGTAAAGTAACGTTTTTCGAGGAACGAATAACTAGTTAACTACGATAATTACTGGTTATTCTAGGTTAAGCATGACCAAGTAAGTTAACAACATACTTCCCACCGGGCGGCGGACACCACCGAGCGGCGGATTCTCTCTGAAAATCATCAAATATTCAACATATTCAAAAACCAACACGCTTAAATATTTAAAATATTAATAAATTAAGACTATCTAATAGTTGAATATATAGCTATTTATTAGGGCAATGTGCATAGCATGTCCAATAGTACCACAGCCACTGCAGTGCGGTGGAGCACACTGATGAGATATAGCTTCAATCTGAGCTTCAACCTGCATATCAAGCTGCTGAACACGCCCATGATCTTCCTGTATAGATAGAATAGTATTCTGACCTAGATTAGCATGTCTCCATGTCTTTTTCTTTGTCTTCTGCTCATTCTCTGCTCATAGAATCTTGATTTCTTGAAGAAGAAGAAGAAGAAGAAGAAGAAGAAGAAGAAGAAGAAGAAGAAGAAGAAGAAGAAGAATAGGACATCCTTTTGATCCTATTCATTCAATAATTGTGATCCATTCACAATTCCTCTGGATAACTGTACATGGCCTCTCACTGTGCTCATCTGCAGTAGTGACTTTAAAGATTGTACAAAGCCTCATTGCAAAGTCAGTCTCATCAAAGTTTCAGATATCATCTTCATGAATTTCATGTTCATGTATCATCTCTAATCATTGTTTTATAGTCTTTGAATTCTTCTGCTTGATCCATTGATAGGATATACAGCAATTATAGTGTGTACATAGTTGAGAATGGTGTTGAATGAATATAGATGCTCAGTTAACTCCAAGAGTGATGATAGATTTCAAAAGTATGTGTTTGAAGTAGAATCTATGTCATTCCACATAGAAACTTCAGCTAAATTGAAAAGCCTCGCTTATCTGCATTCAGTAATTGCTTGAGAAGGTTTTCCTCTTCAATCTCTGTCAATTTGTGGCCATTTGCACATGTCTCTGAGTGTAATTTGATGCCAGCAAGTCATTTGCACAGGATAGTTTCATAAACCTCATATATCTTTGAAGCTTTTGTCTTTGATATATATATTTTTTGAATTTATATGAAGCAATGACCAACTGTATGTGATATTCTTGAGATAAAGACATTTTGAAGAAAAAGTGTGAAGAAATGATGTGTTGAAGATAGTCGGGTTGAATATTTGATGAATTTCAGAGAGAATCCACTGCTCTCGGTGGTTAACTAGCTAGTTAGTTAGTTCGAGTAAGGAGTAAAACGCCGCACCCCATTGGGCAGAAGGAATTCATAATTAAACTTTACGTCAGTAAACAATACAGATTGCCCAAAACTATGTGCTAGGTATCGTTCTAAGTCTATACGCATATTTCGTTTCTCAACAGGTGACAGAAAAACAAATCATATACAACCTCATTTCACAAGATCACCATACAACAGAAAAATAATCGGCAAAATAATTCGAGGTATCTATGCATATGCAGCCCAACCTGAGAGATAGAATAAGGGTTAGTATCACATCTGTAACGGATGAACCACGGCGAAATGGCTTACCGGAATACAAAACCGCAAGGTTACGCTCATCTGTCGCTTGCTGAATTAACTCATTAACCGTAGCAGCAACGCTAAGGGTTTTCCCAAGCTTCTTCGCAACAACAGTTAAAGCCCGATCGGCCTCACTGGGTTCCTTGGGGTTCTTGCTTTTGCCGCCTTCGCTGGCCTGATCCGCGCCCCCAGCCGCCTGCTGTGTATCCTGCATTTTTTTAATGCGCAGCGGGGATAGTGACCAACTGTAGAGCGGATCATAACGCAGGACGTCTAGAATAGTCATAATGCTATATGATTCTTGGCGGAGAGCCTCGAGGGTGAATTCGCAACAGCGTCTGAACACCCCCTCTGTCTTGGTGATGCCCATTCCATCAACAAGATCGCGGGTTAGGCGGAATGGAACCATCTCCGGGATTGGTAGGACACGCCCTTGTTCGAAAGCAACACCTAAATCAATATGAACCACCTCACCAGTTCCCTCATCGAGAAGGATATTGTGCCCATGCCTATCACCCAAACCGAGCACATGGCCTAGCATGGAGATAGCAGCAGTGCTTCGCGTGTAAGCGAGGCGCTTGCTGAACCAGTCATCCGGCTCTTTGAATTTTTCCATGAAAAAGAATTTCATGACCGGATGGAAGTGATCCGTTACTTGACGAAAAATCTTTACTCGATACTCTAACGTTCTTGGTTGGGCATCGTTGATATTCTTGCGGCAGGCATTGGGTTTCATATCCTTGGGATAGTGCCTCTGATGGGCAGGCATGAGATAGTCGTGTAAAGGAATGGTGTTTTGCACAAATTCGATGATGCCGGCGTTAGCTGTAAGCGGAAGCACCTTATATGTTCGGATTCCCAAGTTGCGCTGTTGGGTGGCTCGATGATCCCGCAGTAAATTGCTGACTTGTTCAAAGACTTGTTCCATAATACTGTCCTGCCGCAAGTCATCATTTCCACCTTTGAACTGAACATATATGTCAGAAATATCTACTTTTACGAAAGCATGGACTTCACATGACTTACCAGTTGTTTATACTTTAGACCATCTGAGGCAATAGCGGTAACAATCTTGGGGGCACTGACACCTGAAGCGACAGTGAATTCTGGGAGGTATTTCTCAATTCTTGGAACATGGCTGTAATCGCAATCAACCCGGAGGTCAATTTTCATCGTGGCGGGTGGAATGTGTTGCCTCCTGATGTCTTGTTCCAACCGCTGTCCAGTAACCGATTTCCTAAGAGCAACTTTCGAACCACTCTTGAGTCCATCATCTAGTTTGTCCATAGCAAATCTAACATAGCTGATATTTGTGTTATGCAGCGTGATCCAGGTGCTCTGTACTTTCGGATCATTTTTCAGTCGGTCAACCAAGATGTTGGCTGCTCTGTAGCGGGAATTCGACATAAGGTCTTTCCCCACTTTAGATTTACTGCTGCTGAACATTTGATACATCCCGTGATAGGGGTGCTCCACGCAAATCCGAAAAATGAGCTCTGACAGTAAAGGTTGAAAAGTATCCTCAACATCAAGCAAACGCGACGACAATTGATTCATTAGCGGTGCAAATTTCCGACTTGGGACCGTGCTGATATATCTTGCGACAGCTTCATTGGCTGCTTCACTCTCGGAGTTATCTAACCAGAGAGCACAGCATCGTAAAACATCGTTCTTGAACATATCAGAAGCCCGCAGCGAAAGAAGATAGTTTTCTAGACACTGGCGTAGGAAAGATACCCGGCTTTTCTTCAGCCTTTGGTACTCATTGTCATCGAGTTCAAACCATTGTTTTGCTTTGATTCTGTGGATGCGAAGTTGATCTCGCTCTTTACCTCCAGCTGATTTCATCATTTGCTCTAGATCCATTACTTCTTTCTCCTTTCGATGGCGGATCTGTTCGATTCTTCTAAAGTCTTCAAGTCCGTCTGGGTTTTGCAATTGTTGATCACAGAAAGAAGCGAACTCATGGAACACCCGCCCAGCTTCGTCTCCTTCAAAGTTGCCTTTCAATTCCTTCATCGCAGGAACTAGATACTCCTGAATAATTGTATCCGGCTTCTGCAACCTAGCTTCCGCAACGTGGTGACCCTAACGAAATTAGTAACTGATGTCTTTTATATAAGCATAGATTTTAGTTTAGTTACGTACTAGACTAGCCAACACTTCTGCCTTATTCACAGGAATAGATTGTTTCGGGAGATCTTTTTGTTCGTTGAGCTGCTGTAATATCTGAATTGATGTCGTCATCTCCCCTTGATCCCAAAGCACATTTGCTAAGTCAAACGTGGCTGCAGCATCAATGAACACACCCAAGTCGGCACATGGCTGAATTAATTTACACAGAGATATCGCAGATTTCAAAGATGCTTGATGTTCGTCGTGTTCTCTGCTTATCTTGAGGGATTCTCGAATAGCCTTAACCTCCAATAGCTGGGCATCACGGGAGCTTAGACCAAGCATGGATCTAAGGTGAGGTTTCCGTTTGATTGACGAGAATAAAGCTTCGTGGCTCGAAAGAATCAGGTTTACATCGCAGAAACTAATGAAGTAATCACGTAAGTCAAAAAATGTTGATATTTTGGAACCCATGTAATGGACAACACGAACCTCTCGAACTTCAGCCATGAACTCCTCGATAGCATTCGTTCCCATTCATCCTGCAAGTCTTCGGGAGTTTGAGAGCTCAGGACTTCGTCAACTTCGGTTAACACGCCTAAAGCCCTCATCATAGTGCGAAGCTCGACCTTTGACTGGTTCTCTTCTAACAGGCGGCTAAGGATCTCTGAGAAGCAATCGTCCAACGTTCGAACCACTTGCATCTTGTTGTCAGAGGAATTCAAACTTTGAAGAACTTTGAAAACATTCCCGTTTGCGGAGGCAGTGGTGGAAGGCAGTGGTATATCCCACTGTTGTAAATACAGTGAAGTTGAAAGCATGCTTTCAAAGACTTCAGCCCTTTTCCCAATACCGCTAGGTGCCGCAAACATGGCACTTGCAACCCCTTGGAAATTTGTGGAATTCAGAGCTTTTATAACTCCAAGGGCATTTACTTCTCCAATTGAGTTAAAAAGCTTCATGTCGGTCTCATAATTAGCACTTTGGAATGTCAAATTTTTGAGTCCGGCACTCTCATGTTGAACCTTTTCAAGGACCGAGTCCAGAGTGGCACTTTGCTGGATTCCGTAGAAGAGATCGGGATCTTCGATGCTTTTAAAGATGTCATGAAGGAGCAGTAACGAGTCAGATGATTTGGAAATTGCCGATCGTCGAGTTGAGGGTGTTCGCGAGAAATGTATTTCCACAAAAAGAAGAGCAGTCTTATACATTTGACACTGCGTGGCTGCATTGGCGGCTTCCAAGTAGTCGATTTCGAGCCAGGCGTCTCGTTGGTTCATAGTTGACTCATGGGGAATTTTCTGATGTCTGAGGTAGAGAATGCAGTGTATGATGAGCCGGATGTGTGGAAATACAGTTTCTCGAACATCGCGGAATGCTTGTCGAAACACTTCGGAGATAGCTTGGCGAGAACTCTGTCTGTCCTCATACTCAGAGACTAACACATCATGCACAACACATGGTAAGAGTTTCACGGCTAGAGATGGTATTTCAAAAAGAACTTTTGGCAATGCGCCCATTATGGGGTCGGCGGCTTCCTTATTTGTTAGGCAAAGAGTTACATCACGGGCCCATTCGTCGACAGGTACATCTGGAATCCATCGAATATCATGATTGAACTGAGTTCTCTGAGAAGCAGTCAAAGACAGGTCAGGGCATATATACGGTGTCCAGGTAAGAGCTTTCATCGTTGAAGGAGGAATTGCCGCTGCGCACTCTCCAAGATTAGGGTCCGAAGGGAATCGAGTAAAGATGGTTTGTAAAGCCTGCTCTGCAAGGCCAATGTCTTTGCGGCTATTTGAAAATAGCGAGTCACAAAGCATGCGGATAATGGAAAACTTGGACGTAAATCTAATGCATTCGGGTATATCGTCAAAGGAAATGGATCGCGTTTCCTTGAGCATCGAGCCGTCAATTACACCGGTTGACGCATATGCTCGGCCCAATGCACGAGCCGCCCAGAGACGATAACCAGAACTGTGGTCTTGGTGTTGGATGGACTTCCAAACCGTTATCGCGTTCTCCGCAGCAATCTTGTCATCCCCCAAAATATCATCCCGGAAGTTGTTTGGCCTTTGGAAATCATTGCAGACAAGAGAAAAGATCAAATCTGTCGCTGGAACACTCAATAATCCCTTCCCGCTGGCGCTATCTTGCAAAAGACCTGCCATAAATTCACCCTCATACGTCCCCTTCGAAGCGTTTCCAGCTAATTGAATACGCTGAGAAGAGCCGACAAGATTTCGAAACGACTTCTCTGACTCTCGGCTAAGTTTCGGAGATATATATTCGTTCATAAATTTTGCAAACCAGTCGTAGAACATTTGAGCGTTCGATAGTGAGGAATGAAAATGTGTTTCTTGGGCAGTGCTCTTTTGAGAAGAGGAAAGAAACCCTCGGAGCGAGACAAGAGTTGACACCCCCAGTCCTGCCATAAAAGAGGGGTTTTCAAGTAGATACGATCTGCCTTTATCAATGAGATACCAAAAGAGTCCAATGGCATCTCCTGAACAATGAAAATCAGAAAGAAAGGGCCTTAGAAAATGTAGAAGCATCTCCAATGGGTATTCTTCAAGAACTACAGGCCCAGCGATGCAGATAAGAATTTTAAGTTTCCGGATGACAGAACAGGCATGGAGAGAGCCCAGGGAGGGGTGGATGGATTCTATCAATGTTCTCGCAACGAAACAAACTAAAGCGGGCGTCCACATCGTCTCAAGGTCATATCCACTCCGTGCGCACAGAAACTCAAACTCATCGAGGAGGTATCTGGCTCGGAAAGATGGCTGTTGGCTGGCAGGGAGTGCCGCCGAGGATGAGCTTCTCTCACCAATGTCTCTCCAGATATCTAGAGCAAATTTAAACGGGGGGCGCTTTTCGAAACCTCTCTCTATCTGCTCCGTTTGATCAACACATTTAAAAAATACAGCGACCGTCTCAGGAAAGAATCTCTCCAGCAGGGAGACAAACTTTTCAGGGCCCAGAAGTTTCTTGATACGACTTTCTGTTCCCTTCGGCTGACTGTCTTGGGAAGGTGGAATACTGATGTCGCGTGCAATACAGTATGCTTCGGCTTTGTAAAAGGATTCTTCAAGCAATTCTGGGAATGGCACACTTAAATACGATGAAACCCCGGCCATCTCATCGTCCTTGCCACGCATCACAATTTGGGCTACAACTTCATCCTTGACGTCAATCAGCAGCTCATTGAACGTCTCATAACCGAATATAGTGAATGGAATAGACCCCAAAGACTCCGTTTCCAACCACGTATAAATCATCTGTGGCGCAAAAAGTTTGAATATTTCTTTGGCATTGTTGAGACCAAGAGAATTTGCGACTTCCTTTAAGCAAGCTTTCGCATAGGGGGATGACTTAGGAAGTTGCCCTGGCGCTTCAAATATGTGATATATTCCGCGGCGAAGGAGGGTATGCCATTTAGATGCTAACTGTGCCAGGACGTATAGCCGTAGTGCAATGCCCTCGTTCCAGTCGGGGTCTCGAGGAAGACTCTCGAGGATATCATCAAATATAACATCATATTCTTTCAATATAAACCGATCGAACACTGACGGAATGATCTTAGACAAGTGGAACTTAACTGTCAAATCTCCATCATAAAGGATTTTAAATAAGCTTGTACGGGGTGAGAGGCGTGAATTTTCCCTACCAAACAGTGGATTTGTTCGCAAAACACTTTCCATTAATCTAGCAATCCGAATCAGAACTCTTGAAGACCCGAGCTTTTTACGAACTATGACACCAGTAAACCAGTCGTAAAGATCTGATGCGGATTCGAAAAGTTCATCGTCTTCCTCAGCGGTCCAGAGGTCAACAAAAGAAATCATCAAATTAATACACAGGGATAACGTCCCCTCACACCTCTCAAGCTCGTATGACTGTAGGCACTTTTCTCCAAAAAACTCGAGCAAAATGCAGGCGTCAGACCTAGAGATATTTGGCCAGCTCCCGAGAAGAACCGCTAAATTAGTTCGGCAAGTTAGAATGTCCGCCTCGTCAAGGGATGTGATATAGCTGACCAAGGTCTCATTTGTAGGGACTTCTAAGTTCTTTTTTGCCTCGTAAAAGTGATGTAGTATAAATAGATGAGTTGCTGTTGCGCGGCGGATTGAATTCTGGTCACCGTAAGAAGGCGTGTCCTCTCGATCAAATTTAGGGGTCAGGTCATTTTCCCTAGTGTGACTTTCTTTAGATGAAAATTGAATATCCAGATCCATCGGCTCCGTCGTGGAGTGAGATAGGTCCAGTTCCGCCTTGCGGTGATGATCGAAAACGGAAACCAACCCGGGGGTCATCCGATGCACCGCATTCAAAATCGGATCTTTGGTGTCAAGTGACAGCTTCAATGGCAGAATAATCGGGGAGAGAATATCCAAGCACGCGTGGAGAAATTCCACTTCCTTCTTGGCGAAATAGCCACAGAAACTTGTCCAGAGTTTTTCGGTACTTTTTTGTAGAGATTGACAGCGAAATGAAACAGGTATCGGAAGCAACTCTGCAAAGATAGTGCTGGTTAAACAGAGAGATACCAATATTTGGATGATTTCAACTGTAACATGTTGACGCTTGTCGTTGCATAGCTGGGTCCAAATTTCATTGAAGCTGTCTATTTTTGTCTGCAGCAGCTCCAAAACAACCTGGTCGTTAGGATGTTGTCTCACAGAAGATCCAACAGAAGGAGGACTGCCGATATCTGTTGCAGTCTCATTAGAACGTCCTTGCTTTTTAATAAGCAGCAGATACTCAATCAGCTCATAATCATGACGAAGGTCGAAGAAATATTTGGAGATCCTGCAAAGTGGTCCTGGAGGAGCAGGGTACGCGAATTGGAAAGATCTCCCAGTGCAGCTCATTAGGAGATTCAAAAGGTCTAGAGGTCTTGCAAAAGTGGCGACTTGCATCGTATGAATGCGATCAGTCAAATTCCCTGAATCTAAGTGTCAGCAAACGATTTGATTTCGCAAATACGTAATTCACCTAACATACAACTATTTCTTATCCATGCACAAATTTGTTTTGACATATCTTGATTCTGCGCGGGATTGATCTTTGTTCGGAATTCCACCATCGTTGCCCACATCAGCAGGGCAGAATCGGTCAGGCCAGCCGGACCGTTGAGATCAATAGAGGACGTCATTAATTCTATTGTATCCACAATACTTGAGTAGTCCAGCAATTTGAAATGCAGGATTGCCGTCATTAAATGGCAGGAAGCTCTGGATGTGGTGGGCGAGGCTAGGGTGCGGGAAGCCAAGTCCCAAACCTGAGTCCACAGAGGTCGTAGTTCCGGTGACATAGCTGCTGGACAGCTAGCTATGCTGCAAATACACCATCAGTAACCTTCTGTAGGCTTTCTATCGATCTGACATACCTTGCAATTGCTATCATAGTCCATGACGCAGATGACCCGTTTTCGTCTAGAATGTTTACAGTGAGTTGTTCAAGAGTTGATAAGAGCTCGTCAACTCCCGGCTCCCAATCTAATAACACAAACGGAAGTAGCTGCAGTGCACATATTCTGGCTAGCCCCGTAGAGGTTGAGGCTTCGCGAACAATATCCGATAACCTTGAAAGGAGATGTAGTTTTTTATTAGGCCTTCCCACTGCTTGTGAGTTTTCATCTAGAGTGTGGCATAATTTGTCCAAAAGCGTGGAAAGATTAGCAATTACTTGCAGGGTTGTCCAATTTTGCTCAGACCTAGGGACACCGAGACGCGGAGCCATTGTCCGAATCCCCAAAGGTCGAGGAATTGGGTCGAAACTAAATACCAAGTCGTCAACCTGCATGAGGTCCTTTTCAGGTTGCCTCATGTACTCTTGACAGATTCTCTCGAGGAGGCCTTGAAGTAACTCGACAAACGAATCTGGTGGGTATGACAGACCAATTTGTAGAAATACGGGTCTCCCCAGCATCAAAGTTATGAGCATCTCATCTCTTAAGGCAGCGGATTTCGTACGCCAGAACCGTTTGATTATCGGAATTACATCCAAAAGAATGTCTCTAACTAGAGTGATGTCATCTGTGACGGATTTCGAAAGGACAGCATTCAGTGCTCTAAATGCTGCATAAGGAGCCCTCGATATGCTATTAAGCGACAATAGATAGTCCACCAGGCCATTGAGCAGCTTCCCCGCGTTATCGAGGACGGGGCTTATCGGACAGGAGCATAGTAATTGAATACAGGTCTCTAGTTCTTCGTTATTTCCAGTGGCATCAGAACGGGAATTTCGACTACGTCGAAAAGAGCCTGGTTCGACTGAATTGGCACGACTGTTTGGTTCATCCAGACTCTCAGACGGAAGACGAGAGCGACTTCGGATGCTCAGCTGGTGTCCCTGACTGGGTTCTATAACGCCGATGGCTCGAAGGCAAAAATCAATCAGATGACGCCAATCATCCTTGCTCAAATGCTCTACATGGGGCGCATATTGTAATGTTATCCTTAAAATCTTTATGTAGTCCCCACTGAGTGGCTCCCAGAGGGCGTCTTCCGGATTTGGGAGCGCATCGGTAATATGATATAGCAGAGCCGTGACAGTTTTCAAGCGTATCCTCTGGACTCCTAACTCAACCGTCGTCCGAAGGGCAGATGCGCAACTTGTGAGCCTCGACGCAGAGGTAGATTTGGAAATGGACGACTTTGTGCGTTTATAGAAAGACTTCTCGATTGATATAAACCGGAACAGAGCCTCGAAAATTTTGTGATAGTTTTTGTCACCCAGATTGTTCCTTCAGCAAATACCACCCATGTCAGTATACCAATACGGATTGGCGAAGGCGAATCGGAGGCATACAATTTAGGTGTTTGTCTGCTCTGGAGAAGGATATGTTTTAGATCTTTTCAGCTACAGTCAGCCTTATGTCCATGAATAATACAGTCAGTTTCTACGTAAGCTAGAAAACGGCATTACCTTCAAGCCCATCTGTCCGATCCTTTTGTTTGTCAGAGCGAATTGCCTCCAGCGCATCCTCCAAGCTGACTTCCTTCATCGTTCCCCAGGCAGCCGCTTCACAATGGATCTAAGAACTGCTCCTGGTAGAACGTATTAGAGCGGGGAGCGAGGAGAGCATACAAAGGGTTTCTATCCAGAGAACCATGCTATTTAGATCATTAGAGAAATACTTCATCTCCATGGAAAGGAAGTGCTACATTAAAATGATAGACACAGTAATAGAATGTTACCACAGGCTGACCCTCTAAGGGGTTGGAGGATACGAACTTTGGTTGTTTCGTCAAAAGGAAATTTGTCCGAAAAAATAAAAAATAGGCTGCGGTGAAGTGAAGCCGTTGGAAGCTCGGGCCATTTGTGATTGGCCGCAAACTCTTTTTGCAGATCGCGTCTCTCTGACCACTTCAAAACACTCTACGGAGTATTTTCTAGCAATCTCAACCACACTTCAAACAGAACATTCTCTTGTCCACCTCTCTCCAGGATGGATGGCGGCGATGAACTAGATAGCCTGAGGGGCCTCTTCCAGGACCTTTCTAGCCTCTCCAGAGCTGCCCTTCCAGACATAGATAGGCTAATTTTCGAACTAGAGGCAACCATTCAAGACTTCAGAAAGCTCCTCGAAAAGCCCACAAAGAAGAACGAAAGCCGCCAAACCGTACTCTCTGGTACGATCCACCATATCTCGTCGCATCAAATCTGTTCATATGTTGGTTGTTTGTGCTAATAATGTCTTGATTACATAGGGAAAATTAAGGTCCACGATGTCGAGTACTCGGTAAATAAGGAATTCCAACAGGACGTCTTGCAGGTGGCAGACGCCTTGGATTTGGACGAGATCGAAGCGGCCGATTACTATTTACGAGCGCAAGACGACGCAAGGAAATTAGACCGCTCTCCTGTTATGAGTACAATTATACGTTTTCATGAACGACGATCTTTCCTCCTGGAATGCCTACGTTTAGTCTTCTATGAGTCGTTCGAGGTCGAGAGAGAAGGCACCCAAGCCATCATGCAGGATTATGTTGCGAAAATTCTTGAGATCCAAAATGGCCCCTTACGAAATGCGTCTCTTTTCGCAAGAAAGTGCATGGATTCCATGGTTGATATCGAAAAATGGCTGATACGCCTGGGCGAGTTAGCTCAAAAAGCTTCAATTGTGGGACAAGCTCAAGAATCAGATCTCGAAATTATAGAATTCCAATGCGGCAGCCTTGGAAAGGAGCATGAATCTCTTGGGGCGATACTGTGCTACCTTTTCAAAGGCACTTTCACCAGCTCAGAAGATTTCCGCCTACTCCTAGACAGACTTAGGAAACTCGATAAGTTCGACATGATATTGGTCCATTATATCCCAGCAATAGTCTCCTCGTCATCTCAGTATGGCTCTCCGGAAGGTTCTGGATCTCTTCGCGATGCAAGATCTCTCCATCAGACTGTTACATCTTCCAGAGAACCACAGGACTGGCTTTTATCGAAATTTCATGCTACTACAACAGCTCTATGGCTGGCCGAATACTCGGGTTGGTATTATGAAACTTCCCCTGCGTCTCCTCTTGAAGGTATTAGTCCTGAAAGGGAGACCGCTGATCTCACCAAGTTGTTTGTCACCGTCCTCGATGATGGGGCCCTCGAATTTATGCTTGAGGTCTGTGCCGGCGTCAGTCAGAACCAGTGGCGCGATCCATCAAGGGCAGAGCTAGTAAACCTACTCCTCAAAGACAGTGCGCCCTTGGCGATTGAACAGGACTCTTCTTCATATTTTCATGATTTACTCATGGAACACTTCGAGATATTCGTAGAATCTCTTATTGCCAACATGCCTGATGCGATCAGGACATTGAAATCGGAAGAAGATATTCAGCGACTGGATCAAATTACTGCTCTTCGGGAGGGCCTGACCTCAAATATACATAGGGGGCCCATTGAAACTCGCATGCATTTTGAGGCTTTGCTCATGATAATGGCGTTCGCGTTTGAGCATAGAGTTGACGCCGCGCAAGAATTTTGGGCAGATCCGGAAGGAAATTTATACGGATTTCTCCAGTGGGCGTCGAAGCGCCAGACTGTTCCTCGGGCCAGTGCCTTCTGTGAAATGCTTTGTTCTATCTCAGAAGGGGAGGAAAATTCCCTGTCAGCTCACAAGTTCCTCTTAGACGAAGAAAAAATATCACCCACGAAATTCAAAAGATCCGCATCGATGGGCTGGACTCAAATGATAGAGGAGCTCCAGCTCTATGCCACAAAAGCCACGGAACGTCCTTCAGCAGCACCGCCATCCGTTTTTCGTATTCGGAAACTTGAACCGGCGGATATTGATGAACCCGAAAGTCCTGTGATGCTTACATCTTACTTGAGACTCATCAGCCACCTATGTAGGCAAAACTCTACAATACGCCAATGGATCTTGGAGCATCCAACACTCAACCTCATTAACATTCTTCTAACGCTGTGCGACGCTCCTATTCCAAGCCATCTGAGATCCAGCATATTTGTCACCTTTCGGTGTTTAATGGTGGACAGGATATCCGTTCATGGGAATGAGATGTGGATTTCTCTTGACCATTGGATTTCTGGTTCAGGATCCCAAACTTCAGGTTTTGCCAAAATATCTCTTGTGACCAGTTCACCTGGCTGGAATGAGCGCCATTTTTTCCGGAAAATAGCAGAAACATTCGACCAAACATATTCATTTGTTGACCTGCTGGACACACTGGTATCACCGCCCATCGATTTGATCGATTCGCGACTCTCTCTTCCCTTTCCAGAAGCATTAGGGTCCTCCTACCGAATGCCAGGCATAGAGCCTTATATCGATTTTGTCATGGGCCAGGCATTCGCTAGTAGATCCATCGACCTTCACGAGCCACAAGCTCGGCTTTTACAACTGAGCTGCTTCAACTTTGTAGCCACCTGCCTCGAGAATTTTAACGAGAACCTCATTTCCATCGTAAATCAGCCTTCCATTCCGCTAGACTCTGGCTTGCGATCATCATCCCTGAATGCGTACATTCGATTGCATCCATTCGCGAGGGTGATGGAGTGGATATTTAACGAGGATGTTCTCAAGACCATGTTTGTTACGGCACATCAAAACATCGATGAGGTCGCACGGGCTGCATCTGATTCCATACTACTTCGATGCTTGGTCCGAACCATTGACGTTATGAACCTTGTGATGGACCACCAGTCGACCTACTTTGATGTCGTACGGCCATTGATTAAATATCAAACTAGACAAGCTGCAAATACCGTGGCTAATTCGTCTCTTGCGTCGTTTGAGGATAGTGTCATGGACAATCTCCGCCTGGTCACAGATTTGTGCCTCTACTGCGGGACCGGCCATCCACTGTTAACTCTGGCTTCTCTCAACCTTTTGGAAAAGCTATCCAGCTCCCGGAAGCTAAATAGAGCCACATCGTCCACAATATCGCGTTGGCAGGCATCTAATCAGATAGTGGAACTATTGAACAATGATGTTGAGGCAGAGCGCATTGCTCGCTCTCTTGCCCCTCAGATGAAACCTGATTTGCGGGAAATAGAAAACGGTCCAACATCTTCTGGCTATCTCATCAAACTAGGGCTTGTAAATTTACTTGATCGCTGTCTCAGTATGAATCCCGAAAAGCCAAATATGGCTCATCTCCTTCTGGGATTTTCTTGTTTGGGAAACACGCTTGATATAGCAGCCGAGGGATTGTTCCAGGACAAGATGTCACTTTTCCATGCTATGGTCGAGTTTGTGCAGAACTACCCTGATGGGGAAAATGGGACGATTTTGACTTGGATGATTTATCTCAAAGAATCGTGCTTCCGTGTGCTTCGACATCTCTGGTCATCGAAGCTCTCTTCAACACTAGTTCTTCCAGAGCTCCATCAGCGTCAGCTCCTTGTTACCCTGTTCATAACTCAACCTCAAGTCGGTCCAGAAACCCTCTGGGATAATTTCCAAACTACTGATCCAGAATTTTGGTACTCGAGTTCACCAGATTCGGTATCAGAATTTCTTAGTTTCCGCAGTCTTCTTTTTGACTATGCCGTGACCGAAGTTCGCTCTGCAGCAAGGCATGGCTCCCCTTCTCTGCAAAAAGATACCCTATCTACTCTTCTAGGAAGCTCGGTTGATGAAAATAACCGAACTTTTACCCACCCTTCTTTCTTCGACCTCTTTGATTTCGTCGATTTGGATATTGAGGCCGTTCAACCTCCCTCAAATCTTAAGTTTTTCGATGGCAGCAATCTGGATCTATGCGCAAAGATACAGAACGATGGTTTGGTAATCTATGATCTCCCCTCCGTGAAGGAGCTTCTTGAACTCACCAAGCAAGAATTACTCAACGCTGGAATAGCGACATCTAATGATGATGAACAGCTCCTTGCCGAACAGAACAACATATTGCTCTTTCTTCGTGCGACTAATCAAAGCCGAAAGATTCATCACAGCCGCTACTTAGCTGTTCGATCTTGGGCAGAACTTGCGACCACAATCATCGTCACGTGTGAGATGGACGCTGCACAAAGGCCGATGTTGATTTTGCACATCCTACAACTTATTCTTCCCAAGCTTGAAAGCTCTGTCATGGATAATGTAGCGGAAGCTATTGAACTAGGGCGTTTGGCAGAATCGTTGATAGAAAAGCTTGGGACTGGTCATCCACCGGAGACACCCAACAAGGGAACAGATATCATTGATGAACGACTCTACCACCTATTCCAAACATGTATCCGTGGAATTCCATTGGCTACCGAAAATAGTGCTTTGAGAGAATGCCTTTACAACATATGCTCCCAATACTTATCCCGCATTACTCGCAATAGGTCAGATCACAACCGTTTTGGAAGCCATTCGCAACAAGCTGTCAAGGCTTCGGGCTCCTCACTTGTTGAAGTTTTATGTGACGATGCATATTCTGGACAAGAAGCCTGTCGAATATCTGCTCTGCTTCTTCTCAACCTTCTTGCTGTCCTTGATCGCCAGCTATCCTCATCGCTGCTCATAGAATTAGTTGCCCAATCGAACTATCTCGCCATGTTCGTGGATGTTGTTGGGGCGATACCATCAGAGTTTCGCAAAGCGTCTGCAAGCGGTACGTAGTATACATCTGATTTTATTCCTCTCTCACATTCTCCTTGTCTAACATCGCTTTCCAGAAACCTCTCGACTATCTGTTTACTACGACACACACCTGTGTCTACTTCAGCAACTTGCACAATCACGAGTTGGAGCAGAACGCGTCCTAGACGCAGGCTTGTTTCAAGCTGTTAAGGAGTCCCAACTCTTTGCCACTGACCCTGATATTGGAATAGGTAAAATCATATCCTCTTCTTAGCCCTTTTCATGGTGACTAACTTGATAACTTTCAGAAATTGATAACCCAGACGCTCTTCAGAAATACTATGATCTGCTCCTTTCCGTAATGCGCGTGATCGTGTCAGCAGTTTTTGCGCGCGGCTTACACAACCAACAAGTCCGTGACCAAACTCGCATATTTCTGTCTAAAAATCGACAAAGTATTGTTGGCATATTCAAGCGGTATACAAAGATCTGTGGTCTGGATGATAAGAACGCTAGAGAGACAGTAGAGGATCTGGTAAAGTCATACATCGTACTAATCGAAGCTATTGGGTTTCTTGAAGTTAGTCCTACTCTCTTTCGCAATTACCCGGCGTCCGTTTAGGGAGACATTAATGCTGACTACCTGCCGTAGTTTGAGGATGAGCAGTCGATCGACAAAATGGGTCCAAAATCATTTTCTTAGATTTCTGTATTGCTGTAATTTGCAGCCGGAGGCGTTTGTTAAGGAAGCATTTAAAGGAGGAAAGAATATATGATATGCCTAATGATTCTCTTTATCCCGAGTCTTGGAGGACTTCCCCAGCGCATTTAAGCTACAGCATGAGTATTAATGTGATGTGTTAGTCATATCGTAAACAGAGCTAAGTGAGGGAGAAAACTATAGACTGGTAGAGATTTGGGATGACTGCCAAACGCATCCCTAGAGGTGAATGAACTGCAATATTCATCATAATCATCATCATCATCATCATCATCATCATCATCATCATCCACATTTCTTTCACATCTCATTTTTTTTTTCTCCGCATCAATCTCCTCTTTCATTTGTTATCATTCATCAATCTCTCTCAATCCTGCGCATATTGGCGTTCATACATCTCAGTCCGTCCATTACCTAGACCTTAGTCACGGAACAGCCAATCGGAGCTGTCTGCTGCAGTTGACTCCGTCAGGCGGTTCAACCCATGAACGTCAAAACAGCGTCATACTGAACGAGTCTCCTTTACACACCCACCGTTTCCTAACACTTCGCAGAGGTATCTTTTTTTCTATATGGCTGTATGTCGTTTATGTTGCTTTATGACATGTGAGCTCTGATGGACTTTGGATATCAATCTACAAAAATAGATGCATAATTCCAATAGGCCTGCACCGAGGGGCGGGAACTACAAGTCTCCAGGAAAACGGAAACAACCCGAACAAGATCCTGGAAATCGCGAGGACCTGGTGCGGAAACAAGCGACTATCACGTACCTTTTTGAGAACGGGTGGAATAACATATCGAGAAACGGCAGAGGGGAGATTCTGTCTCCAGATACCAAGCGCATGAAACGAGAGGGACTCCAGCTCCCTGCCTCATACCCTGCCGCTCCCACTCAGCTAATGTCAATCAATAAAATGTACATATTCCAAAATAATACCGATTCAAAATCACCAGCCGGTCCCGGTGGGCATAATCTGTCACCTTCGAATTCTAATGGCGCCATGCCGTTGGAATCCCGTTCCCGCAACTCGACAATCCGATCAAGCAACTTCACACCACACGCTGGAGCAAAGAAGCTGGTCGTAAAGAACCTAAGAGCCACACCTCGTCTAGATCGGAATCGATACTTTGAGAAAGTCTGGTCGCAACTGGATGCTGCTCTGATGGCTATCCTTGAGGATCAGAAGCCGGAACAATCTCTCGAGGAGCTCTATAGAGGGGCAGAAAACGCCTGTCGACAGGGTAGGGCTGCAACTCTGGCCAAAAAGCTACAAGATCGCTGCCACGAGCACATATGTGAGAATGTTTTGAATTCGTTATTGTTGAGATCGGAGGATGGTAATGACGTTGATATCTTGAAGTCGGTGGAAGAAGCTTGGGCTACGTGGAATGCTCGTTTGGTATGCTTTTTCTTTCCACAACGAATATCAAATTCTGAGTAATTCGGTTATTAACTACCTTCTGTTTTAGGTTTCAATACGTTCTATTTTCTACTATTTAGACCAATCGTTCCTCCTTCATTCCACGGACAATCCAGTCATCTATGAGATGGGTTTAGTTCAATTCCGCACCGCAATGTTCTTGAACGATACATTGCGCCCCCGCATTCTACAGGGAGCCTGCCAACTCATTGAACTTGACAGAAAGGATGGTAATACGGCAGTTGACCCGAACCTACTCAGGCGTGCTATCAAGTTCTTTCATGACCTCGGCGTTTACAAGAAATATTTTGAGCCATACATGCTTGATGCATCCGAAAAATACATCAGCAGCTGGGTCGTCAATGAAGCTAATCATTGCGGGCTTGCCACCTATGTAGAGCGGTGTCAACTGCTGATTAGCCGTGAGATTCAGAGGTGTGATCTTTTTGGTCTGGACAGGAGCACCAAACAAAGCATATCCCAAATGGTAGATCGTTATCTTGTCTCAGACCAGATCAAGATCCTACTTAAAGAAGATGACATTGTCGAACTCCTCAACACGCATAGTCAGGTGGCACTGGAACAACTGTACTCGCTACTGCAACGTCTGGAGCTGGGGCACAAAATAAAGCCCGCATTCTTCAAGTATATCACCACAGAAGGGTCCAAGATAGTGTTTGATCAAACAAACGAAGATAGGATGGTTACGAGGCTATTAAGTTTCAAGCAAAATTTGGACGTTATTCTGATAAATGCATTTCACAAAGATGAAGTCCTAGGTCACACTCTGCGTGAGGCCTTCGAAGTGTTTATCAACAAAACGCAAAAATCAGAATCTACCTGGGGAACGGACAATCCAAAACCAGGTGAAATGGTTGCAAAATACGTCGATATGCTACTCAGAGGTGGTGTCAAGGCAATCCAGAGCCTGGATGGAGAATCCAGCATCGGCAGCACGGCCTCGGCTGATGAAGATGCAGAGGTAAATCAGAAGTTGGACCAAGTATTGGGTCTTTTCCGTTTTATTCATGGAAAAGCCGTTTTCGAAGCCTTTTATAAGAACGATCTTGCCCGCCGTCTTCTTATGGGTAGAAGTGCAAGTGATGAGGCTGAAAAGAGTATGCTTGCCAGACTCAGATCAGGTACGTGCCATAATCAAACGAAGCCAACCCCTGGAAATAGCAAACTGACCATATTGAAAACCTTAAAGAGTGCGGTTCGGATTTCACCCGGAATCTCGAGTCTATGTTCAAGGACATGGATCTTGCGCGGGATGAAATGGCCTCCTATAACGCGCTACTAGGACCAAAGAAGAACAGACCTGGCTTGGATCTGAACGTGAATGTCATATCAGCAGCAGCATGGCCTTCATATCCAGATGTGCCAGTGAATTTGCCGAAGATAATATCATCTGCCTTGGAAAG
This sequence comes from Paracoccidioides brasiliensis, assembly GCF_000150735.1. Taxonomy (NCBI): domain Eukaryota; kingdom Fungi; phylum Ascomycota; class Eurotiomycetes; order Onygenales; family Ajellomycetaceae; genus Paracoccidioides; species Paracoccidioides brasiliensis. Next base: position 1,925,542 of record NW_011371363.1, read on the forward strand.
CTTCGATCAGTTTTACAATAGCAAGTACAACGGACGAAAACTTCACTGGAAGCATTCGCTTGCGCACTGCCAGCTAAAGGCTAAATTCCCCAAAGGTGACAAGGAAATCGTTGTGAGCGCGTTCCAAGCCCTCGTTCTCCTCCTATTCAATGACGTAGTGGAGGGCGCCACTCTATCATACGCAGAAATCAGGGAAGCTACCAGCCTGCGTAAGTGTTACAGCATATCTTTCTTTTCTTTTCAGCAAAAAAAAAAAAAAAAAAAAAAAAAAAAAAAAAAAAAACGCCATTTAGATCTTATGCAATCTATTTCATATAGACACAGACTAATCTAATCCCCACCGCCCAGCTGACGTCGAATTGAAACGCACTCTCCAATCCCTAGCCTGCGCGAAATACCGAGTTCTGGTCAAGCGACCAAAGGGCCGAGAGGTAAACAACGACGACACCTTCGCCTTCAACTCGAACTTCTCCGATCCCAAGATGCGCATCAAAATCAACCAGATCCAACTCAAGGAGACCAAGCAGGAGAACAAGATTATGCATGAGCGGATTGCGGCAGACCGGCACTACGAAACACAGGCAGCCATTGTGCGCATTCTAAAGACCCGGAAAGTCATCACGCACGCGGAGCTAGTGGCGGAGGTTATCAATAAGACGAAGGATAGAGGGGTGTTGGATCCGGCGGGTATCAAATCTAATATTGAAAGGTGAGTTGAGATTTTTCCTTGGCCTCTTACTGCGTTGCAAACCGCAACCCAAATATATTCCATTTCCAAATGGTTATTTGTTTGAATATGTTAACTGACATGCAATTCAACCGCACATTCAGACTCATCGACAAGGAGTACATAGAGAGGGAAGATGGAAATAAATACGTATACCTAGCTTGAAAGGACAAGATCTCATTTCTTTGACGTGTTTCTTTTGATTCCATGGGGTTAACTATGCAGGAGATATTTGTGGAATCAGAATCTTCATCTGCCTTGTGACTCATCTCTCACCCAGTGTATGAAATACAGGCTACCATTTCCTTTGTTCGGCAGTTGCTTGCCCCTGACCAGTTTCTGAGAATTTTCATGTAAAAAAGTCAAGGATTGATAGACGCAATGCTAATGACAAGAATTATGATTTCCTTCCCCTCTTCTTTCGTTTTCCTCTTGTATTCCATGCAGCGAAAAGCTTTGTAGAATAAAGAATATTTGTGCTCTGCTTTGTTTCCAGCAAATCTCACTCTATTTCTTCTTTTTTTACTTCCTATAACTAACTAGTTAACTAGTTAGTTATATAATGGGCCCATCGACCGAGAACTCATGCCACCTCCAATTTCAACTCCAATCAGCAATAATTTATAGTTATTACGAAGCCATGCTTGATGAGCTCAACACATTTCACGGCAGTGCCACCGGCAATTCCCTTTCCCCACCATACATTCTATGACTTAAGCAAAACCCCACCTCCACTCGCTCCAATGTCCGTATCCATATAGTATCCGCCTGTCACAGTAGCGGCTATGACACGTCGCCATGTGTGCAGGACCATAATGGTTGTGTCTTTGGGACTCCGGCTGTGGAAACGAAGTAGTACGAAGAGACTCCATTAGCTCGGAATCGGACAACGTGTCGTGATGGGATTTCAACCCCGGCAAATAAAGGAGGTCGTCGACCTCTGCAGGCACCCACAATGCCAGCTAGAACGGTTCCAGGGTTCCGAATTCAAGTCATGGTTCCTGTGATTCGCCAGCAGCCGCGCCTGAGAAACAAAGAGCTCCTTTCGCCAAAGGGTATTTTGACCAGAAATAGGTCGGCCGCCATTACTCTCCCACCCCTTCCCCCATGTCAAACGTGCCAGTTCTTTTGTCCCCACCCTGCGCGCTCCACCATCCTCTCCCTCAGCATATACGGGTCTGGGAAGCCCAGATGTAAATGAAGGGGTGGTCGAGATAGCTGTTATTCCGTGGGGTGAAAATAGGCCATATCAGCTTACCATCAATCTTGCCCTCTTTCGATTCCATCACACTGGTAGGTTTTGAATGCGACCTACAACCATCCTGTCCTCTAATAAGAAAAGCACTTGGTGTATCCAAACGGCATATTTCTTTTGTGCCAAAGTCCTTCATCTTTCATCACTAATTTTGTTGATCACAGGGATTTGCATGCCTGATGATGGGTTGACGGAGGCGAGCCTAATGACTTAAATACAGCGGTTGCAGTCCTGTCAAATCCGTCAGTGTACTAGCAATTCACTCCTTTAGGCAGATTCTCAGCGTTAATAAAGTCCAGTATGAATTTCAGCCCTTTAAGATTCTTTATTTGGCTTCTACCTACAATACCCGCCACGCGGCAAAACATACCACATGCTGTGACTCAACATTGCCTCTCTCACCTCTTAAGGCAATAGCCTGGCATTGACTGTTTCTTGCACGAGTCTTGAGAAATTAGCACATGTTAACTGCGAAAAGGAGTAGTTGTTAACTATTTTCAGGTACGCTCTAATTACCGGACTCGAACCTGTGGTTACATCCAACCGGCAACATCCGGCGTCTTCATAAATCTGATTCCAAGTTATACACGATAGAACGTGCGCTTAGATATTTCTTGTGAGCGACGTAGCTCCATCTAATATCATAAGGAGATTCTAATTTTGGCGCTAAGGAGTTAAGCACCCACCCAAGCCACAGAAACGACAAAAAAGTGGGTTAAGCTTGATAGTGAAGATTTCTGTGAGCAGCAGCACAACGTTAGTTGACTAACTAGTTACATCAGCTGACAGGCGCCACATAACTAACTAGTCAACAGCGTGCATCGTACCTTTATATTGAGGGCGTCATTGAACTCAAGCTTCAAAGCTATTGGGTTTCTATAACCCATTGATCTGATTGAAGGTCGTAGCCTATTTATCTCGATGTAGCCGTTGTTTCAAGCACCAGGCGGCTTGTCCGTCGCACTGTCGCACTGTCACACCCTCAAAGGCTTGTGCTGTCTACCGACATGAACACAAGAGACAAAAATACTCCCCCATCAAACCCATTTAGCTCTCACTCCTGGTTCTGACACGGCAATTTCGTATATGCGCCAATCCTTGTCCCCGTTATATTGTCAGTGAACGGGCTACGAGACAATAAAACAGAGTAGCTTGGGTATGTTACACGCTTCCGACACTATCTTACATTGAATCATTAAAGCTCCAGCTTCACAAAATGCCAAAGAAGCTTTGTCCGATATTGACTCACCAGAACCTTAATGGCATTCGCTCAGAGTACTCGGGGCATCAACATTGAGCATTGGCTCGCTGGTGGTTGGCAAGGCAATATTTTCTGAAGAATTCCAGAATCCTCCTGACAACGTCACAGCAACACAACGCGTCTCAGGTCGATAAATCATCCCCTTCTCTTCCCTTCTTTCTTCTGCAGGGTCTTGTCCTCCTCTCGAGTTTCTTACTATTGTGCGAGAACTGGTTGGTGTGAAGGACAGCATTATATATAGCATGTTCCAGAACAATCACATACTTTCCTCCATCTCTTGCGGTCTTGCATTACTGTCGTTGCTTTTAACTCAGCCTGGCTGATGGTTGGTTGCACAAAAAAGAGCCATGAGTTCTCAAGTTCCTGAACCACTCCTGCTCCAAGGTGCAGCAATAAAAACATTCGTTCTAACGCGTGAAGCCAACTGTACACACTCTAGCTTTGCACGTGAGTATAGCACCTATGATCACCCGATGATATGCCTCAATTGTAATAGAGAGCCAGATCTTGGTTGGGTATATGCGTGCACGGAGGACAGGGACAGGCATGGCATATTGGCTGAATACTGGGAACGATTCCCGACTTACGTCCACTGGTCCATCCAGCAACTTTGAGACCGGAGATGCGATTCACTTGAATGATTGGGTCGCGAAAGCCATCGAAAGCGGACACTATACGCCCGAGCAGGTGGAGAGAATAAAAGCACAACGCGCAGAGGTTCTCAAGGCAATCAACACCTACCACCGTGTGAACCACAATTCGAGCCGTGCGCTGCCACCATTGCCGCCTCAAGAGCTGCGGGATCCAGAACAGGTATCGAAAGATACCTGTGCTGACGTAACTACGGATTTGTTGCCTCCAACCGAATGCGGCTCGCTCGCAACCGTCTATATCCCCAGCTGCCATTTACGGGTTTGCCACACCTGCCTACCAATCGCGGCCGAGCGAAGCTGGTTGAGCATCAATCGGGTGTGTACAAGTGGAAATATATCAAAGGATCAGCTCTTAGAATCCCTGATAGATGTCGGAGTTAGCGTCGATGATGCTTTCTTTACCAGGAGGATTCAGGAGATGGAGTCCCTAGAGACCGGGGGACGGCCAAATTGCGATATAGCCGATGAGAGCGTCTGGGGTGGAGAGTATTATGAATATTATGACGAACATGGCGGAAGTGTAAACTCTGCAGCGTGTGCGGGTAATGAGGCGAATACCGATGGCGATAGCTACCATGCAGTTTTACGGGACTATGAAATGGAAAGGGAGGGAGGCGACGATGGAAATGACGCCGATGAAGCCACCGACGAAGCGTATTATGAATCAAGAAGTCTGAGCAAGGTTTTGCATCTTCATTGGAGCCATGTGGAAACAGGAGTAGCCGATGAAACAACAACTCCATTTGCACAGCAGATGAGATCTAAGAATAGGCCGCCACTGGTACCACCGCGGAACAGCCGCTCAGCACATAGCTTATCTCGAAAGGCTAAGTTCAAGTTCACTGTCCAGCCTCGAGAGTGGGGAGTTGGTGGAGATAGCGGTGATCTGGGTCTCATCTCCATCGACAAACTGCTGGACACCACTGATGGAGACATTTTTGCCCACGTCTAGACGTTTGCAAATGGTAATATGGCACGGGCAGCGCAATGTCACGGTGCTCATGGGAGGGCAAATAGAAGTAAGTGGTGGGCAAATGAGGCGGGATAAGGCGGGATACGGCGAGGAATGGCGTTTGATATTTGAATTTTTGTGTGGCATCCCGCTAAAGTAACTAACTAATATGTTTTCCACATGTAATTATATATGTAATTAACTATATGCATCTACAAAGAGGTATGTGTCCCTGAAGTCTATATGGAACTATGAAGAAGACTTGTTGATTTTATCATCAGGGTTTGAAGACAAGTATCACAGTTAAACATGATTTGTTCAAAGAAGGTTGTTGAAATTCAACCAGAACAAACCTTCGTGTGATTGTATGCGATAAATCATGTGATTGAGGATGAGCATTGGCTAATGATAAAGTGGACCCAATTCAAACCATGTCCAACTTTTGTGATCTCTGGACCTTTCAAAGTTCCACTCACGTGACATCGACCTCGGCTGTAATTGACATTGGGTTATTCACTTACGCCAACCCACTGCTCTACTGCTGCCCCTTAAAAACATATCTACTTTTTTTTTTTAAAAAAAAAAGTTATTGTTTTTATACGAAACGCGCCCAAAGATGGTAGAGGTATCGGATCCAATTTCCCAGCCCAAGGAGGCGCAGTCTTCTCCAGAGGCCTCCGGCATCGCCGCTGCACGCACAGCGTCCCTATGCGCCCTTGCGAAGATGGACGTGGCAATCCGGCGGTTGGACAAGTACGTGTAGAAGAAGAATCTACACAACCTCCTCTGTAAAGCTTAAGTTCCCAATTTTGAAGCCCCGTCTGACTAGCGTCCATGTGTTCCCTCCGCGACCTTTCCGCGCGAGGGAAAAGAAGTAAAAAAATCACGCAATGAAACAGATTCACATCAACTGCAAATGGCCTGGAGCGATTCCTCGCAGTAGTCCAGTACAACTCTCAAATGATCCACTACCTACTCGCCTCTCCACCATTGCGCGCACTCCTCGCGCGGGCGCACGCGTTGTCCCGGCCTTACGTTATCAGGAGATCCAAATCACAAGCCCCTCCACCTAACACAGCACCAACACCGCCCCCGCCCTCGCCCTTCCTCGCGCTCTCCTCCCTAATGTCCGAAACCCGCACAACCCTGCGCCTCCTGGGCCTCCTCTCGCTCTGGTCCTGGGGCTCCGCAACCCTCAGAAAGCCCCCCACCGACCCAATCCTCTGCGCAATCGCCTGCACCCAAGTAACCGCGAACGTCCTGTACCAGATTCTAGAGAACGTGGCACATCTGGCGTCCAAGGGCGTGTTGAACAGGCGAGCGGTGGAGCGGTGGGGGTCCTTGGGGAAGTGGTATGTGTGGAGTACGCGGGCGTGGTTGGCACATGTGCTGTTGGAGTTTGTGAGGGTTTGGAGGGAGTATGTGTTAGCAAGGGAGATGCGGAAGAAGAATGCTGAGTTGCGGGGGGATGTTGGGGATACGGAGAAGGGAGGCCGGGATGAGGAGGAGGAGGAGGAGGAGGAAGGGGAGAAGAAGAGTGCTCGGCGGGCGGAGGTGAGCGGGTGGAAGAAAAGCTTATTGAATAGCCTGGCCTGGCTGCCATTGTGCGTGCATTGGAGTTTTGAGGGCGGGGTTGGTGTGCCGGATCAGCTTGTTGGGCTGCTGAGTATGGCTGCCGGTGCATGGGGGGTGCATGATATGTGGAATGTGACGGCAGCGGTGGTGTGAGTTTTTTTTTTTTTTTTTTTTTTTTTTTTAGAGTTTTCTTGTTTACTCCCTTCCAAATCTCAATTCTCCAATAGATGTATGTATATAGATCCGTTATGTTTGGAATCATCTGCTGTAATATGTTTTGATATCAAATCCCCAAGGGTTATGTCACATGTTTTTCCATGTGAAAGATCAAGCTGCTTCATTTTTCCTCCGCTACCTTATGAGCAATTGAATTGCGAAAAGCCCATTTACTTTCCTGGGATAGAGCAACAATTGAATGGTGTTTTAAAATCTCAGCCAGAGATATCTCCAGTGTGGTTTATTACTAAATCAGTGACTTGATGATATTTCGCAGGCTTTTTACTCTTAACTCTAATCCTAATCCTCAATTCTAATTCTAACCTAATCCACACTTCTAATCTACCTTCAATAACCCTGATGTCGATGAGGGTTGAATAGAACCGCAGTCATTAGTAATATGTGTGATTGTAGTTAAGTAGGAGATTGACCGGAAGTAGATGATGTTTGTTCAAAAGTGGGGGCCCCCACTGATAAACGTTCGACTTTTGCACATTCCTGTTCCAGGGTGGATCTGGAATAACTCAGCTCGTTTAGCGAGGTCGGTCAGTAAGTTAGTGAAATAGTTAAAATCGTTTGATTATGAGATAACAGTAATACAGTTTGACTAACTTGTTCGTTGCTCGCGGAGTTAGGTGGCCAATTGATGTGTTTTCTGTCTCATCATTGATGATATATGGCCATCATCCAACCCCCTGACCTGACCGAACTGAGCAAGTCAAGCTGTCAACACACGTAACTAACCAGGATCCGTCAACTCGTCAACTAGTTGTATTGAGTCAATCAGCATATAACCTGTTCTGCTCTTGGACGTCTAGAATTTCTCATCCAACGACGGCTCTTTGACTTCATCTGTCTCACGCTTCTCGTGGGGTTGCGCGATACTTTCTCTCCCCCTCGCAGCTTGAACCATAGTTAATGGATATACATGGGCCGATATCGGATCACCTGTAGTTGGGGGAATGCCCTGCCAAACGATATGGGTTCTGGCATCATCGTCCAGCTTCCCGACCTTTGCGTTGGCACCATTATTTTCATTTCTGTCTTCCTCTCTCTCTTTCTGTTCTTTTCAATTGCGGATGTCCAAAGAGTGAACTGGGGAGGCAGCTATAAAGTGAACAGAGCACACGATACCAGAATAGTACAGGTAGTTTTTAATGCGATGCACACGGGATGACGCGTGTTTTTGTTATGTAACGAGTTGGTTTAACCGCTCCGCCCTTGGGGCAACCTGGAGCCGGAGCGGTTTTGACTCACTTCGGGGTTGGGTTGGGCTGCAGCCTGCGGGTTACCGCCAACCCGTGGACTGTTTGCTCGGCTTGATTGGCCCAGGGGGGGGGCGTCGGGCGAGCCCTTGGGTCGTGGGTGCACCGCCCTGAGCTGCGGGGCCTCGGGACCCACTCGTGTGACCAACCCCATACTCCCCAATCCTCCCCATTCTCCCCATTCTCCCCATTCTCAACATGCGTCAAACAACCACCAGTGAGAACCTAAAACGACCGCTCTAACATGGATTATCCTGGAGGAGCAGATAGGTGCGGGAAGACTACGCCCAATGCTTGATCAATCATTCCAGAATCCTTCTCTAGCCCCCACATGCCCTTCAGCGACCCTGATTGGCTAATGATTAGAGAGAGTGTGTGTTGCTGCTGTTGTGGACGTCGTCGTCGTAGTCGTCGTCGTCGTCGTCGTCGCTGTTGTTGTTGTTGTTGTTGTTTCTGTTGTTTGGAAATACCCAGAGTTAGATCCAGGAGCTTGAGGCGCCGTGATACTGCATACTACCTTGGAATCAACTGAAGCAAGACCAAAAGGTTAATCATTCAGCATGGCCATATCTGTCAAATAAAGGAACCCCCTGCGAAGGTCAGCTATCAAATAAGTAATAGGCAAAACCCTGACGCCCCCCCCCCCTCTCCGGTATGCAAGTCTCGCCACGATTCTAAAGGGAGTCTTGTTCGTTCGTTCTTTCAGTCCAGTTATCGTTTTGGAATGAATGACATAATTACGTCTGTAAATTTTTGTTCAAAACTTTGGTAGCTTTTTTAACTTTGCCTTTAATCCGCCTGCCATTTGGTCGTTTTCGACCGAAAACTACCGAACCCATCACCCCATTGGAAATTCTAGAAAAACATTCTCAGCCCCAGTAACCATACATCTTTCGCCTCCCCGCGTCTATCGCGGCCGATTGAATCGTCTTCAACCTGCTCATTGATTTTTTTTTCCCTTCCTATTTCCTTTTGACTCAGGCAACACCCTATCCCTCTCAAGGTTCATATGAGTATTTGGATGATATATATCATACTCCGTTCTGATAGCAACGGTTACTGCATTTGAACTCCGAATAGGCTGGTCAGCCGCAATCCGAATATTAAAGAAAAGAAAGAAAAAAAAAAAAAAAAAAAAAAAAAAAAAAAAGAGGTACAATGTTCAAACGGGTCGTCTTCACGACCGTGACACCTCTCCCTCCCCATATTCCTCGAGATATTGTCATCAGCACACTCCACGCCCACAGCGAGATAATAGAATTGAATCCATTAGTGGTCAGCCACAAACGATGCAAAGCGCCACCCAACGCCCCGCCCGACGAGTTCCATTGCATCTGGTACGAACTGACTGATAACATTCAGTATCTCCCGGGGGGGATAATAAAGGGGAATATCACCTACAAAGCCTGCTTTCACGATTTACCCCGTGGCCTGCAAACGCACATATACGCCCCGACAGGTCTAGACATCAGGAACAGATGGAGCGTGAACGGAAATATGCCGGGAGAGCCGCGGGAGCCTGTCGAGCTGGGTCTGCCCAATGTGCCCCGAGAAGGACTATATCTCAGGGAAGACGTCGATATGCGATGCAATATCTTCGCTGCCGGTTTTGTTAGGAAGACCCTCAAGGAGGCCCATGCAGTGTTGGTTGAGCGACTTGTTGTCAAGGCTGATCTGCTGAAGGGCAAGAGGGAGGAGACAATCTATGAAAAGGCATATCCGGCGCTAGCTCTACAGCTGCATTCTTTATATTCCAATCAGGTGTATTCGGGGGAGGCTCCATACACGCCATGCATCACGCTGCCTCCAAGCCCCGTTTCCCCCACAACGCTCTCAGCTGGAAGTACCCCGACACGTTTCCCGAGTACGGTACATCCATCCGGCTCCAAAACCGATCCCAATATGCATAACTACGTTGGTGGACCCATGCATTATCTGACGACGCCGCACACCTGTTGCAACCATTGCCCTATCTGCCCATCCAGAGCAGAAGGCGGGTCTGACCAGACGGTGCCCATACCCCAAGCCGCAGAGATGGATTCCACAGAATGCCAGCCAGCGCAAGCAAAGGCCTATGCTGCCAAGCGAGCTGCTGTTCGGTTTACTCTAACTCCACCCCCGCCTTCGCCTTCGTCTCAGTCTCAGTCTCATATATATGAATTGGAGTGACCTTTTTCTCCCTCCCTCCTCAAATCTTTCCCGTTTCTCCCCTCCAGATTTTCTGCTTCCATATTTTCTGCTTGCTTGGTATTTCCTGGGGATCGAAATTCTAACCCAGTTCCTGCCCCCTCCAAGCCTTTTACTAGAGTGACCACGGGTAAGGGGCGGTGTGGCAACAGAGTCATTCTGGGTTGGCGCATGGCATACTTTAGTTTTGGCGTTTAATTGGCATAGTTTACCTATCAACTTTTCGTCATTGGTTGGGACTTTTACAACAAATTCCCTCGACAGCAATATTTTTTTTTTTTTTGTTTGTTTATATTTATCTTTCTCTTTTTCTTTTCTTTTCTTTTCTTTTCTTTCCTTTCCTTTCCTTTCTTTTCTTTTCCTTGCCTTTTTATATTTTTAGGCATACGTGGGTTGACCCAGCATATTGACCCTTTTCAATTCTTCCTATGCCTTGGGTATTTCATGAAACATAATAGCATTCTATAAATCTCACTCGTCATGATCCCTTGTCTTTTCCCTCGTTCTTTGCTGTTCGCCCAATGGCTCACCACAAATCCTCCTCTCCAAGCAGTGACCCACTTTTATTAGCTAGTTAGTCTTGAAACAAATTTTTAAAAACCATCTCCCGTGTCTGGACTCCTCTCAAAAAGATGTTAATCTTTCCACTAACTTTTCTCAGCTGATGTAGATATCTATCGAATGGGGCATGTTGCCCACCCATACAACACGGAGCAGATGCAGCTTCAGACCAATATTGTTAACAGCATTCCCACAGGCTCCAGTAGATGGTAGATGGACAGGAAAAATCTTCTGTGAAATACATCCATGTCAACATCTCACGAAGTGCCAGCTTGTCCTTGGCACATCCGTTCGTTTCTCTTATCATCAAAACCTCCACTTAGAGATTGTGTCCTGTCTGCACTGTGCAAGATACTCACATCTGCAGTTGTTGTCCTGTAGAAGAAAGGAATTGAAGTGCCGTTGAAGGCTGTTGTCATGCGTGTCAATAGCATTGTAGGGGCGATTGGATCATTGTGCAGGATGAACGTGAATGAATCTGATCTGTGTTCTACACATCATCTTGACCTGGAGGGGGGGTGTTTCGTAGAGCATTCTCTCTGATCTTGCAGGGGAGGTTTAGGAAGTTCCACGCAAGTTGTTTTCCCCATCTTTGGTGCCACTTTAAATACTCTGTCATCCTCGTTTCGTCGTGCTAGTATTTGCATCGGCTAGTTACTACTTATGTGGGCTAATATCTTGGTTTTTCAGCTAAAGGGTTTTAATATTCAAACACAAGCAATGTCTTTGATACTGGAAGTCCCCTTTTTTGACACCAGGGGGTTTCTATCATGGGCTGATGTAAGCTTTTTCCTCTTATGATTGATGCGGGTTTGTTGGACTTTGATTGGCTTCAGATTGATGGTTATTTAATGTATACAATCGCTGACTTTGCAGAGAACCTACGACACGTATTTCCTGCTACGCCAGCCCTTAATTCTATGTGTTGATTTGTCATTGGAAGGCTGGCGCGGAGCCTGTGAATCAAGTTATATACTTACGAAGCAGTCGAGAGAATAACGCGCAAAGGATCTAGCCTTGCTCTGTCTTCGACTGAGGACGGCTTTCCCCTTAAAACAGCACGCCGATTTGGGTTGGGTCGCCTTGACCTTAAAAAGAGAGCGAATATCAGAAGGTAGTGAGCTACAGGACTTCCCAAGTTCTTCGCCCATGATCTATCAATTGTAAAACCTAGACTATGCTTGAACATGTCTTTTATCATAGGAACATGTAGCTCTCCGAAGCACACAAACGTGGATATAAAACTGAAAAGATAAAATGAAACCGCCAGCGGCCACTCTCCAAATCCTTAAAGAAGGAAAAAAGAATCACCACCATCACCACCACCAAAATCTCACCCCACTTTTCATTCAAGAACCTCCAAAATATCTCCCGAAATCCTGTCCTCAAATTACTCCATCGCAACCCTCGCCCTCCACCCATATCCATGCACGCCCCCTGCACCGCCACTCATCATCCCATCCACCTCCCTCCCCTTCCCGGCCCCCGTGCACCTCGATTTCATCTCCATCAACTCCCTCCACCTCCACCCCCTCACCACCTGTAACTCCTCCAACTTCGTCAGACCCATCCATCACCCAAGCCTTGTCCCGATGATCATCCCCATGCTACTCGTCCCACTTCTCGAACGGCCTAGCAGCCTGCGTGCACAGTGGTGCATTTAGGAAGGGCGCAACATCCGATACGTTGTGGTGGCGTGTGAGCATGTTCCCGGGAAAAAGTGGGTCGATGTCGGAGGGGTAGGGGGGGATTGAAAGGGCAGGTGAATGTGTCTGACATCTCTGTCTCGACGAAAGCGCCTGCGTCCACGGTTTTGCATTCGCCGTTGGAGAAGGCGGATGGTAATGCGGACGGATTCAATGTGTTTGAACGGTGTTGTTTCGAAAGTGAGGAGGCTGGTTCGCTCCTTGTGGGATAGATTGAAGATAGCGAGTCCTGTGACGGTGTTGATTGTCGCTGCTTCTGATGTTCCTGCCCCTGACCCTGAGGAGTTTGACACGGACACCACGGACGGTGTGTCTAGAATTGTGTCCGAGACTTTCCCGCAGTGCAGAGTGTAGTTAGCCAAGCTTGCTGGGGTCATGTCCCCGGTGATATCGAAGGACGTCTGAGCATCGATAATGTAATTTAGCACGTTGGGAATCACGGCGGGACCGACGAGGAAGATTGGGTCGCCTCGCCTTTTCGAAGGCTTCTTTTGAACTTGTCAGGGGCGAACTTGTTGGCTGCCGCACGGAGGTAGGAGGGAGGGTGAGCTATAGATAGGGAAGACGATGAGACCGAAAGGAGAGTATCCTCATATGCGGAGACTTATCGTCTTAGGTTCCCTGAAAATGCCATAGCTCTGGTCCGTTTCACGAGATAGGAACGGCACGGGGTATCTGGTTGAGAATAACCTGAAGTGTTCTTGAAAACTTCGAGGCTTCTTGGAATACATATATATCAGTGAAGATATATGTAGACCAGATGGGCATATTTCGTGGCGTAAAAGAAATAAGAAGATCGTGAAAAACCTAAAGTGAAAGTCGGGTTTTCCATCGCCAATTTCAAGGTCGAGGCTGTAAACCCCTTTTTCCCCTTGAGAGAATCTTCGGCGTGCGAGAGGGTAAATGAGACTATTTAAAAAAAAGAAAAAGAAAAGAGAAGAGAAGAGAAATGGAAATACGCGCTCTCCATAGTGCAAATCCAAAGTCGAGGGATTACCCCCTTTATTCTCCTGTGATATTTCTTCCCATTTCTTCCCATTCCAATGAAGGCACTGGGCATTGTCCCTAAGACGAAAAAGGTAGATAGCGAATCACCGCTGTCTCTTAGAAATGGCACTGGGTGTTTCCCAGCTCATATGGACGGTTTGATGAAGGACACAAGTAACTGGAGGGAGTTCCCCCTGAACCGCCCCAATGTTGCTCTCCATGACTTGATTCAGCCATGGTAGGATAGATAGCTGTTGCTTCCCATAGAAGAAAGACAACGACATGGCATTGGGAAAAAGGATCCCAAATATCATAATTATCCCAGGTCATCAGGCTAGAGCATCATCCTAAGGGCCATCCCCGTGTCCACTGGAGCAGATAAGGGGTCCATTTCCCATAACGGCAAGATAGACATCGACTGGCATCTGACACAAAACGGCATATGCTCGACAAGTGAAGACAATAGGAATGGTTACAGATGCCCAAAAAACAATATCAACAACTATCATTCCCTCCCGGTCTCCCCACTTCATCTCCCACTCAAACCTGATCCCTTAATTCTCATTTCGATTCCTCATGTCTGCAATGCACGTGACTTCCGTGTATGTGTCTAGTGTCGTACAATGTGTTCCTCGTATGATGGCGGCCTCTGATTGGCTGGCAGCACGCAGCTTAACTCAGTCACATATGACTAAGCAGAGGGCAGCTTGGCAAAACGAACAAACCACCAAAAAGTCAGCCCGAGAGGAAAAGACACTGTCATATATATTCGTGTCTGTTATCTTCTACCGGTTTCTATCTTCTTGGTCTCACTCTCTAAATTCCTGTCCTCTCGGTCTTCATCTCTACTCTCATCTCTCTTTTCATTGTGATGTACTTATGTTGTTTCTGATGTGGTCTTTTCTGCATATACCCACTCGACATACAAGCGGGAGCCTGGATCGTCACATCTTTCTTCCGAGTTTCCCATAGCTCCAGCCTCAACTCAACATCCATCCAAACCCTTCAACCTCTTCTTACCACGCTTTCAACAACACCCTCCACCCTCCCCCTCTACAACAACCCTTTTTTGATCCACTTTTTTCTCTGTCTACACACCTGCCCTATCTCATAATCTCCCTCACTCACATTTTCCTGACTTCCGCGCTTTCTTTCTTCTCTTTTGCCCTTCCAACATGTCTGCAGAGCCAGATCACTCGAAGCACAAGGTCAACCTGACGTGAGTATCTCTTGCTCCACACCTGGTTTATGCTTGCTTCCTAGTTGATTACGGCTGCAGTAAATGCTAACAGCCTTTTCTAGCGATCCTTCAGGTGCCGAAAAACATGAGGTGAGCGCATTTTCAAGCGGTTCAGTAACTTGGTTGCGGGGGCTGGCGGCGCTAACAGCTATCCCTCCAGGACCTCGACACAGCAACAGCCATCCTCAAAAAGAAGAAGAAGCCAAATACCTTGATGTGAGTATTTTTATTTTTTGCTACGCTGCTAACAACCTAGGAAAAAACAAAAGTCATTGTAAGGCGTATATCATACTGATTTGTGTGGCCAACAGGGTCACTGACGCCGTCAACGATGACAATTCCATCATTGCCCTCTCCAACAACACTATGGAGACTCTCCAGCTGTTCCGTGGTGATACCGTCCTCGTCAAAGGCAAAATGCGAAGAGATACTGTCCTGATTGTCCTGGCCGATGACGATCTGGATGATGGGAGTGCTCGCATAAACCGTGTCGTCAGACACAACCTACGGGTTAAACATGGAGATGTCATCACAGTCCACCCATGTCCCGATATTAAATACGTAAGTTTATCAGATCTCCAAAAACAAGACGTTACTACCTACAAAGACACGAAAACTTACGTTATACATGTAAACAGGCGAAACGGATTGCAGTCCTGCCCATCGCAGACACCGTCGAAGGCCTCACTGGCTCCCTGTTTGACGTTTTCCTGGCCCCATATTTCCGTGAGGCCTATCGACCTGTTCGACAGGGTGACCTTTTCACCGTACGAGCTAGTATGCGCCAAGTCGAGTTCAAGGTGGTCGAAGTGGATCCCCCAGAATACGGTATTGTTGCCCAAGATACGGTCATCCACTGCGAGGGTGAACCCATCCAGCGTGAGGACGAGGAAGGCAACCTTAACGATGTTGGCTATGACGATATTGGGGGCTGCCGGAAGCAGATGGCTCAGATTCGTGAGCTGGTTGAGCTCCCCCTTCGCCACCCTCAACTTTTCAAATCTATCGGTATCAAGCCTCCTCGTGGTATCCTCATGTTTGGGCCCCCTGGTACCGGCAAGACCCTGATGGCTCGTGCCGTTGCCAATGAAACCGGTGCTTTCTTCTTCCTGATCAATGGACCCGAGATCATGTCCAAGATGGCTGGTGAATCCGAATCGAACCTACGAAAGGCATTCGAAGAAGCTGAGAAGAACTCTCCCGCTATCATCTTCATCGATGAGATCGACTCTATTGCTCCCAAGCGTGACAAGACCAACGGAGAAGTTGAACGCCGTGTTGTCTCGCAGCTTCTGACATTGATGGATGGCATGAAGGCCCGCTCCAACGTCGTCGTCATGGCCGCTACCAATCGACCCAACTCCGTCGACCCGGCTCTCCGCCGTTTCGGTCGTTTCGATCGTGAGGTCGATATCGGTATCCCTGATCCTACTGGTCGTCTTGAGATTCTTCAAATCCACACGAAGAACATGAAACTTGCCGAAGATGTGGATTTGGAATCTATTGCTGCTGAGACCCACGGTTATGTTGGTTCGGATATCGCATCTCTGTGCTCTGAAGCTGCTATGCAGCAGATCCGTGAGAAGATGGATCTTATTGATCTGGATGAAGATACTATTGATGCAGAGGTCCTTGACTCCCTGGGAGTCACCATGGAAAACTTCCGCTTTGCCCTTGGTGTCTCCAACCCATCTGCGCTCCGCGAGGTTGCAGTTGTCGAGGTCCCCAACGTCCGCTGGGATGATATCGGAGGTCTACACGAGGTCAAGCGCGAGCTAATCGAGAGCGTCCAGTATCCCGTCGATCATCCGGAGAAATTCCTCAAGTTTGGCCTTTCGCCATCCAAGGGCGTTTTGTTCTATGGTCCTCCTGGTACCGGTAAGACGCTGCTTGCAAAAGCTGTTGCGAACGAGTGTGCAGCCAATTTCATCTCTGTCAAGGGTCCCGAGCTGCTGAGCATGTGGTTTGGTGAATCTGAGAGCAACATTCGTGATATCTTCGACAAGGCCCGCGCGGCTGCCCCATGTGTTGTCTTCTTGGATGAGTTGGACTCAATTGCCAAGTCTCGAGGTGGATCTGTTGGTGATGCTGGAGGTGCTTCTGACCGTGTCGTCAACCAGCTTTTGACCGGTACGTAATTAATCCAATGCCTGCTTCTCTACTAAATTATACACTAACATTCTCCATTTAGAAATGGACGGCATGACCTCCAAGAAAAACGTCTTCGTCATTGGTGCCACCAACCGTCCTGAGCAGCTCGACAATGCTCTCTGCCGACCCGGCCGTTTGGATACCCTAGTCTACGTGCCCCTCCCCAACGAAGAAGAGCGCGTCGACATCCTCAAAGCCCAACTTCGCAAAACCCCGGTCGCCGCAGATGTCGACCTCAAATTCATCGCTAGCAAAACCCACGGCTTCTCCGGCGCTGATCTGGGATTCGTCACCCAACGTGCCGTAAAATTGGCCATCAAACAATCCATCGCCCTCGACATCGAGCGCACTAAGGAGCGCGAAGCTGCCGGCGATGACGTCAAGATGGAAGAGGATGTTGATGCTGAGGATCCCGTGCCAGAACTCACTCGTGCACACTTCGAGGAGGCGATGCAGATGGCCCGTCGGTCTGTGAGTGACGTGGAGATTAGGAGATATGAGGCTTTCGCGCAGAGCATGAAGAACTCGAGCGGGAGCAACTTTTTCCGCTTCCCGGCGGCCGAGGAGGCGGGTGATAATGCGGGTCAGAATGGGTTCGGGGATGCGGGGAATGACGATAGCCTCTATGATTAAAAAGGATTAGTTTGGGTGGTCTGGCCTTTCTCTTTTCCTTTCTAGTCAGTTAGATTTGGTTCTTGTTGATGATAGTCCCTATGCTCCTCGACTTTTGCCCCTCTAACAGAACTTGTGTACAACCGCCTCCCCATTCACCCAACCCTTTTTGTTTTCCCTCTTAAATCCCTATTCCTCTTCTTGCCCCTACGAGCATTTCAAAGTTTTCAAGTTTGGGTTTTGTTTTTTTTTTTTCCCCTAAAGATTAAAGAGTTTGATGATTTGATCGATGATGGGTGGGATGGAATGGGATGGATGAAATACGTTTCTTTTTAGTTGCTAAACTTACTGTGTATCTAGTTCTCTCAGCTTGAATTAAATACAGAGTGTTGCCTTTTCGTAAGTTTTTTTTTAAGTCGTTTTTAAAATATTCCGGGGAGAAATTGAATCAACGCAAGACAGATGGGGCTATAACCCATTTTGGTTCACGTCATCCAGCTGGATTTTCATGCTGTATAGCCACGATCCTTTTTTTGCAATTGTCGGAACACTGTTCCGGTATATCTTGATTGAGATGTCGCATGGCCCTTTTCCCTTGTTGCTTCGATGCTTGGCTCCTTTTGTAGTTACAGATTTGTGTAGTTGTTACTGTAATTATCAATCAACCCAATCGAATTTAGCGTGCGTATAAATCAGCCCCCTTTATCGACAACTGTGCAGCATCATTAGCAATCCGGGATATACTCTCTCTGCGCAGACAGCGAGGTAAGCAGTTATCACTTATTTCTGTATATGGAAAGTGAGGCTTATCCATCCTTTATCTTGTATTTGGGGTCAGGGCAGCTGATTTTAGCCTTTGAATGAGCTGGCTGGCGCTGTTTAACTAGTGTATGTCAAAATATAGCACCATTGAGAAAAAGCTGCGCATATTTATAAACTATTCGTTATCCCTCGGTTCAGGATAAAGAGGCTTGGTCTGGAACGTTGAAGGTGGAGTGAAGGCGAACACGATCTCGAAACTTGATAGATATAATCGTATATTCAGCACCATTTAACGTACGTATTAGAATCTATTTAAACTCTTTCTTTCGTCGAAGAAGGAGCTGGATGCTGATGTTTTAAGGCGGAGAAGGAGATCCTAGACGTGACTTTTTCCTTGCGAAATTGACATCTAGGAGAAGGGGCTTGGGGGGGGGGGGAACGAAAGGGAAGAGAGAGAGTAGCCAGCGGAAACAGAAATGGGTTCTTAAAAGTTAGACTTGTACAGAGTAGAAAGGTCGAAAGGCCATAGCGGGGAAAAGGAAAAGGGAGAGGAAAAGAAGAGTAAGAGGATTAGACAAGTACTGGGAAATAGTTGAAGGAAGGGGATAGCAGACAACAAAATAGAGCTCGGATTTACCGGCCCCCTTTTTCCCGCTCCCAAATGTGATGACTCCCATGATCCTCTTGTAGCTTCCTCGCATGCTGTTTATGAACGGCGCTGAAAATGACAATGGAGACGGAGGGTGGGTGGTGATAAAAGAAAGAAACGAAATGAACATAGTATACAGGCGGTAGATAACCGGCTAACATAGCATACATTGATATGCAAGTATGTAGTGTCGTCTATATAAAGTAAAAATGAAAAAAGAAAGACGGAAAAACATCGAGAAGGGAAAAGGCAGGGGATAAAAATGTGAGGATAAGAGATCCCATCCATCCACCCATCCAAAAATCCACCTCTCCGGCCCTCGGCCTATGTATTTCCGTGAATCTGGTTGGAGAAGGGGTAAAGTGTTCTCGATCAAGGTGGAGCGGAAGACGAGAAAACACGACCCTGCGGAGTTGGCAAGGCAGGTAGGGAAGCTAAGTCGAATACCTCAGGTCTGGAGGGGATATAGTCAATATATAAAAAGGGGCTAAGGGGGGTAATAAAACATGGAAAGCTAAAAAAACAATGTATATCAGTGTTGTATTATCACCGCTCCCTGACATGTCCCACTCATTTTCACGCTTTCTTTACCCTCTTCTCAGGCCTCCCGTCGCCATTCTCTTGTAACTTGTTCTTAACGGTGAACTTGGATTTCCCACTCTTGCTGTCTGTTTTCAGTGAAGGAGGCGACAGCTTTTTGGAGGATGTTGTGGTGCCATTGGTATTAAAGATACCACTTTGAATTGATGATGAAGTCGTATTTGATGTCGTTGTCACTGCTGCTGCTGCTGATGATGATGATGCCTCCTGTTGGTCGCTCGTTTCCCCACTGCCAATCCCGCTATCATTTCCACCAGTGGTTGGGGCGGTGGGAGTAGAATCCGTCTCTGCATCTCCTCCTTCCACAACAAATACCTCATGCAACGCTTCATGCAGCATCTTGACACCCTCCACCACGACAAATTGCGGGATGCGGATATCCGGAAACGCATCCCCGCCAGCACTGTCTTCCTCTTCAGTAGTATCAACCCCATCCCCATCCTCAGTCTGTTCATCCACCAAATCACTATTCTCTCCAATTCCCTTAGCAGCCATCCCAGCACCAATAGCAGAAGCACCATCCTCAACAATCCTAGCCTTAGCCCTGGCCTTCATCCGCTCCTTTCTCTTCCGTTTCCTCCCTTTCGCCAAGGACAACAGAGACACATCCTCGCTACTCGAGGCAAGTGCAACGACTGTATCGACGACCTCTTCGAAGCGGTCACAGTGTCCTGCGCGCAGGAGTTCGAGTGCGAGCCCGCGCACACGTTCCGTCCAGCCGGAGCGCTGGAGGTAACCTAGGATGGAGGTGTGGAGGTCTTCCAGCGGGGAGGTGAAGGAGGTGGAGGGGGTGGAGAGGTACGCGAAAAGGGCGGTGGAGGGGTCGTTGGATTCTGGGGGGGAGGACGGAGGGGTGACGGTGGTGGCGGTGGAGGAGGAGGTGGTAGGTGAGTGGAATTGCTCTTGCTGTTGCTGTTGCTGTTGGTTTGACGTTGAGAAGGTTGTGGTAGGCATTGTAGCGCTTGTAGGTAGGTATTTTTAAGTGTATGGGAGGCCGGAGAGGGTTGGTTTCGTAGATTCGTGCGGGTTTAGATGGGGTA
Organism: Paracoccidioides brasiliensis; assembly: GCF_000150735.1. Taxonomy (NCBI): domain Eukaryota; kingdom Fungi; phylum Ascomycota; class Eurotiomycetes; order Onygenales; family Ajellomycetaceae; genus Paracoccidioides; species Paracoccidioides brasiliensis. The sequence continues at coordinate 1,945,941 of NW_011371363.1, forward strand.
ATTAGGAGTGGAAAAAGTCGCAACTCGGGACTATCTGATGTAATGGATGCTCTTGTGCAAACTTCTAATAGCAGTGTTCTGAAGAATGGGTGGCCAGCGCCCGTCTAAGTGGATGTAAAAGCTGTCGATTTGATAGATCAGGTTAAGGTAGTGGATCAGTGAACTGGGAAGGACGACGAAGAGCGAAGAGACTGTTGAACGAAACAACTTCGGATTGTTAGAAACCGCAGTATGAAGGAGAATTAAGAAAGAGAGAAAGAGACAAGGAACAAAAAGCAGATACTTTACCCCCCAAGAGTCTATATAGTAAATCTCATCTTCTTCGCCAGACGCAACCGGTGAATGCGTAGGGAAAGGTTGTTTGTATGTGTCGAGGTTTAGCGCCCCGTCTGTTTCTTCTTCCTAACTTTTCTTTTTTTTTCCCCCCCGTTCCAGTTTCCTGGGCGATTAAGACATAATCTAAAGCAAAGGCCAGACTATGCAGAGTGTTGATTTGAGGAATTGAAGCCAGGATGAGTGGGCTTGAGGGAGAAGAGAGCACCCGAGCATTGGCGGAGGCGGAGAACGGGCGGATTGACGTCGGAGAACATCACGATATTTCCAAAACGTCATTTCTTGGCACCGGGAGCAGTAAGCCGGCGGGAATGGCCTGTGATTGGCCCCGCGAATGAAGCTGTGGCTTAGTCAGGCTTGGCATTACTTAGGGTTGTTCAACTTTGTAGGAGTCTCAACTTCCATGTTGCTATTACATTATACTGTTAAGACTAAATAGTTAGTTAACTATCCTAACTAGTTAATATAATTCATGTAAGTTAAATAAGTTGCTAAAATTAAATTATTTTCAACTTTTTAATTGATTTACTTTAGTGTATATATAAAAAATATCTTTAATTTTTTAAAAAATAAAAAAGATTAAAGTATAATTTTTTATTATTTAAATTAAAAATATTTATTTATATTAAATTTAAAGTAATTAAATAAATTTTAAACTAATTTAAAAAATAGTGAAAAAATTATATTATAAAATAAAAATATTTAAATTTATCAATTTTAAGTATTTATTTATATAAATATTTTAAAAAATAAACAAAGTAGATTTAATAGTAAAAACTGATACTAAAATTTAAAAAATAACTTAAAAATTATTTTTTAATCTTATATTAATAGAAAAATTAAAAAGTTATATTTTAATAAATAAAGTTCTAAAAAAAAAATAGAAAAATAATTTATATATAATATATAAAATAAAATAATAAAAAAATTTTAATAATAAAATTAAAACTTAAATATAATTATTTTAAATTTTAAATAAAAAAAATTAAAAATTTTATAAATTTAAAAAGTATAATTTTTCTGATTTAATTAAAATTTTATATTATATTTTATTAAACTATTATTTAAATAAGAATATTTAAAAAATAATTAAAAAAGAATACTTTTGATACATATAAGCAATTGAATAGATAGAATAAATCATATCTGATTCTCTTCTAATAAGATGAGTAGATGCTCTGCTATATATACATACTATAATCACTCTATATAGTAGAAGTGATTGCATAGAATAGGAAATATAGAAAAAATTGAGATCTCTGAGTGAATTAGAGAGAGGTAAATATAGAGTGAATACTAATATAGAGAGAAGTGAAAGAATAGAGATAGAACATTAGTCTCTTTGTTTAAAAAAAAATATTCAGACACTTTTTCTCTATTCATTTTAATGTGCTATTTCAGGTTTTCTTTAGTCAGTTATCATAATCAATTTCATAGTTCATTCATTTCATCTCTCTCTTCTTTTCTTTTTATTCTTTGCATGATTATCTGAGTGGTTTTTTTGTCATGAAGGCCTTGACAAGCTCAAAGCAGTTCTGTGAGAGATCATCCAAGGGTTCTCAAATGAGATTGCCATATTCTTTTCATTTGACCTGGAGATAGGTTTTCTCATTATTAATTCACTTTCTCATAATCTGTTCAACTTCAAATTGCGGCTGATTATTGACTATTACTGATTCAGATGACAGGTGATGCATGTCTGCTCCTGTTAGATTCATCTTTTCCAGATAAATCATGGAGATTATGAGATGTATCTGCCAATCAGACAGTAGCTTCTGTCAGAGAGTAATATTAGATACTTTCTTAAGAACATAGAATAGATCTATATGTAGAGATGATAATTTTGATGATCTCTTCATGATATAATCTTTCTGAGCTTTTTGAGCAAGATTAAGAAATACCTAGTCCTCTATGTGAAGGTCAGACAGCTGATGAATGCAGTTGAAGACTTCTGCCATTCTCATCTGGACAAGCATATATTGCTTGAGAACTTCTTTTTGCAAAGTCTTGTGCTCTGCTATGAACTCTGTCATCAAATCATCTTTTTCTTTATTGACAATCAGCATCTACTGTGATTTAACCTCTGTCATAAGCTGAAATGATAAGACTGAGATAGAATAAGCTATAACTGAGTTAAGAGTTCATTCTATCTATAGAAGTAGAGTATTTCAACCTGTCTCATATCTACTCACTAGAAGTGTTTGCAGCATGATCTTAACAGTTAGATTGCTGCACTCACTCTGATCATTTGACTGCGAATTGTAGATAATCATCATTTAGCTCTTAATACTCATCAATCTAAGCAAACTTTTTCAGAAGTAGAAGGTGAACTTCAGATCTCAGTCAGATATAATTGCCAGTAGTAGCTGTCAACAGCATATCATCTTGCTGTAGAAGCTTTTCACTTATTGAGACACATTCTACTTCTCCCTCCCAGCGATCAAAATAATTGTCTTGGAGAACTTATCAGTTGTAGTTAGAATAGTGTCATAGCTATCATTGACAGATAATTCTATGATGAAGTCAATAGAAAGCATCTTAAATGATTCTTTGAGTGGTAGGATCAGATGCACCTTTCTTTAACAGATGTGATTTAATGATTTGACCACTTGACAGTTGAGACATCATGATATATAATATAGAATTCTTCTTTGAGAATGCAGTAGAAAAAATAACTAATGAATAATCTTCTTTGTTTTATGCAAATTTGAGTAATCTACTGCATTATAATAAATCTGAATGATGTCTCACATAAGTGATTTAAGAATGCATAGATAAGCACTGTTAAAATATAGAAGCTTATTTTGAATTATAAATGCATGATATTAGTTCTTCTAACTTATCTTGCAGAAAATTTTCTTTAATGTTGAATTCTAAAAAATTTCTTTGTATAATCACTTCTTAATCTCATCAGCAAACATTATTTAATTAGTAAACATCATACATATGTCTGTCAGAGATGTATCTACCAGCTTCATATCTGAATATTTTTCTATCTGATTGATGATGATCTGGCAGATCTTCTTCTGTTTATTTAGAGTAATATTCTCTGAATCATCAGTCAAGTTATACAGCCAGAATAGAATATTGATATTGACATGTGAGATGTTCTAATAGTAGTGAATTGTCATCTGTGACAAGTATGAGCTCAAAATTAATGCTCAATTCATCAGTCAGTTGCTTTAGTGACTCATTGCTGGTGACTGTAAAGTGAATATTAATGCAATGTGATCAGTGACCATAGTGAAATCACTATCTAAGTATTGAGACAGCTTTTATAGCACTCAAATAAGCTCAAGACATTTCAGTTCTGTCACTTAGTATTGTTTTTCTACTCTATTTAATTGATGAGAAAGAAATAGAATGAGTCTTTCAATGTCATTTTTGTTCATCTGATGTAGAGTGACTTCAATGCCTCTTTGCTTGCTGAAATCTATGTATAGAATAAAGAGTTGTTTGAAGTCAGAATAGACTCACATTGAGATATCTATTAGCATTTGTCTGACTATCTTAAATACTAGCTGCGCATCTCTCATTAATTTTTTATACTTAATTAAATCTTTAAATCTGATCATCTTTATTTTTGTGATATATGAAGTTCTTTGACTTTCACTGCAGAGACTATTTCTTAAAAGATGAGTCTTGAGAGTCTTCAATACTTCTATCTTATCAGCAAAGAAATTGATAAAATTACAGTAGTAATTAAAGAGATCAACAACATTTTTTAGTTCACTTAAAGAGTTGAGAAATATGAGGTATTTAATTATCTCTATTTTTTTCTTCTGCATGAATATGCTCAGCTATCTGACATGACGCTTAAGCAGAGCTATTGATGAGTAGATAAAGTGGCATTTTCTTAGTAACATTATTATCTCTGACTTCTTCAATATGATGAACATACTACTCAGGTGTTTGAGATGCTCATCCAGCTCTTGTGAGTATATGATTATATCATTCACAAACATAAGTGTGAATTACTAGAGATATCACATCAGGATTTCCTTCATCTGTTATTGAAAGAATCTGGATAAGGTCATTAATTTCATGATGACAACTATGAATTGCTTCAACTCACAATGAGAAGTGATAAAGATTATTTTAAATTAGTTACTTTTCTCAATCAGCTGCTGGAAAAAGCCTTACTATATATTTATTGAGAAAAAGAGAGTAGAATCACTCAGTGACTGCAGAATATTTCTCTGAATTGATAGTAAATATATATTCAAAATCAGTTTCATATTGATCTTTCTCAGATCAATGATTATTCTCAGCTTGCTCTTATTTCAAACATTAAATATTAATGATATAATAGAATTCTTGTTCTCAAGAAGAATCTACTTAATTCTGTCATTATTCAAAAGTAAATTCAGAATTCAATTTATTGTCTCTTTATCTTATCTTAATAACAGATAGACACATTGCTTGAGTTCTAAAAAGTTGACTTCATTTATGAAGTGTAACAACATCTTCATGCTCTCTGTGAACCATCTCAACACAGGCTGAAACAGATGATAGTGATGATTAATTGTCAATTAAACTGCAAATTATTTTATCAGATTTAAATGAGAGAATATATTTACATCTACAGATTTCTCTGCTGCTGTCTCAGAAATTATTAACAGGTTTTAATCTTCATCATCTATTATGACTAGGTGAACAATTTCAGACCAGTGAGTGGGATTTCTTTTCTCTATTGAGAAGGTATATTCCACTACTTGACAGAGTTGCACAGTGATGAGTGTGACTTCTAGATTAGTGAATGAGAGCATTGTCACTTCTGAGTTAATTATGACTTGCAGCAACTCAGTAAATATGACTAATCTCTTATCAGTTCTCAATCTCAGCTTTATTATTCAAAGTACATCCACTAGCAGCCTGGCATGAGATACAGAAAGTGGAATTCCTTCATTCAGATTGACTGTAGTTGATTGAGTGATGTGAATTATGAATTGCTATCTGATCTGACTGATCTTTTCTACTTTCTCTGATGAATAATCTCATTCTCTCATTCAAATAATCTCTTAGATGACTCTTACTTGCATAGAATACTGATTGAAAAATATCATCACTCAACCTCACATGGTGATTTTCACACTAGAAGATACTAGAATATTATTAATTAATATGACATTATAATCTAAATGCTTTATTAAGTGAAGTTCATCCTTCATGAAAAAGAGAAAACTCTTTTAATTTTATATAATAATATCTGAATTAATATATGTATTGAAGGTGTCTGATTCTGCATCAACATCTCTGATTTCAATACTATGATTATCTGGTATAGAGATAAATAAGTACTGTGGAAAAAATAGCTTCACTATCTTCATATTGATGAGAGAGATTTCAGCACTAATGTTCATACATATGAACAACTCTTCTCACTGAGTAATCATCTGAATGAATAAAAATGTATATGACAGATAATGTAGACTATTAATAACCTTTTAATCATTTTCTGAAATGCTATTAGCTAACATATATATCTCTGTATTAAAAATGAGATGTTTTGAGAGAGAAGTCATTGCAGCTTCTGTTGATGAGATGGGCCTCTCAGTGCTCATCATCTTATTTAGTTTTTCATCTCATCATCAGACTATGAAAAGTCATTCTTCAGATCTGATAATGAGTCTGTGATGTTGAATTTTATTTAATTTTTGATATAATCATCAGTCTTCTTGAAGCATCTGTTAGAATAGTGCAGGTCTCTGCAAGTAAAGCACTCTGCCATTGGAGTGAGCATAGACTTAATAAGTGTGAGCTTGAATGAAGTCATCAAATCAGTTCTGCTGACTTCTGTGTCTGACTAATGCAGCTATCACAGTTGAGTGGTTGACTCAGCTTGCTAATCAGTTTGCCAGTTAGATCTACTAGCTTCTGTTTCTGATTGACACTGCTGTCATAATCAGACAGTCAGCTCAGTCTGTTAGTTAAACTGATGAAATGTAAGAGGCCTATTCTCAGTTTAGTATCTCACTCTCTCGTACTCAAGAAGTTGCTGTCATTAATCTTCTCAGATGCATCTAGCAGCTAACTCATTATCATGTATATGTCTGTGAAAATTATCTAAATATTTTGTTGAGATAAGAGAGGTGATCATAGCTAGACCACTCTTTAATTTCTCTTACAACAGATACTTAATCATGGTCTGATTAGAAATCACTGCTGCTTATAGAAGAGTGATCTTGCAGATAATGTAGACAGTAAGTGATAACTCACTTATTTTGTCAAATGAGAATTATAATTTTTGAGCTTAGTTTCAGATCTTCTCTTCTGAAAGCTTGAACTTGCTCTGTAGCTCATTAACTGTTACTGCAAGTGAAAATGCTATCTCATTCTAACATTCAGATGATAGTTCATTGTATCACTTCAGAGTTCTCTTCTTGAGACATAGAAGAATCACTTTGAGAACCACTGTCTTTTCTTTCATAGTTATTATAAACTCTAATTATAATGTAAAAGCAGCTACATCTATTTTATCTGAGTCATAAAGCATAAGATTTGCTGCTCAGAGCATCACTGACTGCTTCTTGCTGTATAAAGAGATAGTAATTCTGTCTTAAGTACCTGTTATGAGAGATGCAGATTAATCATATTTCTCAACAATAAATCAGTTATTCTATCTTATTTTATTATTCTTTATATCATATATATAATGCTCTGTGTTGACAGTTCTATCATGCTCTAGATTGACTCTGACATGCAAAATCAATTCTTGCAGATAACTTGTTGCTCTCAATACTTTTCAACTGACTTCTCTCAGACTCAGTCTTGCAACAAATGAGCAGATGATACTAACACACTCTGAGCAGATCTCATGAGTGATTAGTTCCTTCTCTCACTTACTGAGAAGAGATTCAGATACAGAGCTGAGATTTCAGATTTATCACTCAGTTCTTCTGCTTTTTTAACTGCATGTTGAGATTTATCAGTCTGTTCTTCTGCTCTCTCAATTGTACAATTGAACTCTTTCAGCTTCTCTATGATGTTCAGTATCACTTTCTCATCACAGCAATCATCTTCTGCAACTGAGTGACTGAAATCTGCAAAGGCAGAAGCAATAGACTTTTAATTTCTGACATACTTAATAACTTCTGTTTTGAATATCTGAATTCATCAGTGGAAGACAGTTATTCATTCTGCTACTAAGGTTTTCTGCATTATTACACTTATCTCATTGTATCATCTTGCAGAGACAGTGAATAGCATTTCCTCCATCTTAAGACAGTCATAGAGAATGATCAACAGTTGTAATTCTGTATATTGACTGCTTTTATTTCTTCACACTTTTATGATTGCTATCATGTACTTTTCTGTGAATGCTTGCATGCATTGATGGGAACTGCTGTGGTGAATGTTCTTATCAGTGCCTTGCTTTTTGCTAATTAACCCAGTACTCTTTGATCTTGTTGAAAATTTAGAAGTCATCAGAATGACAAAAGCATTCAAATAATAAGAGCATTTATCTTTGACATTTTATGAGATGGTTAAGATGATTATTTAAAGGTGATTGAGACCTGACTCAGAGAATGGTACCACAGTTATTACTTTTTTAAAGTGATTGAACTAGCAATTATAAATCAGAGTGACTAGTGATTATGATTTAAAGTGACTGATTTAGTGAATCTTGGACCAATTTGATGTATATCTTTAATCTTGATTGATTCAGTGAATCTTGAATCTTTTAGAGAGACATGAACATGCTATCAATTTGATGCATACAAGCAATCAAATAGATAGGATAAATTATATCTAATTCTCTTCTAATAAGATGAGCAGATACTCTGCTATATATACATACTATAATCACTCTATATGATAGAAGCAATTGCATAAAACAGAAAATATAGAAAAGATTGAGACCTCTAAGTGGATTAGAAAGAGGCAAATAGAGAGTGGATACTAATATAGAGAGAGGTGAAAGAATAGAGATAGAACATCACAACTTTACTAATTAATTAAATATATTTTTCTTTTTAATATTAAGTTAAAAAATAGTTTTTAATTAACTTTATAATAAAAATAAATATTACATCTAGAGAATAAATTTAAAATTTAAATAAAATTATTATTTAAAAATATATAATTAATAATATCAAATATAGATATTACTTTATTTTTTATATTTTTATTAATTTATTATTATTGTTTTTAAACTATTATTATTTTCTTATTTTCTTATTTTCTTATTTTTAATAATTTTTTTTATAATTTTTATTACTAAAATTATTTGTAACTAGTTAGTTATTAGTTTTCATAAAATTAAAAGTATATAAGCTTATTATACTGTATGTTAGGCTCAGCGCCCGACCGAGCCCGACCGAGGCCCGGTGCCCGGTTAGACTCGACGTCGGATTAAGCTCGTCGCCCGATTAGGCCTAATCTACATCACGTGACCACGTGACCACGCGACCATGCAGGTGGTAATAATCCAGGCAGGCCCCAGCACTTTCATCCCATCAAGCTTAGTATTTCGTTATATAGCAGTTAGCAACGCAGAGAGTTTCCTTCTTATGCAGCTCGCATTCGCTCCCTAACACTATATATCTATTTAAATATTATTTTATTTTAAGTTAAAATTATGTAATTATATATATTAAATCTATAAAATTGTTAAATATTAGTTTAATTAAATAAGTATTTTATTTTTTGACTATATATATTTTAAATAAATAATAATAATAATAACTATGAATATTTAATTTCTACACTTTTAACTTAATAATGAAAATATTATTGATTATACTATTTTATCTTCAGTTAGCTTTTTTATTTTCATTATTTATGCAGATAATAAGTTTGCAATAGAGCTTTTCTAAAGTGAAATCATATCATATAAGTATATGAAAGTTTTCATGTCTTTTATTTTTTTTTTAAATTCTGTTTATAAGAATGAGATTATTTTACACTATATCATCTGCAAATAATATGACAGATGATATTATCACTAAAAGTTACTAAGTTTGCATGCTAGAGGAAGATTGTAAAGTTATGAAAATAAGGACATAATGCTCCCTACTTTTTAACTGCTTTTTCAGTCTTGTTTTTCTAGTTGATTCTGTACCTGTTCTTGACAGTAGGCCTATTGTTGTACATAATATTAAGTACTCCTACTATATTAAGTGAGGGAAACCTTCAAATCACGTGACCTATTTTCAATCTTTGCAATCGATCAAGCTTGCCAGTTTGTCATATACAAAAGACATGCAGGCCAATGCTACAATGCTAATAAAGGCATGTTATATGATACTATAGGGTACAATTTCTTTAGATATTCTCATTTCTTTCTCTGACGCCGTATAGTTCCTTCTATTTAGTAGAGCGAGCTGGATTATAATTGATCTGCATAAAAGCAATAAATGAGAGGTCAACAGGGGGAAAGGCGCAGTTGGACGCGTCCAGTTGACGAGAAAATTTACAAAACACAGGACGAAGAATCAAAGGAGAAACGGAAGAGGAAAGGAAGGAGGAACGGAAATTTAAAGAGTGTAAAATAAAAATAATCAAATGCTTTGAACGCAGCCCAATGCCCAAAAGAGAAAACAAAGAAACGCATATCGCCTCAGTGATGATTACTCGCAGCAACACGCACACCGATTTGCGTCATCTTCATGTCTTGACAAATATGCAGCTGGCTGTACACAGCGCCCTGGCTCTATTTCCATGCTGCTTCTTGTATCACCGACTCACCGACCTCTCAATTTCAAAACGAAGACTATAATCATATAAATCATGACTTCATCCAGCGTACAAATTATTTGTTTCATCACTGAGAAAATATCACATCACCTCATCCAAAAAAATAAGCCGCACACATCACGTTTCACTTAATTGACCGATTGATAGAGCAATAGCGGCTCCCCGATATTCTCGATTTCGGGAATAGTGCATTTAAGATCAAAAGCCTTGCTTAGAACGATTTTAAAAATCTATAGCATCCATGTTTTAGCATTTGTTTGTCTGGGTCAATTTGATGTGAACTTGAGAACAGGGGACGAAAAAAATTACTATACATACCTTTTGCACATTTATGCTGTGACTCGTACTGCTGAAAATCAAACTGGCTCTCATGGCTTTGGCGAAACGTTTGGCCTTTTGTCGTGTTCTTGTCAGCTAAGAGGAAATAATAACTGCTTGGTTTTTTTGGGTGGGGGGAAACAAAAGTAGCCTAGAAGGAATATGTCACTGACCTGGATTGATATTTCTTCTTGGTCCTCCCGCGGGAAGTTAACGAAATGGTCGTATTTAGTGCCAATAAGGAATGGGATGGCGGTCTTGTTAAACCCACGCCCCTGTCGGTACCATTCCTTGATGGAATTCAGGGTGCTCTTTCGCGTCAAGTCAAACATGAATAATATTGCAACAGCATCGTTGCACACTAGAGGTAACATGTTGACGAATTCACGCTGTCCGCCCAGATCCCAAATGGAAAATGTAATTTCTGTATTCCGAATAGAAATCGTCTTCTCCATAAAGTTGACACCTATGATTGTGAAGGGTCTATATCAGTATCTGTATTTCTAAATACTAGATTGCAAAATTCAAAATATCAAAACAAAAGAGACGCTTGGATCCCATCATATCTCTTACCAAGTGTTTGGATGTAGTCTTCATCCCAGCTTCCCTCGACGTATTTAACCATAAGACTGGTTTTTCCTATCTGAGCATCCCCCACCATTCCAACTTTTATAACGACGCTATTCTTGCTGGGCGCAGACTGTTGTTGCTGTTGTCTCTGGTCCCGATTTGGGTCCTGGTAGGACTGTGGGTATCCGTACCGATCACTACCACCCGATAAGCCTGAACTAGGCCGCGAGATTGTCTGCACCGGTTGGGCCGATTGCTGAGAAGACATTGTTGGAGAATGATGACGGGGAGACGACTTGATTTCTTGCGGTATGGAAGTTTGACCAGAGGCGGGGCAATCGATGGAGTGTGAGGAGTAGTCGGTTCGATGGCTGTTGCTATAGCCATTGTTATTGTACGAGGGTAAGCTGGTCACTGCTTCTTCTGCGGCTGGTGGCATGTCCTGCTCTGGTTGGGCCTTTTGCACAAGAAGTTGGTCAGGGAGCTGTTGGTCAGGAACCTGATTTTGTTCCTGAACTTGATTTAGTCCCTGGTCGACTAGAGCTGCTTGCTCCAACAAAGGCAACTTTTCTGCTTCTGGTAGTCGGTTGTCCATTTTCACCAACGACCAGCACCAGCTTATTTCAAAGGAATGCTAAGGAGCGTGAATAAGGAGCCACGGTCTTAGAAGGCATAAATCACGGCCAATAAACAATGACGCTGAATTTTAGAATGTGGTCAAAGAAAGTCGTTGAATATCGTCATGGGAAACGGATGAGTCCTGTCTATAGCTTAGATGCCCATTAAATAGCTGACAAGGTCTTTCAAAAAGATATTATTGGTGGATACCGGGAAATAATATCATGCCAAACCTAGGGGCTGAAGTGGTTTGGAAAAGGGTCCTTTGGGGGACTTTGAATAAGGCGCGTGGCGCGCAAAACACGGCGTTTAAATAACTTATTAAACGCGAGCAAGGAAACAAAACAGGGTTTTAATGATCAAAACATATCCTGGAAAAATGGGATGTGGCAGAGTTGCTGTTAAAAACGACAGAAATCTTTCAACCAACTCTACTACCTCGCGACAAACCAATCACAGCAGAAACGTCGGCAATTACCAGATATATTATGGTCTGAAGATTTCTTCTGAAGCTCTTAAATTCCACAGCGTTGGGTTATTGGTCCCAGAACGGCCTAGCGTGTTTCACTCCTCTCCACCCCGAAAAAAATAAGTTCGTCCAGAAACAAAAAAATTAAATAATATTCAAATTCATGCTTGGAGGGTTATAATATGCCAACAAAATATCCCCACAAACAAAGCCCCATTTTTAATTAATATTACACTGGTAATATCTAATTTGAATTGGAAAATACGTACAAAATGTCAAAACGAGGGCCAGATGTGACAGACGATCCATCCGTGCCATTGAAATCTGGCGAACGTCCCGTGGCTGATTCCCCTACTGACGAGGTGGGGGAATTCGAAGACGAGTTTGAGGATGAATTTGAAAGTGAAGATGAGATTATTGAGGCTGGCGTTGACGGGCGCCCAGATGCAGATAGGGAGGCAGAGGAGCAAAGGGGTATGTGAATGCACATTAGATGAAATGAATTAAACAATAAAGAACAAAAAGAAAAAACGGTATTGCGGTGGGCAACTCCGTTTCGTTGCAATCCAGTTCAACGATTAAAGTTTTGCTGATGGACTGTAAACAGATGTTATGGAAGTCGATAAGCAGATGTTCATACCAGGGCGAACGAAGTTGGCTCCTGGAGAGACATTGTCGCCAGACCCTTCCACATACGAAATGCTTCATACCCTGAGCACGCCGTGGCCATGCCTATCGTTTGATATTGTAAAAGATAAACTGGGTGACAACCGGAAAACATACCCTGCCACCGTATATGCCGTAGCAGGAACCCAAGCAGATGGGGCTCTTTCGAAGGAAAACGAGTTGATGATCCTCAAATTGAGCGGACTTAGCAGGATGGAGCGAGAGGACCAGGACTCGGACAGCGATGATGATTCAGACGACGAATCCTCAGAACCAATCCTTGAGTCAAAATCTATCCCGCTGAACTCTACGACGAACAGAATTCGTGCTCATCAAATCTCCTCGTCATCCGGAGACTACTCCAAACCTCCACAAACCCTTACCGCAACCATGCTTGAAAATTCTCATGTCGTAATCCATGACGTTACCGCCCATCTTTCTATGTTTGATAACCCGGGTTCGATCCTCCCACCCTCCTCCTCGAAACCCCTATCTACTTTACGAATGCACAAATCAGAAGGATATGCCATCGACTGGTCCCCTCTTCAACCCCTAGGAAAATTGCTTACAGGCGACAACGACGGGTTGATATACGTCACTACTCGCACAGAGGGAGGCGGCTGGGTGACTGACACCCGCCCATTCGTCGGACATAAATCTTCAGTGGAAGAACTCCAATGGTCCCCCAACGAGCGCAACGTTTTCGCATCCGCAAGCAGCGATGGCAGTGTCAAGGTATGGGATATCCGATCCAAATCTCGCAAGCCAGCAGTGGACGTCAAAATCTCCAACACAGACGTGAACGTCATGAGCTGGTCGCGGCAGACATTCCACCTCCTTGCTACAGGAGCAGACGACGGCCAATGGGGTGTGTGGGATCTTCGACATTGGAAGCCAAATACCTCTGGAGGTGCTACATCGCAGCTCAAACCAAAACCTGTAGCCTCGTTTGACTTCCATAAGCAACCCATCACAAGTATAGAATGGCATCCGACAGATGACAGTGTGGTTGCTGTTGGGTCTGCAGATAATACCCTGACCCTTTGGGACCTGGCCGTTGAACTGGACGATGAGGAAAGTCGTGAAGCGGGTCTTGCCGATGTCCCTCCTCAACTTCTCTTTGTGCATTATTTGGAATCGGTGAAAGAGCTCCATTGGCAAGCGCAAATGCCTGGGACTATTATGGGGACTGGGAGCAGTGGGTTCGGGTAAGTGACCCATATGACATTTATTTATTTTTCTCAGCCTTATATGCGGATGGATCCCGAGTAGCAATGAACCCTTCTGTCCTTGAAACAACGCTAATCAATCTTCTTGCTTATAGGGTATTCAAAACCATCAGTGTTTAGTTGGTTGGGAAGAGGACCAGGGAGATTTTTGAAACCATTGTATGAATCTGCAAATAAATGATCTCTACCATTTACATTTCTACTGTTTAATGTTAGATATCCTGTTCTGTTAAACTTTCAGTTATAAACAAGTTGATGAATGATTAATGAGCTTTTAACATGACTACATTATGTTTGATACAACTTGTCCGACTCTTAACAGAACTACTCAAACCGACATTTCTTTAGGATCCGTCTGCACATAAGAGATTGAAGATGACGGGCAACAAGCAATTCTCCAAGTTCCGAAATGCTCTGCTTACTACGAATAGGGAAAATTGGTACTTCAGGCATTGCAAATCCTCAGAGAAAGGGAAGTGGTTGTTTGCCAGGACAAGTAGATATTAATCACGGCAATGCCCGTTAAGATTCAGATGCAGTGGTAAACCCTAAACTTGACCTTTTCTAACAGCCCTTGGGTAGCATATTGGACATCGGCAGCAGGTCTATTCCAACATTAAGAGAATGTCCAGAACTCAAAGTAATTTTTATTATCCCACATCCCAGGTGGGAAATATTTGACATTGTAGTGATATTTCCGGAGCAACCTTTAACCTCATAATTCAACTTCCTAGCGCTTCGATTGCAACTATGGGAATTATGAAGAAGACAACGAAAGCTCGGGAAAAGCATCAGGGAAGTACCCCTCATGTCTATTAAAATGCTTAATTGCATCAAACTCCTATCCAGCAGAAGGGGAGCGAACGATAGAGTATATATAGTCCCACTGGGGGTTCGAAGACCGTTTGCTAGGATGGTTCAGCCATTGCCCCAAGTACTGACAAACAAACATCCTCAAAAGATGCATTAAGAAGCCTGCCATGAAACCCTCTAATACTTGTTGTCAGTTAGATATGCAAAAACATAATTTTGGTCACCTTTTCCCCCCTTCACTTTCGGTTTTTCGCTTTTCGCTTTTCGAGCAAGAGGTACTGGTGGCATTTTCAGGAGTTCATATGTTCATGAGTTATAGTTTGAGAATAGTCCAATACTACTTGTTTAACATGAACGTAAATCATCCATTCACATAAATATGATATCAACAGAGACGCTGATGTGTTGAATGTTAAGGTCAACATCAGCAAAGATGTCTCACAGCCACACAATTGCTAGAGAAAGCAGTTTTCTGACAGTGAAAGGCGATGAAGTGAAATCTCTTGACATGCTTTGCTTATTTTCAGAAGATATCTATAGGTGTGTAGTCCATAGATTTGCGGCAAAGAAGCAGATGGGGCAAAGCAACAATTCCATCTGTAACTAGTTGTGGGGAGACAAAACCCGAAAATGTAGAATCTCTCTGCATTGGCTTGCAGTTAGTTACGGAGAAGTTTTCTTGGACAATAGCGAGATGCCGTGACCGCAGGAAACTGGAATTCATCCTCAATTGCACCGAAAAGTTCTCAATTGGAGGATATGAAAATGCTCATTGTGGTGTGAGTCGGAAATATGTATCTCCGGAGTAAACTTTCTAGAATACAACCCCTCCGCCCCTCCAAGGCTCGGACCTCGTCTCTTCCAGCTGAGGAATTCAATCATGCAAGTCTTCCAGGATAATCGGAAATTAGCGCATATGTTGGGCAAGGACAGACACTCCAATGGCAGCCAGCTAAATGGTGGGGGAGTAGGTCCTGTTTAAATAACTGACCGGCTTGTGAGGAGAGAAGAATTTGCTTCGAAACCCGGCCAAAATCTTCGTTAACTAGTTATCGGTAACTAGTTAACTATCGATAAACTAAGCGATAGGGGGAATTACTTAAGACCTGCAAGTTGTGGATCCAGTGACTCTGTTGTTAAGAACATGCGAAGTGATGTGGAATGCCATCCTCCGCTGTTGTTCCAACGCTCTATAAAACAGTCTATGGACGCGTAAAATTTTATGTGTGGCTTGTTCTATTCGCTGGTATGTAAGAACACGGCATATATTCTCGTCTTTAATGTGTTCTACACAAATTATATTGTAGAGATGTATGTATTTTTAGCCTTGAACGGTAAAATTTTTGTTTGAGACGCTTCTCACTCAAAATGCATGGATGTAAAATCCAGAAGAGTGATCATTCCGATAGGGCTGAGCTTCTCTTGTTGGTGTTAGTATTCTCGTGCCTCCAGTCGAGATATAAATAAGTTGCTTCAAAAGAAAGCAACAGCGTCGATAATATGCATAAGTTCGAAGTCCAGTTTGAAATATATATGTAGCAAATACCTGAATTATGGCATGCTTCAGAATGAAACCTCTCTCCTCCATTGCAGTAGTTGTACAGCTGCTCCAGCCACGCTGGTACCACTTCCTACACCCATCTCTTCACCGACAACCGTTCCCTGCCATGGTGACAGCGTGTATTCTTGTTTGGTGGAGGAGGGCAATTGCCAAAAGCGGGTCCGTTTCAGCCGGTTCCCAGGGATGAGCGGGGACCACCGGATAGCGTGCTTTCAGCCTCTGCCACGACACATGTATGCATTTGGCGGGATTAAGAAGTATTTACCAAGCAGCAGTTAGGTAAAGCTGTCAGAAATCACGATCATCTTTGTGGAAAGATTGATTCCCATGCTATGCATACGTTTTGTATTCCATGTGTAAAAAGATATGACTTGTATAGATAAATCATCGGAATTGTTCAATGTGGATTCATACCCTACAATTTTCGTTCTGGAAAGAATGGGCAGGTTCGTATGCATGATAAAAATATGTGGTACATTTACCTACAAATACTGTACCAATCCGGCTCATATTTTCTTAGCAACGGCACTGTTTTTGCGATGCTGTTTCACTGACATATGATTTGTGTTACTTGTTCTGATAGAAGATATCATAACAGGTTTTATTCTTGCTGAAGTGGGTATCCTTCACTGTTCGGTGCAACGGAGCTGGCATAACTACCTGATTGACACCATTGCCATCTAAGCAACCCATCTAACTAAAAGCTTTGCTATTATCAAGTGCGGTGCAGATCTCACTACGCCTTTTCACAGAATGGGGACCTACCATGGCAACATTATTTGACTAGAACATAGGTCCTAAAATAATGCACACAGGATATGTGCAAACCGTTCATCGCAACAGTGGACAGCTGTATCCAAGATACTCTCCTTTATTCACGACAAGAATTGCTTGGCGCATGACAAGCCTGGATGTGATAGGTGGTGCATCAAATCCTCGTGTGCAATGTGCGTTGTTTTGTGTCAAAGGTTCCATGCAAGCAAGCTTTTAATCCTCTAGGGTGGTTCACAAGCGAAACTCTGATTAGTTAACTGCCTGTGCATTTATAGAAATACCGAGGTAACTAACCACTAGAGAGTTAGAAGCACCTAAGATCAGGAGAGCTTAGTTAAAGCAACTGATTACTTCACCACCTCATCGCATATGGTTCTCAAGCAATATAGCTATAAAAACGAGGACGCCATGCTTCTGATTCATGATGAAATTGATCAAACATGATGGCATTACAAACTTTAGCTCAGAATCCCGAGACCCTGGATATTGCAAAAACGGCGCTGAGCGGACCGTCATGAAAACCTTACCATCCCAGCAGAGTTGTACCCCGGGCAACTAACTGGACTAAAAACAACCCGTCGTCGCAATTGTGGTTGGCGGAACCGCGGAGCGGGATGGTCTGAGGCAAACGCCCAGACATGTTCTGATGGCAGAGCAAGGGACCCTTGAAATGGAAAGCAAAAAGTGTGTTCGAAAGAAAAACCAGATATGGATAACTTCGTCTGCAAAGACAAGCAGTAAAACGCATGGCAAATGGCGAGAACCCAAGTTATCCAGAGAACAGTCTCGGAGGAAGGGGGGATGAGAGAGATGAGCGCTATATGCTATTGTCTATATAGCATATTATCTTCCATGAATAGCTTGAAGGCGAGTGAGTTGAGATAAATCGCTCAGACTTTGGCCCCCGGGTGGGCAGCATATGGGCACAATAGGTTACAGTAAGATATGGTCCTAACATAAATAACCAAGCTAATATAAATACCAGGGAATTATTACATACTTACCAAAACGGTGGGGTAAGCATAGCACCCCGGAAACGAACCTGTATTGAAAAGAGAACGATGTATTTTTCGATGAACCCACTCGACATTTCATGGGGCTGGAATCCCCGCATATTCAAATCATCATGAGTCGAGAACGGATCATGGGTTCTCTCAAGAGCCGACTTACATTGACTGGCTAGATAATTGGAAGTAGCTTGTTATTTGATGCGATTGCGCGGGAAACGTGCTGCTGCTAGCAACTCTCATTGATAATAAATCTTTTGCGAGCGGATTCCATGGATATCTGATGAAAGAGCTACGGAACATGGGGGACTAATGGGATGGGGGAGAGCTTGGTTATGAAAGAAAGTAACAGTCCAATGTTCCAGCAGGCAGTATTGGAGAGGACCCTAGTTATGAGATCCTAACCCGCGTCGAGTTTGAGGCTTTCAATATTGTCGATTGAACACCAGAAATTCAGGATTCTAGTTGCTGTTATCAGCTTCTCTTACCTGTTGGAAAATACTGCGCTGTAGCAAGGTTATGCAGTGTCCAAATGAGAAGCTAATGTATCCTTATTGCAGGTCAGTATCAGCTCTAATTATCAAAATTGTTTTATTACAAGCTTTCAGCTCAGGAGAACCAAGAGATAGGCGAGTTCAGTAAATGCCCTCGCCCATCAACGACCTGCTCCTACGTCAATGGCTCCTTAACTCTAATTGCGTTGGATCTCAAACCCAAGTTTAGGGATCGCCAGCCCTCTATTCTGATCCCTACACAGAGGAGTGGGAAGTTGGTTAGGAGAGAAGCATACGGTCACCCTTCATGAATGAATGTGTCAGAGGTTCTCTGGATATACCTTGTCATGTTTGCCGTGCCAGAAAGTGAAAGCTTAGTTGCAGGGAATTAAGATCATGAACCACTCATGAGTTCGATGCAAAGTTGAAGCGTAAGACCTATGCCGCAGAATGGTTGTACCCTTGCAGAGGAAAGAAAGAACCTTCAGATAACGTTCCAGGGTTTTCAATTGAATTTCCATCAAGATCAATATACGTGCGTCATGTTCCTGGTCTTGGATAAACACTACATTGGATACGCAGCATGGTGGCGTTGTTCAGGTATCTGCCCAACTGAAAGCACGAAGCAAAACCAGGACGTTACAATCCATAAAATGCTCCTTGAACAAAAAATGCAGTTACTGGCATTGGCCAGATTGCCTCCCAACATTGCTCAATGGAAAAAAGGATTCAGCTGAGGTTTTGATCGCTCCCAGCTGTTTACTCAACTCTCTTTTTCCAAAAGCCCAATATTCCCGCACGAAATTTCCATTGGTCGCATCGGAAGCTCTAGCGCTTCTGCTTGACAAGAGCATGATATGCTTGTAATCCGGCCCAAGAATGGCGGAAACAAAACGGGCGAGAAGGTATCAAACCTACTTAACACAGACACAGATTTAAATTTGGTCAATGTGATCGACATTTTCACAATGGCACAAGTTTTTCCTGACAACTCTTTTCGACTTGGTCAATATCACTCCTAGCTTTCTTTGTGCAGGGCTGAATTAAATTAAGGAAAAAAGAAATAATGAAATAAAAGAAAATAAATTCTCGTCATCAGCCATAGATCTTCCGCTGTAACACCTGCAGCGGGAGCAACGGATATGTCTACTTTGCTTTTTTCCATCTTCAAGTCTGGGGCTTCTAAGAGTCTCAGACTCTCTCTCCTGACTTCTCCCAGTTCCACTCTGGATGAACAAGAGCCAATTGGAGATTGATCAGATAGTCACCGGCTTAACTAGTGGGAAGAGTCAAGACTCGCCGGTCACTAATAGTTAATGGCTCCAATTAACTAACAAATCGGAGCCTATGAATCGCGCAACAAATACTTTGCTCGGCTTTGGGGGATATCGAACGCTTGGATGAGGGTGGGTTGAGACCAACCTGGCTCTGCTTGGCGGACCCGCGCTTGAGCCTTGGGAAGTACTCCGTAGTAACTACTTCATGGAAACCCCAAATTTACTGAATGATACAAGCGTGCCTGAACTCAGCGAACAGCAAAAGGGGTTGACTCCCAGGTTTTTACATACGAGAAACCTTAATTCATTCTAGTGCCGATATTTTAGTCCTCCATCCTGGCCATTAAGGGTCCAAGCGCCCAACGACCCGCGCGATTTGAGGATTTACTTTTGGTGGCAAGGTAGTTGGGGTGTATTATCATTTTGGAAATTCTGCAAGGAGTCAAACGGGAGCCCCTATGTATTGAACTGTGGGTACGAAGCATGTACCTTCATACATACGTTAAAACATGGTTTTGACATTGCTGTAGCGTGATGTTTCTCTCACTTTAAATGGATGGACAGATTGAAGCTGCAAAAGGGTGAGAATACTCCATATATATGTATACTCATCTACTCTGTAGCACTTTTGTTAATGGTTTAGAGAAAGCCAGAATGTCTCAAATCGTTGATTCGTCATTGCTGCTCACTTATTGTGCTGGTACATAATTCACTAAAATCATTCTGAAGTAGTCCTACGTTCGTCTGTCTTCAAAGACGCATCCCATATTGTGGTTGTGTTCCTCACCAAAAGGCCACAACGAGATTACGATGAATGTCAGCCATGTCCTGCCTGTTGAATATATTTCGAAACTCTGGCGCAAAATTCGTCACAAATGCATGTTGATAGGTGGTGCGTCGTCTGGCATGTGTTAACTACTGTACGAACTCAGCGACTCCTCGAAAATATTCCGGATAAACCAAGAAAGGATTGGGGATTATTGGGATATTGACTAGAGCAACGCTCTTATCACACACGAAGTATGGAATTTTCTGCTCGCGTGGAATGACATCTTAAGATACTCGCTGGAGAGTTTCGTATTAGTAGTAAATAGAGTGAGGGCACTTTCACATGCTGAAGTCATCATTGCCGTGTTTTTGTTTGATATTTCAAAGTCACAAAGCAAGCTGAGCTCTGCATGCTTCTGATATATTGTGTCATCAAATATTTTATCTCTTGAATAAATCACTGTTATTTAAAAGAGCTTTAACAAGGACATCCATACACTCAAACGCCCCGCTGGTGGAATTTGAACTACATACACGACCCCGCGTTGGTTCAACATATTTAGCTTTTTTCGACCAGAACTGGCACGGTCAAAGGTTTCTTAGCATGATTCAGCAAAAAACATCATTCACAAGCCCCTTTCCAAGTATACGAGGCGGGAGCCATACGAATTGCTCGCTCAGATGGTCCTCAAGAAATGCCATTTGTTGGACGAGCTCCGCCATGAGTCTTTTCAAGAACGGCCTACTCCGTCAATTAATTCTCCGTTCTGTCATGGAATACCTCGAAGTTGGGGCTTTAATCTAGGTGCCCTTGTTGCTGAACTGAAGAAATGATAGTGGACGGGAGTCACTGTTCATGCATGCCGTTGAATACACACAGTTAATATCAAAACTGCAGAAAATGGGAAGCCAATTTCTTAGGGTCTCCAATTTTTTGATGCTTGAATGCCTTACCAAGATTATAACTCTGTATTATTAGTCAAGCCGAGAATAATGATGTTTCTGTTCAGATCTATGTACACAGCATTAAATATCCCTATGTGAAGAGAATAAAGTTAAATAAGAATCTCTCAATATACTTATCTCATTTTCATATCGTTAAGAAGACAGTTAAGGTTGACGGCGGACATGGTTATCGAAACTTAATTGACACCTAGTTCTTGGGTCAATGCCTCGGTGACAACCTTCGAGAAGGATACCTGGATAATGTAATTATATCAGGGCGCTCTGGAACCAACAACCAATTCTCGGTTCTCAGTTCTCAGGTTGCAGGCATTTATGTAGTTATGTACAAGAACCTTTTGTGAGATGATATTGAAGAACACAATGGAGGTTTACCATAAGCTTTTTGTATTTTATTTCCAAAAACCAAGTACTTTTGGTCTTTACCGCAGGGCAAGGCTTTTTCCCAAGCCACCATTTGAACTTCCCAAAAGGTTTAAATATTTTGAATCCTGGTTTAAGTTAACGGTTCACCCACGCCACAGATGGCAAATAATCCAGTAATGGAGGTTGGTGATTACCACTGATTTGTCCTCGCGCTTCTGTTTTCCATTAGGGACGATTTTTTTTTAAATTGGGGACGTGGTATTACCATCCTGTTTCCACCTCGTCTAGATTCTGAAGTCCAAGACTCACGAGAATATGCAATCTCTAGCCACCGGCACGGATGTTCCTGAGTCTGACACCCTGACTATTTTTCCGCTATTGCTTGGTGTGCCTTGTTGGAGATCGAAGAAAGAAACGCAGATGTACTGAAATGTTGTGTGGCGATTAATTAATTCACTGCCGTGTTGAGAGGTAGAGATGTCGTTATGGAACTAGTATTGTGCAAGTAACTAATTTATCATTGACTTGCCACGGTTGACGTATGAGAAGTACACCTAGCCCTTCAACATATTTGTTGGATTCGGGCTGATCAGGTTCTTACTCTTACCATCTGACTGTCTCGGGTTTCTTTCTAGTGCCCCCAGGTGGTTGTCATGAAGGCATCCTCAGTTCCCTCATTTTAAGCTGTTCAAACCCGGAACTGTGTATCTCCACAATACGATTTTTCAGTTAATATCAGGTTGCACGCTGTGGTTTTTTGTGTTTTCAAATTTCAGCTTGAGATATGCATACGTTGAGGGGCTGATGATAGGTGCTCAGACGTGCAAAACGAAGAGTTTGAGCGCAAGCTCTCCTGTTGGAAAACATGAAATTACCAAGTAAGGTACGCACTAATACAGTAGTACCAAGGATACGTAAGGTAGCTTCGGACAAACCGAACGCTGCAGTTGCCGACTAGACAATTCATTATGTATCCTTGTAGTTCGGAAATTCTCTACTGCGCTAGTTCTCAAGGTAAGTTACAAATGTGTCTCCGAAGGGTCAACCTAGGAGAGGGCTCGACAGTTGTGTTGTAGCATCAGAACACCCAATAACTACTGTGTTTTCAGTGACTTGAAAAAAATGCTGATGCCGGCCGGCACTCCGATGAGAATGATTTGAATGATGAAAGTTCCCTCACGGTTCGTGGGAAATGTATATTTGTCTCACTAATTTGGGTTTCGTTCCTGGTTAATGGCTTTCCATTAGCAGAAGCTTGCGAGTCTATCAAATAGGTGGTAATATAATAGGCAGGTTTGATGTGGAGATCAAATTTCATGCCTTTTTATACACTGCATCGGACAGGACAGCTCCTGTAATTATCCCAGATATGGCAGTCAGAAGAAGGCAAGCATACATCGTCACGATCTTGGTGAAATAGTATAAAATAGGCTGTTTCATACACTACGAATACGGACTACGGATGTTTGTATTTAAAGCTCCCGTATCGCTGCTTCAGACTCGAATGGTATTATTGCTAACCTAACTAACCATTTCAAATTGACGTAGCGGGAATGTCAGTCGTTAAGTGGTATTACGTACGCTAGAGTACCCTTAGTTCACAACTGACAGGTAATTGGCTGTCCGTCATTGTAATTGAATCTCAATACCTCGCCGCTTGGGGCGCGGGACGATACCATACCAAGTTGAAGAGCTCGTACATGACCTGTACCGCTGAGTGTGTACGAGCCACCTCGATAAGCCGCAAACCCCAAGTTTCCAACCTGGAGCCGCCGCCGACTTCCCTCTGACGTTGGACCATCCCAAACTCAACCTCACTTCACCTCAACCTCGTCTCAACCTCACCTCTTCTCCCTTCTCTTCCGCTCAAGCTGCGTCGGAATTCACGAACCCTCTTTCAAGAGCATATTCCCTCCTTATAGTGCTTCGGCCTCTTTCCTGACCCCATGAAACAGCTCTTGAATCACGCTGTCTGATGCACACAGCCTCCGACAACCACATCTTCATATATTTGCCGGCGCAATTGAAACACAGCTTCAACTTATACTCTCCCTAACTTGTCTATCTTCATTCGGAATTTGCCGTCATTCTCCTTGGCTCCTCAAACCTCCTCGTGGCTTACTTGCTTATCCCGTGGTATTCCATTCCTGTCTCCACTATCAATTTTGGTCAATGATCCCAACTCCAGCAAATATCAGAAGTAACCTGAGGATCAGGAAATAGGGAGGGAAAAGAAGAATTCATTTATCCAATCAACTCCCAATATTCTGGTTATGCAGACGAGTGTTTACAGCGCGGATTCTCTGATTATCTCTGTGGTTTCTTCTGTGCTTGTCACCGCTATCAGTTTGTCATTCTTCGTACCAATGCTTCAATAGCGACGAGCTCGGAAAGGTGGTCTTTTCCAAGAGGTATATGGCTTCTGAGGGATTGACTCGTACATTTGCTCGCCGCCGGATTCAGTCTATTTCCAGCCATTCCAAGAGCCATAATTCCATTCGCAACTTGTTTTACCTTTCTCTAGGGTATTGAAGCACTTGGGGCTAATACTGGTAAGCTCTTAATAGTTTATTTCTCCTACAGATATGAGGTAATTTTTGCAATCTCAGTCTGGCTTTATCGGTGTGGAGGAGCGCTGCCTGTGTGGTCTCTTCAGATCTTTCATAATTGATTTCAATTTGTTGTAATGGAAAACTGTTAACCCATGTCTTCCATTTACAGTTTTGTTCTCTTTAGCTTCGCCATACACCTTACTCCGTCCACTTGGAATTTGGTTTTCAGCGCCGAGAACCTAGTACACATTTTTGGGATTATTCCCTCGAATACTTACGGTCTTTTCGAATAACACTGACCTCCTAAACATCGCCCCTTGACCCCTAGGTTTCGTTCCCCTCCGCGACGAGTTCCCCGAGCAGATAACGTGGATTGGTGATACCTCCTTTTGCATACCATGTTGATAGATGTTATGGCGGGCCAAAATCCCGCCGACAGCCAATCTGGCCAAGAACTTGTTCCTATAAGTGAGGGTACGGCTACTACCGCTGGTAAGCTGTAGATGATCTGTTTGCTAGATATTTATTGGGTGTCATCCATAGTTAATAACCGTTCTCACAGCATCTCCACCAAAACCCAGCGCAGGTGTTGATAACGGGAAGCAACAGGCCGAAAATCCCGATATCCCTCCACCCAAAACAGATAAGCCTCGTCCTCATGTTTGCACGACTTGCGGTAGATGCTTTGCGCGTCTAGAGCACTTGAAGCGCCATGAGAGGTCTCATACCAAGGAAAAGCCTTTTGAATGTCCAGAGTGCACAAGGTGTTTTGCACGGAGAGATCTCCTTTTACGGCATCAGCAGAAGCTTCATATGACTTCCACTCCTTCATCGCGCCCGAAAAATGCACGGAGAGAAAGCACCAGCGGTGCTGGACCCAGTTCAACTCGGGTCCGCAAAAATTCCATTGCAAATAGTGGGAATAGTGGTGGTGGTGGTAGTAGTAGTAATATGAGACCCCGAGCCAATACCATTAGCCATCTTGATCGTTCGTCGCTAGGGATTTTAGGAGTTGGAAACTCCAGCAGCTCAAGACCGCCTCATCCTACACACACAAACCACCCTAGCCTAAGTTCGATACCAGGACTTCCAAACTACGAGTTCCGGGCACACCCTTCTGAGCCGCTCGTTAGCAACGGCTTGACCAAACTCGATACTGGTATTCCGATGGACTTGTCAAGTGGTCTTCGCACGGCACCCGTTTTTGGTAGTTTCAATGAATCGCCTTTTGGTGACGTTATGTTAAACCAGGGGAGTAATACCATTAACCCTGCTCAATTACACTTTGGGTCGCCTCACCCT
The DNA here is from genome assembly GCF_000150735.1 of Paracoccidioides brasiliensis. Classification (NCBI taxonomy): domain Eukaryota; kingdom Fungi; phylum Ascomycota; class Eurotiomycetes; order Onygenales; family Ajellomycetaceae; genus Paracoccidioides; species Paracoccidioides brasiliensis. Next base: position 1,971,720 of record NW_011371363.1, read on the forward strand.
TTTGGTACCGATACCCCAGCATCGCCATTTCACCCGGCATTTTCAACCATGGCAACATCTCAGAGCTTGATTGATGAAGATCTCAACCCCGAATGGTTGCATGGATTTGAGAACAATATGACATTCGCCAATACGAATGAATCTGCTATCGACGGTTCGTCTCCTTCAGCTATGAGTACGGGGAGTCAAAGTGGGATCAGCGATGTTATGTTTGATGGATCAAACAAAGTCGCGACCAGTTCCTCAGGGCCGTGGCCAAATCCATTGCTTGTCCAAACCCAAACACCGACCAATCAGTTCAATATAGAATTCTCATCGCCGTTTACGGATATGCAACCTGAAACAGTCTCACCCAAGTCATTGGCAGTTGCACAGAACCAGTTTTCGGACCAATCGTTTTCAACACCGCCGCCCATGTCCTCGATGGGACAGTCCAGATTGTCTGGAGTACCAACTAACATTTTCCATCCCCCAATGGTTACTGACGGAGATATAGGGGATGCTACTACTACCACTGTTAGGCGCAATACCTTTATGCCGGATTCCACTTCACCAATGTCGACAGAAACTCCTACCGATTCTCCTCGTCACGCCCTCTTATCTAGTTTACAACAGCCCACTGCTATCCCTAATCGTCGATTCTCTCAATCCTCTCACAATTGCCCATTGTCGGGCTCCGGTGCCCTTCCCTGTCAACATTCCTTCAGCATTAACTCATACACTTTGCCCAGTACGATTGACCTCCAACGCTACATTGCAGCATATGTCAATTACTTCCACCCGCACATGCCATTCCTTCACATACCAACTTTGGATTTTGATGCTCCCGAGTACTCAAGTAGTCTGAAGAATCCCAATGGACTTGGAAGTTCCGGCTCAACCACTATTACAAATGGAGGGGGATGCTTGATTTTATCTATGGCAGCCATTGGTGCCCTTTATGAATTCGAAACGGCGATGTCTAAGGAGCTCTTCGAGTCTGCGAAGAAAATGATTCAAGTGTACCTTGAACAGCGACGAAAAGCAGACATGTCAGCCACCCTAAATAGAACAAGTTCTCCACGCGACAATTCCGTTCACAATACCCCACTATGGCTAGTTCAGACTATGCTTTTGAATGTTATATATGGACATAATAGCGGTGACAAAACTTCAGCAGACATTGCAAGTACTCATTGTGCTGCTTTGGTTAGCTTAGCTAGAGCCGCGGAATTGATTCACTGCTTACCAGCCGAGAGCCTCCCACAAGATCAACTTGGATATAACCCCGGCGGGAATGATATCCATATGGATGGGATGAATTCACAGGCGTGGCATGACCATAGGGAATGGATGAAGTGGAAAATAGTGGAAGAGCGAAAAAGAACTCTCTATGCCATTTTCACGTTGTCCAGCCTTTTAGTCTCTGCCTATAACCATGCCCCAGCACTTATGAATTCGGAAATTCGATTGGATTTGCCCTGTGACGAACAGCTTTGGGCTGCGGAGTCTGCTCAGGCTTGGGCATCATCGGGGGGAGCTACGGCTCACCTCAGAGGAATACCATTCTCTATAGCCCTGACTACGCTTCTTACGGCCAGTCATCGACGACAATCGGGTTCTCCAGCGCAGTCGCATTTTACCACTGGCGCCACCAGTGAAGATCTTCCGCAGAGTGATTTGAAACCTAGTACATTCGGTTGTTTAGTGCTGATACACGCTTTGCACAACTATATCTGGGAAACTCGACAACGGCATATGGGCCGTCCATGGACACCGCAAGAAACGGAAGCGATGCATGCACATATCGAACCTGCTCTTAGGGCTTGGCAGTCGGCATGGAGCTCCAACCCTAGACATAGTCTTGAACGGCCAAATCCTTACGGACTTGGGCCTCTGTCAGCCGATAGCATTCCTCTCTTGGATCTCGCATATGTTAGATTGTTCGTGAACTTGGGTCGTTCGAAAGAAGCTTTTTGGCAAAGAGACTGGAATGGTATGGCAGATGAACTCGCACGAGGAGTGGAAATCATTCCACATATGAAAGAGTCTGGGTCTTCTAGTTCTGACTACCGTTCCTCGGATCAGCTTGCCGTGGGAAACCAACCCACAGGCAGACGAGTTTCGATTGCTGAGTATGGTGTAGGCGATGTGACACTCACTGGTAATCCGAATCAGGAGCACAGTATGCAAAATAATCTTTCACAGCGGCAGATTGCAGCAACGCGACGCGAACGACATCTTCGAAAAGCAGCCTTCTACGCTGCAGATTCTTTCTCGATGTCGGACAAGCTGGGCAATACATACGCTGAGTTCACGTCGCGGGAACTTCCCATCCAAAGCGCCATGTGTGCTTTTGATTGTGCCCAAGTCTTGGCTGAATGGGTCACTACAATTCAGGAGCGGGTTGGTCCATACCTAGGAATCCTGGGACAGGATGCGATAGATTTGACCCAGGTTCCTGGAATAATGCTTTTGGAAGACGAGGATTACAAGTTGATCCAAAAGATACAGGAGATACTTAACAATGTTGAAGCGAAGATGAAGGATGCTTCGCATCATCCTGGTAATTCTGGCAACGAGCCATCAAGTCGTCTTCCAAGTTTGGTCAGTGGTGGTTTTGGGACGAAGATCTTGTTCTCGACTGCCTATCTTTTGGATCGGGCTGCTGTTTGGCCTAGTGAGTAATGCTTTTACTATATTTTTACCGTGTATTTTAAATTTCTTGTCGTAGTTTTTGTTTGCTTTTTTCTCTCTTTCTTACTCAACTGAAACTTTTTACTCACTTTTTTGGTTTGGCATAGTTACCAAAGTTATGGCTCGGTCACTCGAGGCCCAAGGGGTCCGGATGAGGGAACGGGTGCAAAATTCGGTCATTACTAGATAAACCAAGAGACGGCTGGTGCTACGTATAGATACCTTCCTGTGCACTGGATTCCTGATGATCTATAGTTCCGTCAACGACTATTTTGGAGTATGGATTGGGGATATTTCAACATATAATCCCCCCCATTGGCTCGCGAAACCTTTTAACCCAACATATACCAAACACAACAAGTGATTTTGACCTGCAGGATCCCCTGTACTCTACTGGTTGCCCACTAAATTACCTCGAAAAACTCGATTTCAAATTACTACATCATGAAACAATTTTTCTCTGCCCTTCAGCTTAACGATCACGAAAGTTATGTCTTATCATGTTCAGGTTCATGGTTCGGTCTTATTCGTCATGGTGGGGAGATTAGAAACAAAACAAACGATATTACATATTATCAGGACAAGGTTGGGCTTTCATTCAACGACAGTTCATTCATTACTTTGTCTATCTGCATGCACGAAGCTTGGTATTTTTTGTATATATACCCTTATGTTGATACACAGAATTATTGGGGTCCTACAAGATCGAATGTTTGATGGGGTAGATGTCTGGTTTTGCGGAAATTTTCACTCTTCGCCCAAGTGAAGCATAGCTTCCACCGGGTACCAGTTTTTCTTTCTTTTCGCCTTCTAATTTTTTACAAAATTCCCCTCCCTGTTGCCTCTATATGTTATGTTGATGCCCCTACAGTCTTTTACCGGTTTTATTTGCATGTTACTTCCAACCCACCACTCAGGTTTTACTTGCTTAATTTTTTATTTTTCCGTCCCCAACACTGTCAGATGAGAGCCCTTATGATTGCATACTTTGTCTACGGGAAGACTCGGTGTTTCAATGCCCTGAATTCATGAATTTCTTGGTTTGTTTCGTTCTTTTTCTGTTTCCCAAATTTCCCCTTTCTGCCTTGACGATTTTTCTGATTTTTCTTTTCTTTTTCTTTTCTTTTCTTTTTTTTTTGGGAATTACCCTATTGTTCAATGTGATGGTGCTTTATGTTCTGCTGTTAATAAACAAAAAATCCTTTCTATATTCGATGGCCTTTTTGAGATTTATGCTATGGGGATTGGACTTTGCATGCAAAGCAACTGCACATCATTCAGTCGTTCATCCAGTTCAACTTAACGCAATCGCTACCTCGTCTGCTGGGGCTGTTGAGCTGATTTCATCCTCAGCTTGCCACTTCTAAGCTTTAGACTATTTTGATTTAGTTTCTTCTTGCCATCCTTATGAGCTATGTGACTGTTTTTCCCAGCTGATATACATGCAAGTTAATGTCCTTTACCCCTTTCCGGGCCGTGCAGGAGATGACCACGGCCATTCCTCAGAACATGTACGAAGTTTCTCGAGTTTCTGTATCAGGCTAAAGCCTCATATACCCCTGTCCAAGACATTTTCAGGAAATTCAAATTATGCTGAGCTATTGTTGTGCATTTCCTCTCGTCTTTAAATAAATTGGGAGGGATATGGTTGGATATTAACAAAACGAAATATGCACTCTCGCAGTACGAAATGAACAGTAAATAACGGCTAAGAATTGCTTAGAGAAGAAAGCGGAAGCAAAATTCTGGTGGTGCCCACCCTGAATCAGCCAGTTCATTATGTGTGTGTGGGAATCGAATCAAGGCGCATGATTGTGTAAAAGATCAAGAGCAAGGAGAATTTAAAAATCGAAACTCCAAAAATCATTGAGAACAACATGCCATTGATATTCAGTCTATGCGTACATAGATAAATGTATCTGCCAACAATAACCAGAAATAAAACACGGGACTTGAGTGTTGATTGATCCGCTGAGTATTTTTCTTGATCAAATCAAATCTCGTTTATCTAACCTCTAGCTTCCCGAATAACTTGCAGCTATGCCTACTCACCTAGCAACTATATGACAATCTTCTCAAATGAATACTTCCCCACCGCCTTTCGCCTCAAATACCCTAGTTCTCGTTCACTCCTCTGCACAACCTCACCTGTCGTCCTCCGGATCTTACTCCTGCTCACTTCTTCACCAACCTTAACACCATTAGCCGCAGCGCCACCGACATCTTGATTCATTTCTCCACCAATTGCCACTCGCTTAAGAGAAAGAGGAAGCATTTGTTTGTCGCTATTGAGTGCACCGTTTATACCATTGATGTTCTCCGTGTCATATATGAGAATGTCAGCACCGTTATGGCGTTCCTTGCGCTTTAGGCGACTGCCAGGAGGCCCTCCTAATGTAGCACCTTGGACTGGACTATGTTTGCTGTTCCGGCTGCGGTGGTAGGCATTGCTATTATTAGCATTGGTAGCAATGGCTGTTTCAGCATATCTGATGAATTCCCGCAATATTCCCTTCAGATACGTCGCCTCCTCGACACCAACCAATGCAGCTGAGATCTCGGACTTCATGTCTGCAATTAGGCATGCTTCGCTATCTTCTCCGCCAGCGAAAGCGGCGGCCGAGATCCAGCCGCTGGGGCCGATGGCGTCGATGCAGGAGGTTAGCAGATCAACCATAGTTGACAGGTCGAGGGTGGGGGTTTTAGGGTCAGCGGGAAGGGGAGTCGTCGATTGTTCCACGAATGGTGAGGTGTAGCCGCCGGTAGCGAGGGAGTGACGAAGATGGTGGATGATGGAGAGTGTGTCAGAGTTGGAGAGAACGGAGCGGATAGATTGCGTTACTTTGTCGAACGGGTGGAAGTGGAGCTTTGTGAGAGTTAAGTTGAGGCCGGTGATGGCATCTGTGATGGTGTCGGGGCCGTTGCTGGTATTGGAGGATGTGTTATGGTGTCCTTGTGTTATCTCTTGCGCGATGCTTTCTTTGGTTGGGTGTGGAGATTCGGTGATGGTTTTAGGTAGTTCCTCTTCTGGTCTCTGTTGACGGGAGCGGGCGACGTCCAGCAGGATTTTCAGTGCATGGGTGAGTTCAACTGCTTCAAGATTTATTGGGCCTCGTAATACCTGAAGTAATAACTGGAGTGAATGTTCAGAGAGCGCTCGAACTAATGAGCCACTGGGTATTGGAGGTGGTATTTTCGGGTGCATCGAATGGCGAAGAGCAGCTTGAATGTTGCTCAGACTGAGGTGATGAGAGCTTATAAGCCACTTAAATGTTTTAGGTGGCAGGAAGGAGACGACCAGCTTCGATGCCTTTGGCTCAGTGGTTGTTGTCCTCAAAGAAAATATCTTTCCGAGAAGGAAATATATCTTTTCCGGTTCCACAAGTACCGTTGATCCCCGTAAATGTCTAGATTTTCCATCTCCTCCTGCTGTTGACATCTTACTTAATGCCTCTTGTATAGTTCTGTCAAACTTTCCAGGGTCTTTATCTTTCACCAGCGTATCAAGTTTCTCGTTTAATGCAGCCCACTGTGCAACTTCATGCGGCTCTGAAAGTCCCACCTGCTGCATGTTGTCCACTGGTTTGTCCATTGCTATCCGCGCGGTATATTCTGGTGATTGGATTCCTTTCCCAATTGCATTTATCAAAAGACCGTCGCTGGCCTGATTTAGAGACACATCATGGGATGACGCTAGGTCAAATCCTAGAAGTGTCTCCCCGCGTGTTGCAACGGCAATTCCAAGTTTCGCGAAGTATGAAATAAACACGATCGGGTCCCCCTTATCAGCATCTGGTTTTGTCGTTCCTACAGGAGAAATATCATCTAACGAAAGATCTCCTTGAATCGATTGATATCGAGGGTTATAAATAGCGACAGACGATTTACGGGCGCCAATGACAGACTGCGGGGATATTCGCATGATGGAAGAGAAATGTTCTTCGGGAAGAATCATATGAGATGATATATCTGGTGAGTATTGCGATATATCATAATTAATGAACCCGTTTGCAAAAGTCAATGAGAGACTACTGCTGGCAGGGTAAAAGTTCCATTGGTGGGACTGTGTTCCAAAAGACAGCTTGTGGTCTTCCAAATCCGGAAGGCTAATAGTCATGAGATGCCGTAATCGTTTTGACTGGTTTATCGAGAAATCGTTTTCAGCAGCGCGAGTTGGTATACAAAACACGACGACTTTGATGTCACTGGGAAGTAATTTCTCTTGGCCACTTGGCCTGGAAACAAGCACTAGCACAGATGAGGCGGCTGACTCTGTCCCAATCTCATCCCCTAGCACTGTTGCTACTATGTCCTGTCTTTCCTTAAACAGAGATTTACGAACATCTTCGAAACTAACAAGAAAGCCAGTTTGGATTTCATACATGGCAGGCTGCTCAATCGCAAGGTCTGGCAAGACATTCCACTTCTGAGTCTGGAGGTCCGGAGATAGCCTGCGCACTCGTCCATCTCTATGTACTAAAAGAATATCGAAGGGGTCCTGCTGTTTCCCTGCTTCCGAAACCGCAGGTATGATATTAAGAAAGACGACAGGGCTTCGGGATTCTTTCAGCTTGAAGGATGAGCTGGAAATGTTGAGTGTATTGTGGGTGCCGGTAGTAGACTCGTCCAAGAAGCACTGGATTTGGTTCTCCGGTTGTTCTATAGCACAATAAGTACGTCTTCTTGCGGCTGCGTATTTCTGAGTTGATTTTTGCCGCACAGACAACGGTGGACACGAGAACGATGATTGCGGCGGGATTGCGTAGGAGGTGACTAGTTTCGGAAATTGAACCTGCGCAAAACGGTCAGAGATGGTATCAGGAAAGATAAAATGGGCAGAATTGTGGCTCATACATTGTAGATGATCACACTCTCCCCGTCAATAGCGGCCGTAACCTCATGTCGTTTCCTTTTCTTGGAACCGTCCACTCCATAAACCTCACCCAATTGGCATTTACCAGCCGAAGTCTCCAATGGGAGTGGTAATTGGGCCAGGACAGACGGCGCATGTAGCTCCATCTTGCCCTCAAAAAATAAGTCACGTTCTGGGCAGAAACGCAACTGGGCCTGTTCAGATATGATATGATGTTGTCTCTCAACGCCGAAAATATCATGCAACCTCTTGACTTTTTAGAGTTTGGCGCTTCGGGCGTCTACCGGAGTAATATTTTCCCGTAGTAATTACGTGCTAGCCGAATACAGACGTCATTGGCAAACGCGTCATTTTCCATGGGTTTGGCTTGCACGCGACGATCGAAAGATTCTCACAATGACTCTTCAACAACCTCAACATCAACCAGCTCTCTATATCTATCTTTAACGGCCGAGTGTCCCCAATTTGTTTTGCACTTTTGTTTTTCAGGCCTTGATTCTACCATTTGTCTTATACCAAATCTATGCTCTCTCCCCAAGATATATAAATTTGTCAAACCCATTCGCCCCTCCCTCTCTTGATGGTTACATCCTCCATAATGCGTGAACGGTCAAGGAAATTGAATGGCTGATATTGCTCTGGAAACGGTCATGGGACAGCATGACCAGCGGACCTTGCACCCGTTCTTTGGGAAAGGTTGGTAGGTTTTGCGGACTTGAAGATGAAGCACTTACTGACATCTGCGAAGGCCCGACCGACAACAACCTCATTTCGTCCGCACCTCAACCTTTACAACCCGAAGGGCCCATAGATGCAGCGACAGCTAAAGACTATATTGCTAACATATCTGTGAATCCTACATCTGGTTCTGATAGCCCCAATCAAAATGGTGGACGAGTTCTATCTTGTAGCAACAAGAAACGGGATGCAGCATTGCAACTCCACCCCGAACACAAACTGCGGAAACTTGAGACTTCGTTGTCAAAGGAAGGGGATGCAAATTCCAGTCAGAAAAAAAGACGAAAAACGGGGACACAAGATTCTGCTGGACAGGTGACAGCCATTGGCCCACTACGACGACTCCTCATCAAGGATAATCCCATCCCCGCTTTGGGCGTACAGTTCGAGAGTTCAGCTCGCAACGAGCCTGACATACCAGAGCAAAAGTGTTTAGTTCAAAAGGATTCGCAGAATTTTGTTTCTTCATCTTTACCAGAATCATCCCAGCCACACCTAAAACCTGTCGCGACTAACACGAGATCCGATGGTCCTCCAGTCAAAACCTTAAAATTAAACCCAAACGGCAAATTGTTGAGCTCTCCCGATCGACCAAAAAATGAAGGTCCAGGTCCAGAAGAACCCAGCAAAAGGAAATCAGCGCTACTCAAACGAGATGAAGGGCAATCTCTCGTAGTAGTTTTGAAATACGGAGCCAAGAAGGAGTCACGGCCCCCTCTGGGCCAGTTAATAAATGAAATCATTTGTGGTCAAAAACGATATCCTGTTGTGAAGGAGGCGCCGGCCATTGCAATCCCTAACCCTCCTCCCCCACGACCTACAAAACCGACTCACCCTTTTTTCATGAGTAAGTCCACTCAGAAATCCGAAGAAAAAGGTGTGCGAAGAGAGTCTCCGTTTCCAATACATCCTAGAGGGGGTCGAGAAGTTCAACCAGCTATTGCAAATCAACCCTACCGAATGGATAATTCACAAACCGTAACGTCTGGAGTGCGTTCGCACCATCCAAAATATTCGGATCCTATAGATCCTATTTGGCCACCGCGTGAAGCTGTCCATATCCGTGGGCTTCCATCGAGCAACAAGACCATTGGTTCGTTCCTGGATTTTGAAGAAAGAAAAGCCAAAGGCTTACCTACCACCATACCTGAATGTGAAAACATTCTTTCAGTTCAATCACGATTAATGCTACAGGCCACGAGGCGCCTTTTAATGAAGAAAATATTGAGACACCCAGGCAAAAGAACTTGTAGTCGCGGCAGCCTCTTCGAAACGGTAATGAATCGATTTGGTTTATCTCTTGCGACTGCGCAAACTATTGGTGAAAATTTTCCTTGTCGGCGAGCCAGATCGCCGTACACATCCCACCCTGCAGTGGCCCAACTACTTACCTCTATACGATCATCAACCACTGCTTTCGATCGGGGTGAGTTCGATGACATCCCATGGACTCACAAGTATGCTCCAAATGGTGCGGGCTCCGTGCTTCAGCTTGGCACTGAAGCTCTACTTCTAAGAAAGTGGCTGCAAAATCTCATCGTTTCGACAGTGCACACTGGCACTGGTGGGAGTGATGGAAAGCAGTCGAAGCAGACACCGGATGAAAGTACAAAGAGGAAGAAGAAACGAAAAAGGCCGAGAGATCTTGATAAGTTTATTGTTTCTAGTGATGATGAGTCTCAAATGGATGAAATTGATGCTCCTGACCACGAGGATGAGTTGGCTGGTGGAGTTACTATATCTAGTAAAAGAACTGTTGTTCGATCGGACACTCTGACTACAGACAGCAAATCTGCACCAGAAAAGCGGTCAGTAGCTAATTCGATACTTATCAGTGGACCCTCTGGTTGCGGCAAAACCGCTGCTGTGTACGCTGTGGCCAAAGAGCTTGGATTTGAGATTTTTGAGATAAATGCCGGAAGCCGCAGAAACGCAAAAGATGTCGTCGAGCGTGTTGGAGACATGACCCAGAATCATCTTGTTCAGCTTCCTGGGCAGGTTAACAAAAATTCTCCAGCTACTTCTTCACTAAAGTCAATGTTTTCCACCACCAGTAATGAGAACGAAATGCCAGGCAATATGGAAGGCTTTTTTAAGTCAAGAACGAATCCTGTAGACAAAAAGAGAACACACGCCGCTGCCGGTACTTCCCTGTGTGGAAGCGAATCAGTGCTCAAATCCCAACCAAGCCAGAAACAGTCCCTCATACTCCTCGAGGAAGTTGACGTCCTCTTCGAAGAAGACAAGCAATTCTGGAGCGGTGTTTTAGCACTAATTAGCCAGTCAAAGAGACCGATTATTATGACCTGTAATGATGAACGTCTTCTTCCCCTTGAACAGCTGAAACTTCACGCGATTCTTCGATTTCGCCAGAGTCCATGCGACCTTGCTGCTGATTACCTTTTCCTCCTGGCGGCCAACGAAGGACATATTCTGGACCGAGAACGATTATCGGAACTGTATACTGTCATGCGTCGGGATCTTCGCGCGACGATCATGCAGATGGATTTCTGGTGCCAGATGGCTGTTGGGAGCAAGAAGGCAGGATTAGACTGGTTGGCTAAGCGACCCCTTTTACGTGATGAACATGAGAAGGAAGCCGATTTTCCAAAAGTCGTAAGCACGGACACGTATGTTCACGGTATGGGTTTGGTCGGTCATGACATCGCGTGTGATGAAGTTGATTCTTATGAAAGAAGGAGTCAGCTTATGCTCGAGTGTTTGGAACAGTGGCATATGGGTCTTATGGACTGGCATGAATCGAAAATATTGCGAGACGTGTCATTGGGTCATGACGGTCAGAGTCTTCTGGAAGCGCTGGCTCAGGAAAGTGAAGAGGCTGATATGAAGGGTAACTTGGATATTATTTGCCGGTGTTCTCCTGAGGAGCTGACACAAGTATGTTATCATTGTCGAACATATAAATACAACAATGCTAACGACTTACACAGGATGTTTTTGACCCTTCTTGGCCTGAAATGACCGGGAAACAGCGCTCCACGTATACGGAAGGCTACCAATTATTACAAACTGACCCTCTAATCGACTACGCACGTCTACCAACGAAGATTGGTGTCTCAATAAGCGTTTTGCTGGAAACCTGCTTTAATAAATCATCCTCCACAGACGAAGAAGCCGTCATCCAACAAGCTCTGGAGAAATTCTCCCCCGAAAAACTTGTATACTTCAATCGATTCGAATTACGTGATATCTTGGAACCAATAACCGTTAATCCAGACCCCTTCAACCAGTCATCTGGTCGTCAATCATTTTCATTTGACAACTGCATAGCTCCAATTTCCGAAGACCTCGCACCGTATATCCGAACCATCGTCGCCTGTGATTTGCGTCTTGAACAACAACGGCTAGCTCTTAGCGGGCTCATTTCTCAAGACTCAGTTGGGAACAAGCGATATCGGACTACGAGGGCAAGTCGAGCGGCACTTGAAGGTGGGGATAAAGCAAGCATACGCAAGGAGAGGTGGTTTTCAGGGAAATTCAATCCCAAGAGCGTGCTGGCTACAGGCGGTGCTGGATGGCAAGATGTGCTGGGACAAGAGCTCCAGAGGTTGGGTGGGGAAAGAGGAGTCGGGGGTGATAGCACTGGGAAAGGATCTGTGGATGAGGACGAATGTGGGAGCTCCAGTGAGGAAGGAATATGATTTAAAGACATTGGACTATATAAACTTACGTCATTTACATCGGCGTTGTACGTTCGTGGGATAAAAGTGACGCTATGGTTTTGCTCTGTAGATAGAACCTTTTGGCCATTTGTCCAAAAACTTTTTTTCGCGCTTCTCAATCAATGTGAGAATATATATATATTCCCGATGTGTTGTAGTAAAGGTAAACCCGTTTAATGGAACTAAGTTTTATCATACGCATCATCGGTCTGTTCTTTACGAGTAATCTTTGGGTTTCACTGAGCGTGGAAAGTCACATAACTATGTAGTATATGTCGGTGGTTCGAGCCGGGGTTCAGTGGTTATGCTGCAAAATGACGTAGTTAAGCAACACGTGATTATTCTGTACGTCAACACTTGCCCTTGTTGAGAAGACTGCAGAAGGGTATTGTATATAACTAATGTATATATCCTACCTCTATAAACTGCTCGTCATGGTTAATTGAGGGGGAATGAACTTCAGCAGAACCTGCCAAATCCCGTGACGGCGCTTAGCCCTGCCGCCGAATCCCACTAGTGCCGAGCCGCCCGTTCTCCAATTGCGCGGTTCCTAGGGATATACTCAGCCTTTGCATCATCAGCAAATGCCCGCTTGAAGCTTTCACTATTCTTCATTGCTACTGGGCTAGTAGTGAGTATACATACACTTGTCCTTCTCCCCGCTGCCCTAGCGTAGCTCTACCACCCCAGTGTGGCCTGAGAAGCAGTAAATCAAAGCCCGAACAAACAACCCCCCCCCCTCCCCCCAAAATAAACAATCACTGTCATCTCTCCACACCTCACCATGTCTCTATTCGGCACTTCTCCCGATGATAATCCTGCGGCCAAGATCGATGCAGCTTCACAACCCAAGTCGTCTTTGTTTTCTGATCAGCCGGCCTTTGGTCAACCCTCAACGTCCTCCATTTTCGCGGACGATACCCCTGGAGTTTCCTCGCCATGGAACTCGACTAACCCGAAAAGGGCTGCGCGCCACGAGCTTGTGAAGATGCTACTACCGGCCTCAGAGGTTCCAGAAAGCTACATTGATGCCTATGATGCTGTGTTAGACTCGGGAGATAAGTTTGGTGCTGGCATCGCTGTTGAAGGAGCAAGGAAAGTCCTGCGAGATTCCAGCTTGAGCTCCGAGGAACAGGCTACGATTCTTAATATGGTGGTTCCTGGTGGCCGCGATCCCCCAAATGGATTGGGGAGAGGTGAATTCAATGTTTTGCTTGCTCTGATAGGTTTGGCTCAGGAGGGTGAAGATCTTACGTTCGATACCATTGACGAGAGACGGAAGAGTAAGTGTTAGCTTCCGTTTCCTTAGTAATTGCGGTATTTTGACTACTTGCGGTTTCGAGGGAATTTATGCCGATACATTTGATGCCTAAATTTTAGAACTCCCGCGACCTAACATACCTTATGTCGACGAATTGAGATCCCGAAACGGCGGTGGAATTGGACAAACCACCAACGAACCACATACCCCAAAGAGATCTCCTCCGCGACGGATGACACAGGAATCCCTTGGGGATTCCGATCCCTGGGGAAGCCCGGGACTCCATCGTGGCCACAATCATTCCATTGAAAATGATACTGGACCTAATGCTGGAGTTAATGAATTTGACGCGGCCGCACATCCCCCAGCGAATGGTTGTACTCAGAAAACTTCAGGTGGGTACAGTGGTCAACCCAACTCGCAGAATGGGGGCGAGCATTCCGAACAACCCAGCGAAAATACTTCAGGGAGTGTCGAATCTGGCTGGGTGGAAGGCCTTTCCAACCCATCCGGTGCCGGATTCGGAGGGGCGGGACATTCAGGGATGGGTGCCGGATTTGGCCAGTCAGGGGACGACCAAAGAAATCCTAATTCCAATAATAATGTACCTAGATCCATTGGCGGCGGTAGGGTAACCTCGCCAGGGGTGGACGAAGTGATAACAATCAACATGTTGCCTGAAAAGGAGGGCATGTTCCTATTCCAACACCGAAACTACGAGGTCAAATCTTCGCGGAGAGGAAGCTCTGTAATCCGGAGATATAGCGATTTCGTATGGTTGGTGGACTGTCTGCAAAAAAGGTATCCGTTCCGCCAGATACCACTACTCCCTCCAAAGCGAGTCGCAGGTACGTTGAAAGCTTGACTTCAAGCTTATAATATACTCACAAAATGGTTTTAACAAAGTCAATGGCACTCACCTCGCAGCGGATTCAAACTCCTTTCTCGACAAGAGACGGAAGGGTTTAGTTCGATTCGCAAATTCCCTTGTTCGCCATCCGGTATTGACCCAGGAACAGCTGGTAGTGATGTTTCTGACCGTTCCGACTGTATGTATCGCAAAATGAAAACAATACGTTCATGCCCTCTGCCTTCATGTTAGTGCTTATACTAAAATGAAATTAGGAGTTATCTGTCTGGCGAAAACAGGCTACCATTTCCGTCCAGGAAGAATTTACTGGAAAATTACTTCCTCCAGACCTCGAAGACTCCCTCCCTCAGACCTTGGACGGAACTTTCGATAGAGTTCACTTCGGTATCAAGCGTTCAGCTGAAATTTACATCAACCTCTGTAATTTGATTGACCGTCTTGTCAAACGCACTCAAGGCCTTGCCGCGGACCAGTTCCGATTGTCCAGGGCCCTGCAAGCTCTAACCGATTGTACATCGGACACCTATGCAGTTGACACAAACTATGTGCCACTGTTAAACAACGGCATAAACTCCACCGCTAAGCACCTTATCGCCAGCCAGGGATTGCTGGATGATGAGGCTCGGGCGTGGAACGATGGGGTCCTGGAAGATTTCAAAATGCAACGAGATTGCTACGTGGCTATGCGCGACCTCTTTGATCGAAGGGACCGCTATGCCAAGGACAATATTCCACAACTCGAGCGGCGGATTGAGAGTAATGAGAGGAAGTTACAGAATTTGCGAAGTAGGCCTGAAGGGACGGTTAAGCCGGGGGAGGTCGAGAAGGTGGAAGATTCAATTATCAAGGTTGGAAATGCTGGCTGGAGTTGCCCAATTCATTCCCTCACTCATTCCCTATCGACTAGGAGGAACTTATTCTGTTAACTAATATGAATTATTTCTTTCCTGCAGGACAAGAAATCTATCGTTCAACAACACGCCAGGGGTGTATTCATTAAGGAATGTATCCGTGATGAGCTGCAGTACTTCCAGATGAGCCAATACCATGTTAGTCGACTGCATCAGGATTGGAGTCAGGAGAGAGTGAAGTATGCAGAGCTACAGGCAGACAACTGGCGTTCTCTGGGCGTGGAAGTCGAGGCGATGCCTACTTCTGATTAGAAAGGCTTGTAAAATGGACAACGAAACAGCGAAACGTAACCCTGTGTTGGATCAGGTTTTGTTGGATTGATAAAGTATATGGTTAAGAATATGCATGTGGATATGGATATAGGAAGCGTTCCAAATTTTCCCCTCACATTCATATAATGTTTCTTTCAAACTGATGTTCGTTCTTCTCCTGTCTTTTATCTTTTTCTCTTCATTGAGCTGCTTCTTTGTCCTTACAAATTCCTTGTTCCTCTAGTCTCATATTTGTTCAACCCCAGAGCACCCTCTCCCTGAAGTTGAATGTTCCTGAATGATGAAACCTGTAATGATTGCTTGGATAGTGGTTATCTTTTGATGTAGTTTGTTTCTCCATCTCTGATTGTTGTGACCCGCAGGAGTTTGATCTTGATTTTTGATTTCAATTATAAATTTTATACCCCCCCGCCAACCGACTATTTCCATTTCCTTTGGATGGTTTCAGATACGATTCCACATTTTTTTTTAATATCTGCACTTCATATTATCTGTGCATATAAATGTCGAAATCCCTTGAGACTTTTCAGTTCTCATCTGCCTCTTGTAGCTATATATCTTGACATAGTATTCGGCAAGAAAACATACAGCTAGCTTGGTGGCCCAGATAGGGGAAACTTTTGATCTGGATATTTCTTCTGAAAGCCGATCCATACGTCGAAAAATAAAAAAAATAAAAAAAAATAAAAATAAAAACCCTAGCATTCCCTGTTCCGTTCTCCATAATCAATGTCAGCAGTTTCCCATCCCCAAAAATTCAAGCTCACTGCACCAATCAGAGTGGGAGCTAACCTTTGCTTGGTGTAGCAGGAGATTTGGATGTGGAGTTTGGTGCATTGGTGCACATAAGTGCAAACCTGTTGTGAACTGTGTGAGTGAGCTTGACTAATTTGTTAAATGAGCAATATGGCTACGCCAGAAGATAATATCTATCTTAATCAAAGATGCTTTTATAAATGTATTAAGATTTAAGAGATATATTTCAGTAACTCAGTTCCACTGTACATCACTGATTCTCAGAATCATGAGTTGGGTGGCTATTTATAGAAAGTCTCTACTCATATTCTATATAAATATAAATATAAATATAACAAAATGTTAATGTGTTTGAATAAAAATAAAATATTTTTAGTAACTAACGTAATGGACCACCTTCTATATTATTACACTTGTTGCAGCGTGGCGGAGCTCGCTCTCTAGGCGGCTGGTTCAACTCCTCTAACCCCCTTTGTACGGGTTGATCAATGGCTTGAGCACTAGCTATTTCTTCCTCAGCTGTTAAAGCTCCATTCTGAGCTATATAAATGTAAGTATGAGCTTCTTGCTTCTTGCGCTTTTTCTTCTCAACTGCAGCTCTTAGCTTCTTATATTCCTTGGTTAAGATAGCAGCACTGTGTATGATCAGCTGGCATCTCTTAGCCAGTTGAGTTGACTTCCTCAATAGCAGTCACCCATTCACAATTTCCTGGCTGTAAAAGCACTGGCCTGCCATGTTTCCCAGACTCAGTCACCACCTTGACTGTTGATATAACTCCCATTTGAAAGCCAGTCTCATCAAAGCTGTAGATATCCTCATCCACAATGCCATATCGTATTCTTCACCCGTTGAAACCACTCTCGTACGATCTTAGGATCTTCACATAAAGCTCGCTCGTAGTTGTATTTGTGTGAGAATCTAGTCTTTAGTTTCTTATGACGTGTAATGAATCTTTGAACCCATTTTTCTCCCACAGCAGATTCAACTCGGTTAGAAAGTTGAGCATTTGAACGCGTTTTGACTCCTTGATTCGATCGCGTAAGGTCGAGGGTGGAACATCGTACGTGTTGGCAGCAGTGTAATATATGAAATTTGATCTGTTTTATAGGCCTCAATGGCTAAGAGATGCCTTCCTTCTTGATTAGAAGCTTGATCTTTTGATTTGGTGGGCATATTTAATGATTTGGTGAATATATGAATGGATTTGGATTGGTGGGGGGTTGATCCAAAATAACTACGTTAACTGAGTCTCCGCTTACACAACATGTAGCGCCACAGTGTAACTAGTTAGCGTACGTGGGGTTATAAAACATACTTCTCACATGTACATGCTTTCAGCTTTTTGGGAAATAATTTATAAAGCAATTGATCAAAATTTCTTGATAGTTGAGGCTTGAAGGCAGCACTCTCACTGCACACAGGTAGACAGGTGGCCCCCGCTCGCTTATAAATTAGTAACTAACTAAATGATCGTCTTTTTCTCACAGAGAAAACACACACTTAAAAACATCTCCCCTCACTCTCAGCTCCTCACCACTCAGAGTCCCAGTTTGATAAGCAGATAGTCTGTTCTCTCTGCGCCTTGACACTGGTATATGGAGTACCTGACCGTATATCTCTTGTGACAATTGACAAGCAATCGCGTTTCTGAAGCCAATACCAGCTCCCTCAGTTGAGACTACCTTGGTGCTGGCGTTAACTAGCCAAGAAGAACCGCCTGGGATGATAGCCCCCCATAATCATGACACCGAACGAGCTAAACTTGGGCTCAGCAGCTTCCAACACGCTAGAAATCTCGTCTGGGACTGCTCGTCACCGGTGCTACTGGCACTAATAGTCTAATATTTCCTAAATGCCAGCAACGGCGTTGTTTCGCTAGGCTGAGGCTCTTTCGCTACACCTCCGATAAACCTTGGAAAACTCGTTTCCTGGACATTTGAAATTCATTCTCTCTTTCTAATTTCTCAAGGTTTCAACGGAAAATCGGGCTCTTTTACCAGTCCACCTTGGGTGTGGATAAGAGAAAATTCACCCTTTGCTGACAGTTCAATACCCTGCTGGTTTAGGTCTTAACTGACCCTTGGCCTTCCTGTGCGCTGAAAAAATTAGCTACCCAGATCCCATCGCCTTTTGGTTCCCTTATCCTCAAGTTCTTCTATCCGGATATCGCAGCGCCACTGGAGAGAATCAATGACTTTCCTCTCTGTTTCCAAACCTTATCGGAGGCGAATACCCACGCTCACCACTATTTTTTGTGAGCGGGAATTCCTCGCAGGAGCATGTCAGAAAGTTGCTTGGCAGGTTGACTGAAGAGGGATTCTTTGGCGAGAATATTCGGGACGTTTGTGTCTGTGCCCTGCTGCGATAATCTATCGGGATTGTGGTTGGCTGGCGGCGGTTTAAGGCGTTCTGGTTGCTGAAACAAAAAAGAAAAGAAATAAAAGAAATTTTATTGATGCCCAAGACATAAAAGGTCGGAGAATAAAGCAGGAAGAGGGAGGAAGAGGAAAGGAAACAGCTGAGAAAAATCAGCTATTCCTGCTCGACACGACAATACAACACTTCCTTGCCTTTTCAAGCTCACAGGCGAAGGGGATTGACATCATCCATTTTCCCTCCGCCAAGTTGCCCCTCGTCCCAACCCAGTAAAGATCGTCCCTGCAGCTATGGCGTGGGATCATCTCGCTATCGATAAGCCACACGTGGCCTACATGATTTTGGGTGGGTTCACGAGCCTGTTCATGTTGTGCTCGCTCTTCGTCAAGGAGAGACTCTATATCGGTGAAGCAACAGTAGCTACACTATGTGGTGTCATTTTCGGTCCCCATGCTGCAGGCCTCTTCGATCCTATCTCATGGGGAAATGTTGATAAGCTGACATTAGAATGTTCGCGCATTGTCCTTGTTGTGCAGTGTTTTGCCGTGGGTGTCGAATTGCCCAAATCCTACATGGAAAGACATTGGAAGTCGGTTGTTTTACTCCTGCTGCCCGTCATGACCTGGGGCTGGCTCATGACCAGCCTTTTTATCTGGTGGATGGTGCCTCCATTGACGTGGCTGGAAAGCCTTGCCTGCGCTGCGTGCGTTACTGCTACTGATCCTGTTCTGGCTTCATCCGTTGTTGGTAAGGGTAAATTTGCAAAACGTGTTCCCAAACATCTTCGAGACCTGCTTTCCGCAGAGTCTGGTTGTAACGACGGCATGGCGTTTCCGTTCATCTACCTTGCTGTCTACATTATTGAGTACAGGCCAGATTCTAAGGCAGTAGCCTACCATTGGATCTGCTTTACTATCCTCTACGAGTGTATTTTCGGTGCCTTTTTCGGTTTCATGATCGGGTATATTGGCCGCCATGCCATCAAATTTGCGGAACGGAAAACTCTCATTGATCGAGAGAGTTTCCTTGTGTTTTACTTTGTGTTAGCTCTGTTTTGCGCGGGCTCTGGTAGTTTGCTAGGGATGGATGATTTGCTTATTGGTTTCGCTGCTGGAGTGGGCTTTAGCAACGATGGGTGGTTTACGGAAAAGACGGAAGCATCCCATGTTTCCAACGTTATTGATTTACTGCTCAATTTAGCATATTTTGTCTATTTCGGAGCAATTATACCATGGGAGCAGTTCAATGAGCCAGAGCTTGGTCTGGTGCCTTGGAGGTTGGTTGTTATTGCCATTTTTGTGATCCTTTTCCGACGGATTCCCATTATGTTACTGCTGAAACCTTTCATATCTGATATTAAATCATGGCGAGAAGCACTGTTTGCTGGCCACTTTGGTCCAATTGGTGTTGGGGCTATTTTTGCTGCTATCCTGACCAGAGCAGAGTTGGAACATGGAACGACTCAACCTCTCGCTGTGTTGCCAAAACTAGGCGAACACAACTACACAATCGTCGCTCTCATTTGGCCTATTACCACATTCATGGTCATCTCGTCTATTATCGTCCACGGATCTTCGATTGCCGTATTTACTCTTGGAAAACACATTAATACATTGACAATTACCATGTCCTATACACAAGCCAACGATGACGGGCCTTCATGGATGAACAGGCTTCCTCGCATTCAATCGCAATCCAAAGCATCATTGTCATTGCGAAAAGATTCGATGGAGTCAGATGCGAATGAGAGACTCCCAGAGTTTTCGCCCGGCACGCTCGGCCCTGTTGGGTTTCCAGGTAACATGCTGCGACGTCAGAGAGATGATGCAGAAAGCGAGCCAAATAGTCGCGCATCAAGTCGTAAGCCCTCGAGGAGACGGAGGATGGGTGCTGGTGGACCTATTAGCCAGTCTGCAATTACCCCGCAGAGAAGACCGGAGGTTTCTAGCCCTTCATTGGGTGATGTCACTGATGTGAACCAACCCCCACGGGGACGATCTCAGATGGTAACTGAAGGTTCCCAAATGGTTCGAGAACGTAAGGTGGAAATTTATCGTGAGGGTGAAAAGGTGATCATCGAAGATGAGCAAGGGAATGTCTTGGACGTGGCTAATGTCAGAGATACAACTCCTGACAAAGAGAATGAGAAAATTCTGGAGAAGCTTACACTGCCTCAGAAGGACCAAACCGGTGAGCTTCCAGAGTCTCAGGATCTCTCACATGAGAAGACCAGAGGTGAAGATCTTGGCCCTACTGTTAATGAGAAGGCGCCATGTACTTATGAGAAAATCAGAAAACATCTACCTGCTTGGATGGGAGTTGAACAAGGGGAAGTGAAAGCTCCCAAGGTTGGACCCTCGACTCAGAAGCCTCAACAAGAAGGGCGTCGGACTGCAAGGGCCTATCAGTTTGGAAACACAATAATTGTTGAAGATGCGGATGGTGAAGTCATCAAGAAATTCACCATTCCTCCTGAGATGTCTTCTAGGGATATAGAAGAAGGGGGCGCTAGTGGTGCGCTCGACATGAAACACACCCCATTCCCTGAATCAGAGCCTATGCGACGAAAGATGTCACGCGTAGGAACATGGGTTGGTTTTGGAGAAGGTAAAGAGGGTGGCGAACATTCGAAGAAAGCACATCAGCTTGAAAGGGAATCTTCAGACGACGCTCGACTTCGATTCACAGTAACACGGGCCGATCTGATGGCAAGACCTGATATGGGACGTAGAATGAGCAAGAACAACTTTATCAACCAGATTCGCTCTCTCGATCCCAAGACTCGCGCGGAACTCCTTCATTACTCCTCCACGCCAGAACAGGTGAAAGCTGCTCTTCACAAAGAACCTTTACGTCTGTCTGAACGACAACCTCACCCAGAATCACAGCTACCCACACTACCTACGCACGACTATCAGAATAGCAGGGAACAAGGTCAACATTCAGAACAGTCCATTCCAACCCACATTGTTGGTGAAGCGCCTCGCCAACACCTCATATCCACCCCAGAAGCCGGTAAATTAAGCAACTCCGCGTCCATAGCCTCTACGCTTGGTCGTCACGACTCCGAGGACGATGGCACAGAACGTGTTCCGCCCTCGCAATTCCGCCAAGTAGAAAGTCTCCCGACATTCTCCTTTCCCCAACCATCGTCGGGGCACGTCAGACGAGATAGCGGCGAAACGCCCGCAGAACGCAAGCGGCGACTAGCAGCACTAGGCGAATTGGCGGATCACGGCGATTGTGATGAAAGTGACAATGGTAAAATGGAATCGTCCGGTGGACCTCGTGCTCGAAGTCGCAGGCGTCGACGACATCCTGTGATTCAAGAGTCTGATAGTGAAGACAATGGGGAACCGCGTGAAGTGAAGGGGACGGTGCAGTTTGCTGATGGGACGAGGCCAGCGAGAAAGAAAGGGGGTGCTGGAGATGTAATTATCGCTCCCGTGCCGGCATATGCAGCTGGTTCAGGACCCGATGGTGATAGTAATGAGGATGAGAGTAATGAGAATGGAAATGGTGGCAGAAGGGGTTTGGCAGCTGGAACTTTTAGGGAAAGGAGTGGTAATGGGAATGGGAGAGGGCACACGCCGCGAGTGTCATGGGGAGGGGTGAGGGGGAGGGATTCATAGAGGATCCATTGACGTAGGACGTACGTTTCAGGTACAAGATCGTCTAGTGTTTTGATCCGCATTAGATATTTTTTGCTAATGGCGGCCTTATTTTTCTTCCCATACGTTTTTTTTGATCATTTGATGCTAGCTGCGTTTTCTTGACTTCTTTTGTACTGCAAATTATGCTTATACAGCGACGGAATTGTTTTTCTGTTTGACCATCCTTCCTGATGATGGTCGATCACATATCACAGTTCCTACATAAGATGTAATTAGTTCTTCTGTATATAACTACAGATTAAATAGACTGAAAATTCTATTTTAAGAGGTATAGGATGTAAAAGGATAGAATATGGTTTAACTTCCCGTCTTGCACTGACAGGTAAATATACTACTACCCTACATCTATGGAAAAAGCAGACCGTGTTAGATTGCAGAGCAGCTTGATGAACTTGTTCGAGTTGCCACTGGTGGGATAAAATCCGACAAAATCTTCTATTAGAATTAAGAGCATATATGAAGTTTAATAATAGGAAGATCACCGGCATGTTGTTTGTTCATAATCTCTCTGAAAAGAGGACGATTTCCTTTATGGACGAAGGTAGTTATGGCTGCCTGGATTCCCCGGGAGGGGGAGGGGAATTCCGCTCCGCTCCGCTCCACCCTTCCTCTCCGGAGACGACCCTAACACGATACAATTGCCCCTTAAACCAGGCATTTATACCAATATTTAGCTAATGAAACATAAATGCCTGCATACCGTTAGCTGTTCCACTTGAATCCAATGATCCCCTCACTCCGTAATTGTAATTGCTAATAGTACATCGCCCAATCGCTCTCCCCGCTAACAACCTCCAAAGACCTCTCTGCAATAATTGCTTCAAACCATAAAAGACTCCGGATTCCGCAGTCGATATGAGTCTGCTGGCAAATACTAACTATTAGTTTATTTTAACACACACACCATCCTTTTCTCTCATACATCCAGAATGAGAGAAGAGTAAGCTACCTAACCAAGTCCAGCTTAATTAATAATTTCTTTTTTGCTTTCTCTCAAACTCACCAACCTATTCACATCCATAACCGCAATCCTAACCCCCTTTTGCCTAGCAGGAACCAACAACCTCATACCCCGTCCAATACCTAAACATCTCATTCACCACCACCACCACCTACTACCACATCCCATGACTAAACCGTGGTAATATTCCCCGGCTTATCAGGCCACGCCCACGTCTTCCCCACTCCTCCCCACTCCGGCGCCAGCTGCAGCCGCGGAATATTCATGAGAACAAAATACCGTGCTCATTGCGCATATAGCTCATCCAGGGCTGAGAGGATGCAATCTGCGGAGTCTGGGGTTGTGAGGTTGGGCATTTCCATGTCGGATAAGAAGCTGTGGTTGGCGAGGTCGTTGGTGTAGATCCATGATGAGTAACTAGTTAACTAAACGGTTTGGTAGGAGAGGGTCGTAGTGGGGTCGTCGTGGGGGGTCGTGGTGGTGGTGGTGGTGCGCACTGTCTGCGAAGTCGGTGGGGATTTGGTATTCGAGGAATGAGGGGACGAGGATGTCGAGGAGGTAGAGGGGATTTATTTTTTGGGAACAGACTGCGCCGCTGACGGCGTAGTTGTGGAAGTTTTATGTCGTCGGTTTGTGGGGTAGTTGTTAACTTGGATATGGACAGAGGGAGAGAGGTGATATTGTGTAGCCAGTTGTAGTCGTCGGTTGGGCTATTGTTGCTCTGTTTTCTAGGTTGAGCTCACTGTTTACAGATCATTATTATTATTTTTTTTTATTTATTTCTTGTATTCTTTTAGTTTTTGTTGCTAAAGCAATAGAGGGAGCAACATATATCTGGCTCTACTCATGCACCAGGCGGCAAGGATCCATTGTTGCTGAAAATGTTACTTCCTCGCGCACAATCGGTAAGACTATCACCGAAGGAGGGTTTTAAAATCTTTAGATCCCATTTGTTGCAGTGAGGGTGAGGGTAAGCCCTAATGCTATCATAGCTCAAGAGACAAGTAGCCAGGAGAAGACGAAGATGGTGCCTGGTTGCAAATGGGTGCGAGAAAGCGCAGTGTATTTTATATGTATCATTTTACTTTGATAGTTATCCCAGGTGACTTTTACTAAAATTGATCTGAGCAGAGGCATGTACGATGAAGAGCGCTCGCCGACTTAGCCGTGGAGGAGCCGCTCCGTGGTCCCCACCCGGATGAAGTGTGGCATATACGCTGAACGAGGGGTCGAAATAAGTGTTCCTAATGACAACAATCAAGCGAAGCCAAATATAATAAAGCGGTAGCTAGTAACCCCACGTCCGAATAGGAAATCGTCGTGAACCCTTCGCGGAAGCTAGGTAAGAGAGTAAATGGATAGTTTGTAATAGTTAGATAGCTATGGTACCCCCTCATCATACATGATAGTAGTCAATAAATCAAAGTCCCACACCTAAAGAACCAGATCCAAGCACACAAGAGAGAGCGTAAAGCAACAGAAATCCTGTGGTTGCAAAGGAAAGGCTAAGTCAGATAAGAAGTTGATGAAAGAAGATCAGGATGTGTCAACAGAAAATGTAGATCAAAGAAGAACACAGGAGATCCCAGGTGATAAACTAGATATCGTAATAGATAGTAAAAGCAAGTGACAAAGCTGGATGAGTACAATGTTCCAGAAACAATCCCTTTGCCACCATCTTCAAGAAAGCGTAAGATAAGGGTGCTTGTGCATTTACAAATATGATGGAAACCAAGGAATCTTTGATAGAAAAGAAAAAGGTCCGTGGTAAAAACAGTTTGAAGATGTAAGGGAGAAAACAAAGGTCAATCAGACATGAGAGCCAAAATATCAAAAACTAAACACCCAAGCTATGAATGATATGATGATCATGACGTCGATGAGAAAAATAACAGTCCGAAAAACCAAAAAAAGAAGTTAAGTAAGCAATAAAAAGCAGACCATGTTGATTTCCTTCTTTTCCTTGCAAGGCAATCAGAACCATGAACACCAAGAGATAAGATGAAGTGCCAAAACAACAAAGAACAAGTACGAGATGAGAGATGATGGATATGCGACGTATAAAAATATTGCGCTCTCTCCCTTGTTGTTCCCCGTTAAAGAACGCCGCCGGGTAGTTGTATGGAATGTGTTTGCCCTGATCGACCAAGCCCCACGCTTGCCATACCCCCACCAGTTCCACCATCGACACCCGCACTGCCAGGCAAAATGCCAATACCGCCCGCCCCAGCTGTACCAGGCGGGCCCTGGTATGCACTCACCATCTGCCCATCGATCAACTGCGCCTGCTTTCTGAGCATAAACATAGGTTTCCGCCCTTCCTTCTCCAACTGCTTGAACAGAATTAACGGTCGCTCGTCCAGACCTAGACACCGCTCCTGATCGCCAAAGACAATATATAACGCATACAGCCGCCAGTCTTCGTTGATGTTGTACTTTTTGAGTGCAGCGGGCAGGACTCGTAGACATGGGTCATCCATGGATACGCGGAAGGATTTGAAGATTTCCACGCTTGGCGCGGAAGCTTCCCCTTGATTTCGTGAGCTGGTGATGTTGCCTATTGCGGAGTTCGGAGGGTCTGGTCGGTTTGGTGGAGCGGAGGGTGTGGCTGCTATGGATCTGTCGGGCCGTTGTTGGGATTGGGGGTCATCGGGGTGGTCGTGCATTCCGCGGTTTGAGTTGTTTGACGTTTCCCGTGCATATGAGCGAGAGGCGAGTGTTTGCTGCGGGTAGAAACTGCCAGGGGATGTGGGAGAGGGCATACCCTTGGGAGAAGGTTGGCCGCCACTCATCGAAGCTGTTAGATGTGATGAAGCTGCCAAAGCTGCGGCTGACGGGTCTAATGAGTTATCGGTAAGTGTTCTTCCCTCGGGTATGAATTGAGGGATATAAGTTGGAGAATTGTTTTTGGGCGTTGATCCTCCAGCGAATAACTTCTTGGAGAACGTCCTGGTGAGGCTGTTTCCTTGTTTTTCAGGTTGTGCTATAATTTGAGGATTTGTGAGTGTCTGTTCATGGGTATGAAAGTCTGAGTTAATAGTAGTGCCCGTGTATGTTGAATTTGGCTGATAAGGCAAAGGCTGCAATCTGTCTTTGGCAAATTTCACTACTGGCAACAATTCTTCACGCAGTTTGCGGTAATCATCTGCCAGTTTTCTAAGCTCTGCTTCTGCAGCTATGATCCTTTCATCTCGCAGCCTAATAGATTGAATGATACGGGAGATATCATCTTGGGTCGCGGTTTCACCTCCATTACTCTGCTCCGCAGCTGTAGATGGAATCCGTTGTTAGAAACTCCGTCCTTGCTCCTGTAAGAGAACGTCAGGGTCGCGGAACATGGGAGACGTACAGAGAGGGATATAATGGTCGGGGTCCAAGGATATTCCTTGCTTGACCTTGGTCTCATAAACACTCTTTAGAATCGTCAGTCGATGGCCCACACTCGATATACCCATCTCCTTCAGCTCTTCGTGTTTTAGGGCTATAAGAGCTTCGCCAACGATTTCATTTTCTACGAAGCAAAACATCACACGACATCATTAGTCAAGACAAGGTCCAAAAACTTCCTTTCCAGCCACCCAGATGTTTTTGATTGCTATCACACATACCTAGAAACGCACCGCAATATTGGCTCAGACCTAAGCCTGCAGCAAAATCAGCACATTCCTCCGCTGTCCACTCCGTGATGATAGTTCTTGGCGAACTCCTATCATCTAGTGTATTCCCAAAGGTTGTTGGTGTATGTTCTGCAGAGGGAATCTCTGAATCCGTGGGGGACGCTTCGGAGTCTTCGATACGAGGGGATGCCATAACGCTTCGTTCATACTCATCATCTGCGTCCGAATCTGCATGATATGCGGGTTGGAAAGCCATTTTGGGTGGCAATGGTCGCAATCAAGATCAAGCCTGCCTGGCTGGCAGGAATAATAATGAGCTTGGTGTGGTGGGAAGAGTTCCGGGGGCTAATTAAGCCCCACCACCCCTTCAAAGAAGCACGATTGAATATCAAATGGTTTATATGGGGTGGGTTTGAAGAGGCCGAGATACACTTCCTGCCTAGGCGCAATGATGGAGGGGTATATTTGGATTCTTAGAAATGGACAAAGCGACTGGTTTCGATGGACTCGACACAAAGACCAGGTGTGACCAGGGGGAGGAAATGGGGTTACTCTGAAAGCTTTGAGCCAGCCGTAAAAGCTTTGTTAAGAACCGGATGACGAAACAAAGACGCAGCCTGAGGAGGGGAGGAAATCAATCAGAGAAATGTCGAGCTAGAGAGCCGACCAGGGTGGGAGAGCTAAGGTAAAGGCGGATTATCTAAGGATGAAGGGCGGCGGTTGGCGAAATGAAGAGGATTCAACGAAGATGTGCGTCAAACGAAGTGAATTGGAAGGGATATAACGGGGGGCGGGTAGGCGGTATGTGGAGACATCGACAGAACGACTGTGACCCAAAAAGCAAGGTGGGGAGAGGGTAGCGAGGGCGGCAAAAGACGATGATTAGCAGTGGGACGGACTGACAGCGAACGAGCGTGACGGGAAGAAGAGATGCGAAAAGTTCAAGGTCCACATCTATACGGTTGTCTATTGTCCGCCGTCTGCTATCTGCTATATGTATGGTGAATGTTGGATGTATGGGCGCCGTTTCGTTCGTTCGTCGTTGATATATTACGCAACCTTTGGGAAGACTGACTAAGGACGCCGAATGAAGGAACCAACGACTCTCCAAGGCCAAAGGGCATCGAGCAACTTGAGGGGGAAAATCGCTGAGGCAGGAAACGCCAAGGCAACTAAGTACAAATCACGTGCAAAAACTTGATCTGGCTTCGATCAGGAAATTCAGACCCCTGGCCAACTTTCCAAATACGGAATAGTTGAGATATCACATGACCTGTTTTCTTTTCCCCTTCGCATGTAGTGCACTAGACCAAAACAGTACTAGTAGAGCATTCATATCCTATGGAATCACTTTCGGGATGTTGACGCCGCTTCGTTTTTTTTTACAAAGGGGAACGTTTCTATATTCCTCGGTATACTTTCGTACGCAATAGATAGATGTTATTGTTGAAGGCAGGTTGCTTTGCTGAATGCGGATTCTAAAACTGAGCCTTGAACGGGGATGATTTAAATACCCCGGCCCGTGAGCAGCAATGATAACTAGTTACCCGCTGGTTTATTTTCCTCAAGTGCCTGAGCCCTTGCAGGGTTCATTGTAAGTTTCGGCATCCTTAATATCCATGCCCCTTGGTCTATAAAACTATAATATGGCCTGTGATAAAGAACAACAAGTTGACCCCGGGATCATATTATTGACCGGATCACCGCAAATACGGCATCTCGAGTCCGACCCGTCCCGTTGCAGGTCAAAAGGGTTCGAATCCTCTTGATACCGGGCAATTTTTGAGCCTAAAGATCCAACCCACGTGGCTCAATGGCTTGGTCATGTTCCGTTTCAGGGGCCAGCGGTTGGGTGAACAGCACGTAAAACAACCATCCTGTCTTTTACTCCTCATGTTCTTACTTTGTGTATCCCTGCTCAAAGTGGCCTGGTGGAACCTTTTTCTTTATTTGCGCAGGTAAAAGTGAGTAGGTAGACATAGGGGCAGTTCCAGGCTCGGTAGAAGGGAGGTTTGTATGAAGTAAGTTCAACTTCACAGATTTAGCATTTGGTTCACGGAAGGTGAATGTTGAATACCGAATTTTGCAAGAGATGTGGATCCAGTGACTTTTTCAGGAAATATGCCTTCTTGTTTCTTCAGAGTGTGATAGCTAGGAGGGATCAATGAAATGTAGCAGTGATGAAGTAAAGTAATATTTAATGAATTCACTAGTTACTGAGCAGATTGCATTACTAAGTGAGTTATTAAAGCATAGTCTTCAATCTTTTCATATAAAACTCAATTGAATTTTTTTTAATTGAAACCAGATTTTGAATATATATTTTAAATTATATAATATTTTTATAAAATTTTTAACTTATAGAGTTTTATTATTATTGTTATTATTTTAATTAAATTATATTTATAATTATTTTTATTAATTTATATATATTTATTTACTTTTTTAATTTTTAAATATATTAATTTATAATTATTATTTATTATTATTTTTATTAACTATTTTTAATATAAATTTTAAAATTTTAAACTTTATAAATTATATTAAAATTATATAAATTAATAATAATTAAATAAATTATTTAATTATTTTATATATTAAAAATAAAAAATTATTTAATTTATTAAAAAATCTTTAATATTTTTAAATTATTATAATAAAATATAATAAAAGTATTACTATTTAAAAATATAGTAAAGTATATATTAATTATTTATATATAATTTATATATAATAAAACTTTTAAAAATATATAATTATAACTTAATATTTATATTTATAAAATTTAAATATAATTTATTTTTTAAAATATATTAAATTAAAATATTTAATTATTTAATATTTATAAAATTATAATTATATAAGGGGTTAACCCCTAGATTCGCTCTGGCTGGCTGACTCAGCCTAGCCATCGTTTGCACGTGCGCACGTGATCATGCTACGCGAGCTTGCTTAAGCTCGAGTTCTCGTCTCATTCTTTTCTTCCCTTTCTCAAGCAATTCGTCCTTGTTATATAGGAGGACTAGCCTCTAGTTCTTAGAGCTTAACCCTTTACAAATTATTATATTATGATAAAATTTATATATATAATATTAAAATAAAAACTTTATATATTAAATAATAAATTATTTAATTATTTTAATAAAAAAATTTAAAAATTTAACTTTTTAAATTTTAAAGTAAAATAAAAAATTATAATATATATTAACTATTAATTAACTATATATTATAATTTAATAGTTATATAAATATAAATAATTAAATATATATTTTTTTTATTTAAATAAATATTTAATTTATTTATATTTTATTTTTTTATTTATAATAAGCATATTTTAATATTATTTTTTATATTTATAAATTTTGATTACATAACTATTTTAATTTTTTTAATAAAAAATTAACAATTTTATAATTTTAAATTATAACTGTTACGGCGCTGATCAACCGCCTACATAAATGTTGGAGAATTCCCCACCTACCCAAGGTCACGTGCACCTATGTATTTATTAGTTGTAGCTAGCTTGCTTAAGAGTCCCACATCAGTCACAACTCTCCTCACGAATCTACACTCACTGTATATCAAGCCAACGTAGGAAGACAGTCAAGCTCCCATGACATCACTCTCTCACTAGCAGACGAAAGAGCCTGCGACATTGTGGCCATTCAGGAACCCTGGATAGCCACGGACCTCTCCACCCACCTCTCCAAAAGCCATCCCTCATACAAGCGCTTCACCCTGCTCTCCAACTGGACCAAGAGGCCCAGAGTACTGCTCTATGTCAGAAATGGAAGGGCCCTTGCGCCAACCCAACCTATAGCAGATATCTCAAGGGATGTTGTCTGTGTCTCAGTTAAGATCTCTAACTCCAAAAGGGCTAATATCTACAACATATACAATGCCCCATCTGGTGCCACAGATGCAGGTCAAGGCCTGCAAGACCTTCTCTCTCTTACACACACCATGGAGACCATCCCCTGGATGGCATTAGGAGACTTTAATATTAGACACACAGCATGGGACTCTACAACTGATAGACATCCTCAAGCAGGAGAGAATCTGTATAACTGGGCAATCTCTTTTGAATTCCAGCTTCTCAACCCAGCTGAATCCCCTACACATAGATGAGGAGGCACACTTGACCTTGTCTTCTGTGCTGCCAACTCAGCTATCTGTCATATTGCTCCTGAACTGCACTGCATCTCAGATCATGAAACTCTTATCACAACAGTTCAATTATCACAGACTCAGACTCAATTAAGAAGAAGAAGCTTAGCCTCACAACCTGCAATGCTGATCACTTTTTGCAACTACTCACTCTCTTCTCCTCACCAGTCTATGAGGATGTGAATGAGGAAGTGGTGGACATCATGAAATCTCTTCAACTGGCTCTACAAGGCTCCTGCTCTCTCACCCCAGGACTCAAGAGTCACCATGCCCCATGATGGACTCCAGCAGTCAAGATAGCCAGAAGAGTATATCATGCAGCACATAGACATGGTCTTTGCCAATCAGAACAAGTGACATTCCAGGCAGAAATTAGAAAAGCTAAGAGAGCATGAAATCACCAGCAAATTGAGAAGGCTTCCTTCTTATCAGATGTCTACAAGATTGTCAAATGACATAAATATCAATCTCAAGATCCCACTTCTTCTTTACAACATTCTGATGAACATCTAGAACAATCTTGTGCTGGCAAATCTTCTCTACTGCATGAGACACTTCTGGCCAGACATCTTGACACAGAAGATATTCTGGAGCACACATCAACAATTTCATGCAGAGAGATACCCTGGATGCTCTTACAGAGCAGGAAGTCTACAGAGCTATCTGCTAGACACTTAGTACATCTTCTGGTCTGGACAGCATTACAGCCAAGATTCTTCAAAAGACATGGCCAGTGATAGGCAATCAAATCATTCTACTCTTTCAACACTGTATAGATCAAGGAATTCACCCCCAGAGCTTCAAGAAGACTGAGATGATGATTATTTCAAAGTCAGAGAAAAAAGATTACTCTCTACCAAAGTCTTACTGCTCAATCACACTGCTATCCTGCCTCAGCAAAGTGCTGGAGTGTCTGATAGCTAGACAAATGTCTCATCTCACTCTTCATCATCACATTCTAGCAGAAGATCAGTGTAGTGCTGTTTAACAGAGGTCTGCAGTAGACCTCACCACTGCACTAGTCTGTGATGTACAAGAGGCATGGGACAAACATCTTCTGACTGACATGATCACTTTAGATGTCAAAGAGGTCTTTGATGAAGTCCTTCAAGACTGGCTTCTAAAATGTCTACAGGAACAGAGCTGGCTGGCAGTTCTGATAAAGTGAGTAGCATCTTTTCTTGATCAATGACTAGCTTTGATTTGACTAGACAGTGTTCAATCAAAGATGTTTCAGATTCTCTGTGGTCTTTCACAGAGATTTCTCATCTCATCAATTCTCTTTCTGCTTTATGTAGAACCCCTCCTCCAGCTTATCAAAGATCAGTTTGAGTACACAGACAACATTGCAATCCTGGAGACTGAAAGCTCCCTTGAGCAGATAGAAAGTCAGCTTCAGAATTCTCTCAATCACACTCTGAAATGAAATATTGACAATGGAATTTCATTTGACTCAGTCAAGACAGAGCTTCAATACTTTCAGAAAAAGATCAAGTACTCAGAGCCCTTCATCTTCTTTAATGAACAGACAATTTCCCTCAATAACTACATCAGATGACTAGAGATTTTCTTTGACAGAAAGTTACTCTTCAGAGAACATATTTGCCTTGTGTGCACTCAAGCCAGAATTGTTACAGAACATGTTAAATCACTAAATGAAGTCTCATTTGAAAGTTAAACACATTTGCTCAGACAAGCAATTCAAAGCTGTGCCTTCAGCACTCTGTTTTATGAAGTTGAGATCTGGTTCTCAGAGCAAACCTCCCAGGCAGTCATTGACAAGATTCAGATAGTCTTCAACAATGCTGCTTGAGTCATTCTACCTGTCTTTGCCACAATGCTTATCTCTGTTCTTCTACACAAATCAAGCTGGGGCCCAGTCAAAGCCTGACTAGAAAGAATACATGACTGACTAGTCATTCACATAGCTGCAGCTGATTCATTACACCCTCTACACTGAAGATGATACACCTCACATTTTAAATGAATTAGATGAAATATTAAAATGATGACCATCACATCTGACTCAGAGTTCTTGCCTTCTTGGGACAATTCTGGCATATCAAATAGAGAGCAAAAGACACTAGAAATTGAGACTGTGGGACAAGCTGCAGAACCAGCAGCTTTTCAAAACTGACTTCAGAAAGCTGTATCCCCTCTCAATCTCATCACATACACTGATGGCTTCAAAGACAGTCAAGAAGTTTCAGATGGAGGCTACTGTCTATACTGAGGAACAAATCAATCTCTGAAGCTTGATAAGCTGCCTCTGGACCACACTACTGAGGTCTTTGATGCTGAAGTGCTTGCAGTAGTTGCTGATCTTGAGACAGTGCTACAGAATCCCTTCTCTATGTTCACACAGCACATTATAGTGACTCTAGACAATGAAGAGGCTGCAATAAGACTTCACACAAACACACTCACATGAACATCTTTTCTCATCTTTGCTAAGTTCAATGAACTCTGCAGGTCCTGGACAAAACAGAGCCCAGGTCCAGTCAGTCTGAGACAGGTCTATGTTCAATGATGCTCCAGTCATGCTGGGATTTCAGACAATGATGCTGCAGATGCTGTGACCAAGTCAGTCTGCACAATGAAATGCACTTACTGCACTCTGACCCTGACACAGATCAAATTCTATGCTAAAGAATGCTTCAATGCCTCATTGCAACAATACTGAAGCTCCAATAGCACATCACAATACAAGAACCTCAATATCTCAATGTCAAAAGAACACTTCTCTGAGCTCACTCTTCTCTGAAGGAACCTAGGTCACTTGCTGGCAGCTAGAACAGATCACAGTGACTTTGCAGCCTATCATCACAGATGAGCACATGATGACACACTTCTCATCTGCTCTTGTGGCTGAGATAAGACCTCTGAGCACTTCTTCTTTTGCTGGAAAGGCCAGAACATTGAACAAATTAAAACCTCTGAAGCATGCTGAGAATCAAAGAAAGCAATTGACTGACTTCTCAGCACAGTAAGAGAAGCTAT
Source organism: Paracoccidioides brasiliensis (assembly GCF_000150735.1). Lineage (NCBI taxonomy): Eukaryota > Fungi > Ascomycota > Eurotiomycetes > Onygenales > Ajellomycetaceae > Paracoccidioides > Paracoccidioides brasiliensis. The sequence continues at coordinate 2,005,559 of NW_011371363.1, forward strand.
GACCTTCTCTATCTGATGCACTAATACCTGCTTCTTCATCAACATCCAACACTGCTACTAGAATCTGTTCAACATCTGACTTCTCCCTCCCCCTCTCTCTTTTCTATGTTTCTTATATACATTTCTCATCACCTCTACACATCACTCTAGAAGCTCTTAGCTTCCTCAGTCCCATAATCTTCAGCTACTACATCATTCAGAACCTCCAGAACAGGGGCTACTCTGTACATAGACTCTCAAGAGGGCTTCAGCTGACTAGACATGTCAGACAGCAGACTAGCTGCTGCACTGACATGTCTGATACCCTTAGAAAGGTGCTGTGGCTGTGACAGCAGACTATTCTTAGTCAGCTGATCACATGCCTCCAGGTGTTAAATAAGTAATAATAATAATAATAATAAGAGTCCCATGCAATTCAATAACTGCTGACCTCACACTGTGATGAGTCAAAACAACAGCAACATTGCTATCACCAAGGCTCCTCTTCACTCTAAAAAGAAGAGAGCCTGCACAATCTCCTCTGCTCTGCTAAAACCCTCAGATGACCCCTTCCAGCCTCAAAACATCATGTCTCAGAATGCATTGAACACTACAACAGCCACCACAGCTCAACTACATCAAATCAATATCAACTTCAATCCCCATCCAGCCCTCTCATCAGAAGGAGAATCCATTGAGAATGTGATCAACTGCACTCAAGCAGTCCTGCTAACTGCAAAGAACTTCTCTTCCACAGTGAATTATAAGCTCAATGCTCTGCTGAGTCATGTCAACAACTCCTTCTCTGCAGAGCTAGCTGCAGTGCTTGAGCTATGCAATAAGCTATCTGCAGTACTGAATCTGATACTCTGCACTTATGAGAACTCTCTACCATGCCAGACTGCCATACTAAGGCAAGCCATGGGACATGGCATAGCCAAAGCCATTAAAGGCCTCATCACTGAATCAAAGCCTACATTGACATATGCTACCACTGCAACAGCTAAGGCAATTCTCTCAAACAATCCCTCTCAGACTGTTTCAGCAATAGGACAATCTTACAAGAAGCAGGTACAGTGAGCCAACTGCCTCCTGCATCAAGAACAGAAAGACAAACAAGTCATGATTAGACTATCTGCAGCACATGCTGCTTGTGACCTAGACCCTCAAGCTATTCATGAACAAGTACATGTCATGATCTCTGATCTGATCTGGATCACTGATGTATGGCACTGCTCATTGGAAATCACTGTGGCTGCCCCCTTCCCAGTGAAGGCAGCCTTCATTCTTGAACATGCAGATAAGCTGAAAGCTGCTGTAGATGACTGTCTTATTGAGTGACAGAAATCCTGAATCATCTTTGTAGTCAGTTCAATCAAGAAGTCAACACACAGCTTTGAAGGACAGAATATCACTCTGATTCCAGTGTCAGAAGAGATGCTTCTTTCTGAGATTCAAGACATCACTCATCAGGCTTCAATCACCTGTTGTCACTGGACAAAGAAGTCCATGGACCCCAATCTGCATGAAGAGTACGCCTGGGTTGGAGTATGAACCTCTGGAGTGCATCTCTTTTCAAACAAACTCCACCTTTTCAGTTGCCCAGTGATGGTTAACAAAATCAAGAAATCATCAAAGATCTTAATTTGCACAAGATGTCACAGCTTCCACACAGAAAGAAACTGTGCACAATCTCTATGTTGCAAGAAGTGCAGCAGTCCCACACACTCAGATGGATGTCAAACATCAGCTCACTGCTGCAACTGCCTTGGCCCTCATTCCACTCTCAGCACTGACTGTCCAGTGAGGCCCAAAATAGTCTCTGAATGTATAGAACACATCTCCCACCATCAGCTACACTCAATACATGAAGCTGACAGAAGAGCATTCATCTCAGCTCATTAAACTTCAGCAGAGAAGAGCAACTCAGAGCTAAACTCTAGAGACTTCACCTCATCCTCTCTCTCAGCTCCACTGACACCAGTCACTAGCTCTTAGAGCAATCAGACAGACTCAATGACCTGCTCTCAAACAGGCACCAAGATCACATCAAGTCTGAACCTCCACTAATGAAGAGCAGTCACAGCCCTCCTCACAAATCTACACTTATTGTATATCAAGCCAATGTAGGAAGACAGTCAAGCTCTCATGACATCACTCTCTCACTAGCAGATGAAAGAGCCTGCAACATTGTGGCCATTCAGAAACTCTGAATAGCTACAGACCTCTTCACCCACCTCTTCAAAAGTCATTCCTCATACAAATGCTTCACCCTGCTCTCCTCCAACTGGATCAAGAGGCCCAGAGTACTGCTCTATGTCAGAAATGGAAGAGCCCTTGTGTCAACTCAATCTATAGCAGATATCTCAAGAGATGTTGTCTGTGTCTCAGTTAAGATCTCTAACTTCAAAAGAGCTAATATCTACAACATATACAATGCCTCATCTGGCATCACAGATGCAGGTCAAGGCCTTCAAGACCTTCTCTCTCTTACACACATCACAGAGACCATCCTCTGGATGGCATTAGAAGACTTTAATATTAGACACACAGCATGAAACTCTACAACTGATAGACATTCTCAAGCAGAAGAGAATCTGTATAACTGAGCAATCTCTCTGAAACTCCAGCTTCTCAACTCAGCTGAATCCTCTACACATAGACAAGAAGACACACTTGATCTTGTCTTCTGTGCTGCCAACTCAGCTATCTGTCATATTGCTTCTGAACTGCACTGCATCTCAGATCATGAAACTCTTATCACAACAGTTCAATTATCACAGACTCAGACTCAATTGATTAAGAAGAAGAAGCTTAACCTCATGATCTGTGATGCTGATTGCTTCTTGCAACTACTCACTTTCTTCTTCTCATCAGTCTATGAGAATGTGAATGAGAAAGCAGTGGACATCATGAAATCTCTTCAACTGGCTTTACAAGGCTTCTGCTCTCTCACCTCAGGACTCAAGAGTCATCATGCCTCATGGTGGACCCCAGCAGTCAAGATAGCCAGAAGAGTATATCATGCAGCACATAGACACAGCCCTTGTCAATCAGAACAAGTGACATTTCAGATGGAAATTAGAAAAGCTAAGAGAGCATGGAATCACCAGCAAATTGAGAAGGCTTTCTTCTTATCAGATGTCTACAAAATTGTCAAATGGCATAAATACCAACCTCAAGACTCCACTCCTTCTTTATGACATTCTGATGGACATCTAGAACAATCTTGTGCTGGCAAATCTTCTCTACTGTGTGAGACACTTCTGACCAGACATCTTGACACAGAAGATATCTCAGAGCATACACCAACAATCTCATGCAGAGAGATACCCTGGATGCCTCTTACAGAGCAGGAAGTCTACAGAGCTATCTGCCAGACACTTAGCACATCTTCTGACCTGAATGACATTACAGCCAAGGTTCTTCAAAAGGCATGGTCAGTGATAGACAATTGAATTATTCTACTCTTTCAACACTGTATAGATCAAGGAATTCACTCTCAGAGCTTCAAGAAGACTGAGATGGTGATTATTTCAAAGTCAGAGAAAAGAGATTACTCTCTATCAAAGTCTTACCACTCAATTGCACTGCTATTCTGCCTCAGCAAAGAGCTGAAGTGTCTGATAGCTAGATGAATGTCTCATCTCACTCTTCATCATCACATTCTAGCAGAAGATCAGTGTAGTGCTGTTCAACAGAGATCTGCAGTAGATCTCATCACTGCACTAGCCTGTGACATACAAGAAGCATGAGACAAACACCTTCTGACTGACATGATCACTCTAGATGTTAAAGAGATCTTTGACAGAGTCCTTCAAGACCAGCTTCTAAGACATCTACAGGAACAGAGCTGGCTGGCAGTTCTGATAAAGTGAGTAGTGTCTTTCCTCAATCAACAACTAGCTTTGATTCAACTAGACAGTGTTCAATTGAAGATGTTTCAGATTCTCTGTGGTCTTTCACAGAGATTCTTCATCTCATCAATTCTTTTTCTGCTCTATGTAGAACCCCTTCTCCAGCTTATCAAAGACTGATTTGAGTATGCAGATGACATTGCAATCCTGGAGACTGGAAGCTCCCTTGAGTGAGTAGGAAGTCAGCTTCAGAATTCTCTCAACCACACTCTGAAATGAGATATTGACAATGAAATCTCATTTGACCTAGTCAAGATGAAGCTTCAATACTTTCATAAAAAGATCAAGTACTCAGAGCCCTTCATCTTCTTTAATGAACAGACAATTTCCCTCAATAACTACATCAGATGGCTAGAGGTTTTCTTTGACAGAAAGTTACTCTTCAGAGAACATATTCACCTTGCATGAACTTGAGCCAGAATTGTTACAGAACACATTAAATCACTAAATGAAGTCTCATTTGAAAATCAAACACATTTGCTCAGACAAACAACTCAAAGCTGTGCCTTCAGCACTCTGTTTTATGAAGCTGAGATCTGGTTCTCAAAGCAAATCTCTCAGACAGTCATTGACAAGATTCAGATAGTCTTCAACAACACTGCTTGAGTCATTCTATCTGTCTTTGCCACAATGCCTATCTCTGTTCTTCTATGTGAATCAAGCTGAGACTCAGTCAAAGCCTGGCTAGAAAGAATATATGACTGACTAGCTGTTCATGTAGCTGCAGCTGATCTGTCACATCTTCTACACTGAAGATGATACATCTCACATTTTAAATGAATTAGATGAAACATTAAAATGATGATCATCACACCCAGCTCAGAGTTCTTGCCTTCTTGAGACAATTCTGGCATATCAAATAGAGAGCAAAAGACACTAGAAATTAAGACTGTGAGACAAGCTGCAGAACCAGCAGCTTTTCAAAACTGACTTCAGAAAGCTGTATCCTCTCTCAATCTCATCACATACACTGATGGCTTCAAAGACAGTCAAGAAGTTTCAGATGAAGGCTACTGTCTATACTGAGAAACAAATCAATCTCTGAAGCTTGATAAGCTGTCTCTGGACCACACTACTGAGGTCTTTGATGCTGAAGTGCTTGCAGCAGTTGCTGATCTTGAGACAGTGCTACAGAATCCCTTCTCTATGTTCACACAGCACATTATAGTGACTCTAGACAATGAAGAGGCTGCAATAAGACTTCACACAAACACACTCACATGAACATCTTTTCTCATCTTTGCTAAGTTCAATGAACTCTGCAGATTCTGGACAAAACAGAGCTCAGGTCCAGCCAGTCTGAGACAGGTCTATGTTCAATGATGCTCCAGTCATGCTGGAATTCCAGACAATGATGCTGCAGATGCTGTGACCAAGTCAGTCTGCACAATGAAATGCACTTACTGCACTCTGACCCTGGCACAGATCAAATTCTATGCTAAAGAATGCTTCAATACCTCATTGCAACAATACTGAAGCTTCAATAGCACATCACAATACAAGAACCTCAATATCTCAATGTCAAAAGAACACTTCTCTGAGCTCACTCTTCTCTGAAGGAACCTAGGTCACTTGCTGGCAGCTAGAACAGATCACAGTGACTTTGCAGCCTATCATCACAGATGAGCACATGATGACACACTTCTCATCTGCTCTTGCAGCTGAGATAAGACCTCTGAGCACTTCTTCTTTTGCTGGAAAGACCAGAACATTGAATGAATTAAAACCTCTGAAGCATGCTGAGAATCAAAGAAAGCAATTGACTGACTTCTCAGCACAGTAAGAGAAGCTACAATCTTCTCTATCTGATACACTAATACCCACTTCTTCATTGACATTCAATGCTGCTACTAGAACCTGTTCAACATCTGACTTCTCTCTCCCTCTCTCTCTTTTCTATGCTTCTTATATACATTTCTCATCATCTCTACACATCACTCTAGAAGTCCTTGGCTTCCTCAGTCCTGTAATCTTCAGCTACTACACCATTCAGAACCTCCAGGACAGAGGCTACTCTGTACATAGACTCTCAAGAGGGCTTCAGCTGACTAGACATGTCAGACAGCAGACTAGCTGCTGCACTGGCACGTCTGATACCCTTAGGGAGGTGCTGTGGCCGCGACAGCAGACTATTCTTAGTCAGCTGATCACGTGCCTCCAGGTGTTAAATAAGTAATAATAATAATAATAATAAGAGTCCCACAATGTTAACAAGATTGATATCGGTCCTCTAAGAATATATTCAGCTACTCATCTTATTCCTACATTCTAATCCTCAGTTTAGTATTCTCGTCGCAGCTATCTAGTAGATAGATGAATTGAGCTTTTGTCTTCTATATCATCATGCCTCTAGATTGAGCCATGACAATTATGAGTGAGTGAACAGCAGTAAAAGTCATTTTAATTATTCAGATCTAGAATTTATTAAACTATCATATTCTTATCTGTTTCAATCAAATTTTGTTTTATATTGTACATAAATCCATTCCTGAAAATCAACCATTGAGTTTCTTTGCAAGAGTAACGTGACAAGTGTTTCTTGTAAGAGGAGAAATTGTAAGTTCAATTTCTGCCCTCTATTTCTATAGAGTTTCTTGTATTTATCTTGCAAATTGATGGCATAATTACGTTAGGGCTGTGTGCTGGGTTTTATTTTAGTCTGAAGTCACACCACTTCAGAGTTACGTTAGTTTCCATGGCTCCGGGTCTCTCAAAATAGGAAAATTGGCACAAGCATCCAGATATCCGAAACCACTTTTAGCAGGGCAGAGCTCTGAGATTTCTGGGATTGATCTAACTAACTATCTGTTATTAGTTAAAAGACTGAGGCTATGGTCATTTGTTGAGCCCCGGCTCTCTCCAGTATTAAAAGAAGGCGGAGACACACGTAGAGCGGATATCATTGAGTCTACGGGTAAAAGCCCTCTCTTTTCTCACGTGTGTGCTTTATTTCGACAGTGATCATTCAGACTCCACCGCATTTCTCGGCGCAATACCTGACACGAGCTGCTGAATAGCTGGTTCGTAGTCAGCCTAACTTGTTCACTTAACGTTAGTTAAACGGCTTAATGCCCGCTCGTTGGACTGCCACTCATCTAGAAAAAATCTACCATAATACTCCGTACAAAACCGCCGGTTGGGCCATTTTACAACGGGTTAGGTGGAATGTGTGACTGTTACTCATTTACCAAGGCATTTACAGATTACCCTCCGCTTAGTTACGATGTTCTTTGAATCTGGTAATGGATCACGGTGCGAGACGATCATGCCATCCGGTATCTGAACACTGCATAGTTATAGCCGGCTATCAGCCTCTCCAGAGCCCTCTTTTCTGTCGAAGAATCGATTATTAGACGCTCTCTATCTTACTAGGATCCTAGGAACTGGACATCCAGCTTCGAAATTGACGAGATATCGATTTCCCATCGTTTATCGTTGTTGCGAGTTCTTTTGTTTTCCGGCTTGCTATCAATTCACACTCTCATCTATCTGAACATGGTGACAATTCAAGAGCGAATTGCGGCCTTGAACCAGGCGCATATTGAACGAGCACCCGGTGCTTTTTCTTCTCGGGAAATCAAACCAGATCTGCCTGGCCCTAGACCTCCCATTTCCGAGAGAGACATTCCCAATGCCAACCATGATTCCCGCTCCTCCTACACCTCAGTTAAAGATCATATTATACTTCCCCCACCGACGATCACTAGGGCGGGCCAGAAGGTCCCTACTCCCCCACAAAGGCCAAAGAAGTCACCGCCTCCTCTGCCTGCGAGAAAAGCTACGGCTACGGCCCAGTTACCTCCGCTGCCTCAGCGCAAGTCATCCGATATCTCTCACCGGAGAAACTCTGGCGATTCTTCAATCTCCACCCCCTCCATATCCGCAAACTCAACAACTTCAACTGGAAATGGCAGATCACCTCCTCCCAGGTCAATCTCGTCTGAAAAAACAGCGACCTGCAGGCTGGCACCAGAATGGGGAGAAATTTCCCTTCCTCCATTGCCTCCAAAGAGAAATGGGAATATAAATGGAAACCAGACGCTGAGATCTCAATCGTCTGTGGGGGGCCTTGATTCGGATTGCCAGCCGTCGTCCACCTCTGTCTTATCCGTTGCACAGAAGTTACCCATTCGGTCAACTTCATCTTATGCCAATGGCCTACCTCCTCTTCCATCGCGGAAATCTGCGAATGATGATTTTGCCAAGCCCCCTCAGTTACCCCAGCGAAAAATCCCCCAACCTGTCCCTCCATCTAGCGCCCTTGAGAAGATAAAGGCGTCGTCCTTTGCTACTATAAAAAAACACTCAACAAGTCACGAACCGGTAACCGATGGCTGCGAATATGTCCAACAGGCCAATTGCTCAGCCCCTCCTGTACCAATCAGGTCTCGTCCTGATTTGTCGAAGATACAAGCAACAAAACCACGCATTCCTCTCTCCCCAGCTCCTGCTACCGGCTCGTCAGATCTCTGTATGATATGCCGTGATTTTTCTGGCCCGGATAATCACGCAGCAAAATTCCCCAGGCAATCACTTCCTACGAATGATCTTGCCAGGCTCGCCAATCAACTCACCGCTCCTTTCCCATCTCTCACGGATAAAGCCCGTGCGATATTTACCTGGCTCCATCATAACATCGATTATAATGTTGACGCATTTTTTAATAATAACTTGACACCCTCAACACCAGACAGCACCTTTGCCACCGGCCTGGCAGTTTGTGAGGGATATGCTGAGCTCTTCGAACGGTTGGCGACGTTTGCTGGATTAGAGGCCCGAATAATTTCAGGCCATGGCAAAGGCTACGGCTATACTCCACTTCCACCAGGCTCCCCAATACCTCCATACAACGGTAACCATGCCTGGAACGTGGTGCGCATTGACAACGGACGCTGGAAGCTCATCGATGCCTGCTGGGGTTCCGGAAATGTTAGGGGTAAAGGTCAACCGTACAACAAAGAATTCACCCCGGAGTATTTCACCATGACCAACGATGAGTTCGGCAACAAGCACTTCCCATCCAATCCGAGCGATTTTTACCGTGATGACGGCCGTCCATGTATATCCTGGGAAGAATATATGAGCATTAACCCTTCCATGCCAAATGGTGTTGAGCCTCCTATCATATATACTGGTGTAAAAGCGGAACTTGGAATTGGAGAAAAAACACTCCTGCCGCGATCGAAGAAAATTTCCATTCACCAACAATCCCCGATACGGTTTCAATTCGGCCTCCTTTGCGAACACTGGACGCTGGCGCGAAGTAATATGCAGACTCCGTATCTCTTCATTCTAATGGCTAATGGTATTGATGGACGCAATAAGGAATATCTTCCCTTCCATTATGTACGTGGATCTGGTCCAGGTGCTGGCGGGGACATTTGGTACCTCGATGTCCCCAATCCTCGTATCTTGGGTGCCCCGGGACAGAAACTGCACATCTACAGGGTGACGAGTTTTGGAGACATGCGGGATACTCAAGGTCTTACCAGAGAGGAGTTCCTCCGTGGCATTGGAAGGGTGGCTATGGGATTTGGGGGCGTTGCGGAGTGGGAGCTTATATAATCAAGCATCAATGATCGGCTGGTTTCTGGATACGATTTTTTGTTGATTGTTATGCAGGTGTCCGATTCTCTTGGTTTCCACCTCACAGTCTCGTAGGTAATGCCCTTTTTATGAGTCTAGAATACCTCTTCTGCGATATCTTTAATCCACGTTTTTATAGACGGCGAGTAGAGCTCTTGGAATGCGACAAGTTCGCCCGCATGTTCCTTGCTGAATACTCGACTGTCCTGTTTGCATTATCCGCCTATATCAATTTTACCTACTCATTTTATACCATTCACATCCGGTATTTGGGCTAATTGAGCTCAACTTCGGTCGATAGCACTGAAATTCATTCATAAAGCATTTTTTGATACGATTCTGGTCATAAATCAATCCACTCCTAATAGTGCATTGCCAATATTAAAATAATTAGTTTGAAAAAATTAGTGAAAAGCTTCCCTAACTTCTAGGCTTTTCATCGACAATTTGCTACATAATTTCTTAACTAGACGAAGCCTAACGTTAACTGATCCTCTGGCGTTAACAGTTTGGTGGTTTACAGGTCATAGGTGTTTCCGTCCAGTGTCAAGCTTACTTAGGTAAAGAGATACATATATAGATATGCCTAGGTAAAGAGTGCTGCTCTCAGAAACCGGTCTCGACTCCAACTGCAGCTCTATCACCCACAATGCCAACCATCGGAGAATATTATCAACAGGAACCGTGGACTGCTATTATTTTGCGAGACGCAACAATTAAATCACCCATGTCGTTTTATTCTATGATACTTGCTTTGAATTATCACTTCACCATCCATTTTCCCATGCGAAAGAATAACCTCCACCCACTCCTCATCATCATCCGATTTCCTTACATGCAGTATATGCCCATGAGCCGCCGCCTCTTTATCAGCATGTGCTCACATAACACAACCAGGTTTGTTTGGACCTGGGAAGACCACTAACTCCCTCGCCCCATTATATACTCTGACATCATGAGCGGTATCACCCGCCAAATACATGCATTTCTCTGAATCAATACGTACCAGGAGATTCAAGTGGCCGGCAACATGGCCTGGGGCGTCGATGATAAATACAGATCCGTCCACAAAGTAGTCCATGGCGGCTGGCAACGGCCCAAGAACTTGACAGGTCTGGCTTTTCCCACTTGAGGGTAACTAAATCAATGATGATGGTGATGACTACGGAGAAGGGTGTTTGACGGTCCGTTGCAGGGGAAGAAGATTTTGAATCAAAGATCGAATCTGGATCTGCCGGGTACGTGTTTGGGCGGCGCAAGCAGCGCGTTCATTGCGCCTGGTCCAATGACGAATTTTGTCTTGGGCGCTGAGAACTTCGACGGGTGCCCGACGTGGTCATAGTGCAGATGGGAAAAGATAACCACGTAAATGTCCGTTTTTAGGTCTATGTTGGCGTTTGCGAGGCTATCAAATACATCCTCCTTAACATTGATGATTACTCGTGCGCGAATTCTTTCGGCTACAGGAGGGATATAGTTCTCCGCATCCTCGCGCAGGCCTAGGTCGAATATCATTTTTTGTGCCCATCGGTTTATGCGTGAGTAACCATGACATTGAGGGACAAGTCAGGGTCTCGTTTGATCCTAGGACGAAGTGTTCGCCACGGAGGTGGATGTGGCCACTGGATAATAGGAAGAGATCTACGACTGCGTTGTTGGAGTTGCTTTCAGCAATTGCTAGGTTGCTGCCATCGCATTGTTTGGATGATTGTTGGGGTTCGGAGGACAGCTTGGACGGCGTGCAAAAGATTATGAGTTGAATAACAAGTTGGTAAAATGATATGATGTATGATGCTGGGTTGATCTGTTACGGCTTTTCGAGTCAGAGGACAATATCGCTTTCCAAATCTTCCAATCCGCGAGGTTATGACTCCCAATTTGCTATACGAGCCAGCGATGACATGTTGTAGGGAAATGCCCCATATGGATATGTACTCTCTAGCTATCGTATTGAAGCAACCGATCGCCCCGAGCAATATCCTCAGATGACAGAAAGTTGAAACTCTTCATGAATCGGGTGATTTGTCATTTTATTGTATAGCATACGCTACGACTTCGAGCTCCAGCGCTGAACTCCTCAATTGATAATGTAGTGAATTTCTGCAACTGGGCTGTAAGATGTATATAGTTTACTAACATCCATTTGTGATGCGACAATAGCAGCCTGATATTTTTCATTGAGAGCGGAGAGGTGACATATCTCTATTGAACTTCTGAGATTATACTAATAAGTAATTAAAGATTAATTCTCTAAACTTAAAAGTATTCTAAGGATAAATATAACTCCAAATTAGAATTAATCAATTATTATTATTATTATTATTTTAATCTAAGATTAATTAAAATTCTTTTTATCTTTCGGTTTCGACGAACGATCACGAAAATCCTGAGTACATGACTCCTTAGGCGGTGCTGCTGCTGTCTGTTTATTCTGAGTTTAATTCTATCTGAGCTCTCCTGTGCGTCCTCCAGCGGTCGGGTGCATGTTCAGAACAACTTACTGAAGGTTGTGCTCGCTCAACAATGCATATCAAATACATTGAAATGCCAGTCCAATGCTAAAAAGAAATTAATATAGATTATCCCTATTATTCTACAGAGGTCAACATATACCCTTTCTTCCATCCGATTTCTTTAACCCTGAGCCTACTTAATATTCAACAAGGAGAAGTCATCTAATACTATGGAATTCAACCTCCCCACCAAGACTCGCTATCAAGTGGCTCAAAGATGACAACAACCAGAGTATAGGGCTTGTGACATAGATGCGCCGCATTTACAGCTCTCCAGCCCCTGCTAGACAGCGTGCTTGTAGTGCAACCTATTAGGGACACTCAGTGCACCTTCGGCAGTGCAACACACCTAGATGCGGTTATGCACATATGAGTAAACTATGATCTACGCACGATTCAGGGGCATCGGGTTAGTGTGATATTTGTAATGTGCGACGGTTCTGACAGGGTGTATGCGGAGAGGTGGAAGCTATTTCCATTTCTGCGGCATGAGCAGGAGTGCATCCTTGGGTTCACATGTGCCCACATCTATTTTCATATGAGCGTTAGCAGAAGCAGAAGTTGTCTGGTCTTCCAGCCATCTTAGAGGAGCAGTCGACGTTTTTCCATGTGGGTTAGTCAAGACTGGCGGTGGGATTGACCTGAATATCAGCCAAGGGCAGGACTTAAAGGTTGTGTTCCACAATCGTCTCACAATCATAATTAAGCATTCGAATGTCCCGGGATACGATGGGCTGTTTCGATACAAGTGTCGAAGCCTAGAGATTTTACACAAAGTCTCGCCACTTCCCTTCGTCTGGTGACTCTTTCTTCCATGCCTCGCGAACATAGCACAAATTCATTCGGTCTGGAGGCTTGAGTCCGGTGGGCAGAATTGGGAGAGGGCGCAACGGCCAATTATATATATATATATATATAAAGAAAAAAATTGTAAATCAACAAGACAAAGGTGCCAAAGAGAGTAGACCACTCAAGTTGCGGAACACTGTCGCAATTGTTTGAGTGGTAGATTTCATGGTGAAGTGCCGCCTAGATGTTCAATATCCTCCATTGGGCATCCTAGATCCAGGGACCCAAAGCATTCCACTGGAGAGAGTTGATGATGTGGTTAGCCGAACCGCGTTGTGGCCCGGGCTGGTTTTATTTGGTTCGTAGGGGTCTGATGATCTCGAATAAACCCTGGAACTAGCAGACTCAGGGTGGGAGCCCCCTCAAACACCCTCAATAGCCTTAATCCTAGTCGCCCGCAATGAGACTTAACCACTGGGTGTCAGTTATGACAAGCTTTACGCAATAACCGAACATGGCCTTAACTGTGAAGTCTGTCAGTTAACCAATGAATAACCACTCAGATGATCGGGTTCTTGGTTAGCTGATGTTCGAAACTAACTTGCATCCGCTGGACAAGCAATTTGCAGATTGAGGCGAGTTGTTATGCTTGAAAGAATGCTGAGCAGCAATCAAGTAACATGATGAAAATTTCATAGTCCTAGCAAGCCGTAAATGGGTTGCTGTTTCATTTCCGTTCCTTGGATTTGCACATGCTGTTCATGGTTTAGTTGTCTGTGCATAGATATACAATGGCATGATTGAGTAGGCGTATCGACCGATTTTGCATCTAGCTTCTAGTGTGTAGGATCCATCGATCCCCGCAGGGAATATGCATATCATCAATGCCTAAGATATGGCGGATGATTTCAGTGGCTTCAAACGTCGGAGTCAGTGCTGAGAGCTTTCCAAGTTAGCTACAGGGGTGAGGGGCGCAAGTACTGTAAAGTAGCTGTTTACACTTCATCTGCTTTTACAAGACAGTAAGTATGCTTTTGACTTCCGTTTCGTCTCTCCCACCAAAAAGATGAAGTGAGATGGTTGTTTCGTGCTTGAAACGCGCACTACTTGGTGCTTTCAAGCGGCACCCGCTCCGCCTTGAGCCTGAGTGGTTGGAGGGAATAACATTAATCCGCGGATATTGCGCCCCGGTGAGCTCCAGAATATCCGTGTTTTAATAAGTATAAAGGGGAGATATACCTCGTCGAGACGTCAAGGTCATGGAGGAATTGGATTCAAAGCACCTAACTTCGTTTAAGTGACCAAATAAATTTTCAAAGAGCTGAAGGATGAAGGATTTGTGCAAGCTATTGATGCCTAACCGGGTTCTCATCGAGGGAAATAAGAGACGATAGGAGAGAAATAGGGCACAAGGCTCACCGAGCCCTTGATGTTTTTAGTACTGCAACGTCGACAAAGAAGCTCGTAGTGGGAGCCTGGGCCAGCAGTCGCAAGGGAATGGATAAGAGTATTGTATCGAACCAACCGTTCGGCGGTATTGTGGATGGGTGGAGATTTACATTCCCCGCTTCAAATGCTTGATCGATGCGAAGCATCTGATGAAGCGTGATCCTAGGGCTGGAAAAATTCCAAAAAAAATATCAGCCTTGGGGTTGCTTGATTTTTGTGGGGTGAGGAGCCCATTAAACACATCGATTTTCCAGGATTTAGAAAGGATTGGAAATTTACAACTGCCTACCTGGCTGATTACCGCTCATATAAAATAACTGTTCTGATCAGGCATGATATATTTACAACTATGCATATCTCTGTGAATCTGCTGATATTTTCTTGTCAAAGGTTGTGTACGGAGTATACATCGTTTCGGAGAAGTTATTTTAGCTTTGAGCCACGATGTAATTAGCCAGGAAGCGGCGCCGTCGTCAACCCCCCCGACTTGAATTGTTATTTGCCTCTTCCCAGGAAAATATATCGATTTTCGGACTTGGCCAAAGAACTTACCGAAACCTGGACGTCCGCTCAAAATGTCAGCAGGCCACCGTCATAGCCCTGTCCTTGTTTTATTCCTTGAAGAGCGACGCTCTCTCCAGATTCTGACATCCCTAATCCCACGAATAATCTCTTTTCTTTTGGGAACTCCGACGGTCCTCGGCCTTAACTTACACGGAGGAAGCAGCGTTAGATGTCATAGCTTAATTTCTTAGTCTTCTAAACGAATTGAAATTGGGAAGTGAAGGATAGTAAGCCAAGACAGAAGTTATTGGAAAGGGACTTTAGCTGCGATGAGACTTGCATTCAGTCACAACTTCGTCATATGTGGAAAAAGTTTTGTGTTACCGGTGCAACAAGCAAATATCGAAAGCCTAATCAGGATTAGCCGCACATGTGGAGACCAAGATGGCGGTTTAACTGACAGCAGCTGAGAGGATACTTTGGATAAACATGCTGTGGGGGAAACGAGGTTTGCAGGGAATTCAGCCACTGAATGAGTTGAAAGGGAAGTTGGTTCGAATTACCGATGCAACAAGGGACCGCTGGTCATCAGTTCTAGGAACTAAACTGCAAAAGGTCTAGGATATGTTGATCCAAATAGAATGCATACCAAATCTCGGCAACACAGCTCTATGGATAACAGGTAGATTGCAAAATCTGGTTTGACCGCAACCTAGAACGCGAAAAGCTGGAGAAATGGTGGTAGGAATACGGAGTATGCAAAGATACAATCGTGTGGAATCCCTGCTCGTGATGTGTTGTGCCACACAGTTGCCCTTCCCCACACCTTGCTGTCTCTGTCGTCTCTTGTTTGTATAAAAGCAGCTGTATTGTCCATCAGCTCCGCTTCATTGTGATGTACATACTTACATGGCCATTTCCACGTTTCTTCTGTTACCTTCGGGGGTGTGTCCTTTAACTTTCTTTTATTTTTGTTTCAAGTAATAATATACAAGCTCGGGAACGAACGGCATAGCACAGGCTGGTAGAAATATATCCCTTCAACGGGATAACAAGACATCATGCCGTCATTAGCTGGCAATATCTATCTCATCGCTGCCGTGTCGGTGATTGGGGGTGGTTTGTTTGGTTTTGATATCTCGTCGATGTCTGCTATTATCGGCACAAGAAACTATCTTTGTTACTTCGATCAGGCTGAGCCGGGTCAGAAATGCAAGGGTCCAAAACCAGATGTTCAGGGCGGTATCACGGCCTCCATGGCAGGTGGCTCTTGGCTGGGTGCTCTTACATCGGGCTTTTTGTCTGATACATTTGGGCGCAAGAAGTCCATCATGGTTGGTGCAATTATTTGGTATGCCATACTTTCTTTCTCCGCAGCTTAATGCGTTAGGCCATCAACTTTCGATGAGAAAGGTTTTTATATGTTGGATATCAAGAGCAGGGGAAGCTGACTGAGTTGCTTGTATAACCAGGGTTGTTGGCTCTATTATCACCTGTGCATCGCAGAATATTGGAATGTTGATTGTTGGTCGAATCATCAACGGTTTCAGCGTTGGCATTAGTTCCGCCCAAGTCCCTGTTTACATTGCAGAGTTAGCGCCTCCATCCAAACGTGGTCGTCTGATTGGCGCGCAACAATGGGCAATCACATGGGGTATTATGATTATGTTCTAGTACGCACCATTCCACGAATAATCTTCTGATTCAGATACTAACACGACAACACCCAGTATTTCCTATGGAAGCAGCAAGCTTGATGGACCTGCGGGTTTCCGACTCGCGTGGGGTTTGCAAATGATCCCCGCTATATTGCTCTTTCTCGGTCTAATACCCCTGCCCGAGTCACCACGTTGGCTTGCTCGCAAGGACCGCTGGGAAGATTGCCTTAGTGTGTTGACATTGGTGCATGGAAGAGGTGATCCGAACTCCCCATTCGTCCACCGCGAATACGAAGAGATCAAGGAGATGTGCGAATTCGAACGACGAAATGCTGATGTGTCCTATCTTGAACTGCTTAAACCCAGCATGATCAACCGCACTCATGTAGGTGTATTCACCCAGATCTGGAGTCAGCTCACTGGCATGAATGTGATGATGTATTATATCACGTAAGTCGCCACCCTTCCAGGGTTGTCAAGTGATGGGCTAGTAGTTGTTCTTTTTGAAAGGAGTTCTGATAATTTTTTTTCCCCTTAGATACGTCTTCGGGATGGCTGGCCTCACAGGAGATACCCTGATGGTCTCAGGTAGTATTCAATACGTTATCAATGTTGTCATGACCATTCCGGCGCTTCTGTGGGTGGACCGTTGGGGCCGCCGCCCGACCCTTCTAGTTGGAGCTTTCTTTATGATGCTTTGGCTCTTTACCAATGCTGGGCTTCTTGCATCTTACGGGCATCCTGCCCCGGCAGATCGATTGGTCGAAGCTCAATCCTGGTTGATTACCGGTCCCCCTAGCAAGGCAGTTATCGCATGCTCCTATCTGTTCGTTGCTTCGTTTGCTCCAACTTGGGGTCCCGTTTCCTGGATATACCCTCCAGAGCTGTTCCCTCTGCGGGTACGTGGGAAAGCTGTTGCCCTCTGCACATCCGCCAACTGGGCTTTCAACTTTGCCCTTGGCTATTTTGTTCCGCCCGCGTTTGTCAACATCCAATGGAAGACGTATATTCTCTTTGGCGTCTTTTGCGTGGCCATGTTTATTCATGTCTTTTTCATGTTCCCTGAGACATCTGGCAAGACTCTCGAGGAAGTTGAGGGGATCTTCACCGATCCAAATGGCATCAAATACCTAGGAACCCCTGCTTGGAAAACACGCGTTGATTACCACCGTGCAGCGCTGCTGGAGGAGACTGGTGTAAAGGACGAGGAGAAGCTAGAACCACTGCATGCGGATGACAAGAACTAAAGTTCCCAGAGATCCTAAACGTTGTCATTGTTACTGTGATCGGCTCAGCGACGAAACAAACTCTATTTCTGTTAACTGTTCCAATTTTTCTCTGCAAAATACTCACCCCCCGTCAGATAGATGATGGACGTGTAAACCTCGTTGCCGGGATTGCCTAACAAATGGTTCTGTTCAAAATACACGCAAGTGCCATCACCACCTTTTTCCCCCGTAATCATCAGACATCCGGTACATTTCTACCGACCATAGTTTCTCATATGCTTCTTTCGTTTCTGCCTTGAAAGTATCCAATGCTTATCCTGTACTCAATCGTATATATAACGAGCTCATATCGCAGCAGCTAATATATGGCCCTTTATCTGATTATCGTCTTGGCAACCAAGTGTTTGCGTTCAATGTCCATAATGTTAAAAGACTGTATGTACGTACAACATGTTCTATACCCTAAATATCGTGGATATGTGGGTGGATGACATAAGCTGAACATCTGGCAGCTTAAATGTTTAGCCGACCGGTTTACATTACAAATAATTTTCGGTCTCATTTGCTAACATTTGGCGGTGGCCTGAAGAACGAAGTCAAGATCGAGTATGGGAAGAATCGCGACTTCCTGGGGGGCGGCATCCGGCGAAACATCTTACCGTGGGGTTTCCCTTAACTTACTTAGTTTAACTAGTTATTGCTGGCTAATTTTACTGAATAGCTAATTACCTCCGCCTTGATTAGCTCCCTAATAAATAAATGAATGAATAAATGAATAAATGAATAAATGAATAAATGAATAAATGAATAAATGAATAAATGAATAAATGAATAAATGAATAAATGAATAAATGAATAAATGAATAAAATTCAAAGGACTGAACTTAATGTCATTTTTCTTCTAATCCATAATTGCATCCATGTTTGAACATTTCAGCACTATTTACCTAACAATGTCGGTATTGCTTAATTAGTTAGGAATCAGTCTTGACATCTTGACACATCTCACACGTATATCTGGATAATCTTTCAGGCTGTCATGGTTCCAGGCTGTCATGGTTCCAGGCTTGTTTTTCGCTCCATTTGGTGGGTAAATGGGGCATCACACTTGTGCATGGAAGCTAAGCCACATCTTATGGTAGTAAATGCAGTTAGTTATTCCTCTCAACTTGGAAAAAGCATCCTCCATAACATCAAGATCAGAGTTGCTGCCATTCAGTGAAAACTCCGGATTAATTATTGTCTCATCAACCAGTGGGTTTTTCTGGAATTCTCCACAGTTCAATCGAGTTATCAAACCCGGAATCGAATATACGTCAAGATATTTCGCTTGCAAACGCTGAGAGGTCTGTCCCTTTTGGAGTAGATTAATGCTAGATACGGTATGCAGACAAGAATATCTTTTCCATTTAAATGTATGCCTTCAGTACCTCGTTGGATACTAGGCTAAATTGAGGTCCATCTAGCTTTATAAAAACACACACCTAATTCTCGGGACGGTTGTTATTGTTGCTTGTCCAACCCTTTATAGGGTTGCTTTACGACCACTACTTCATTGCAACGAAGAAATCAGGTGTGCAGATCTATATTCATGATTGGTATGGTCGGTTTCTCATTATTCTTGGAATCATAAATGAGGGTCTTGGCCTACAGCCGGCTGGAAACCCTGAGGCATACTGTAGTTACGGGGTAGTTGCAGGGCTTGTAGGGGTGGGCGTATTTCACAAAAGTGGTTCTATTCAAGATCGCAAGGCGGAGCCAGAAAAATGATACAGTAGTTGAAGTTATGTCGAGGAAACATCCCATTCGTAACAGGCGTGAATAGATGCTCAAATGTGAATTCGCTGGGCATTTAGTAATTATTGAGAGAAGGTTTGACATTTTGCATGATAGAGACTGAGCGTATCCACAAACATTATTGGGTGTGGAGGAGCAAGACAACTTTCTCAATATGATAAAACTGCATACCAAAGTCTGCTTAGTCCTTGTGCTACTGTATTCACCTAGTTGATATGAGGGAGGTCGAAACAGTAATTGCTTGAGATGATGTTGGGAGAAGGTTGAGTTAAGGTGCTGACTCATCATCAAGTCGTTCTATTCTTGGATTAGCGTTTTCTGCAAATCATAACCTACAGCAAGGGAAAACCTTAATCATCAGCCATGCTCGATGCGAAAGTCAAATCTAGATCTATAAAAGCTTTTTCGAAAAAATACATTCAACATGACGATATATCCAAAATTCCTAATCTTGTCTTATGTCTTCCAACTCTTCTGTTTCCAAAGCCAATCCTCAAAATCCATCCCTCCTAAATCCTTCGGGATCGCCGTGTGAGGTTGTTCCCACATCTTCGTCGCCTCAAACCACATGTGGCTGGACGGGTTCTCAGCCAAGGCTTTTAACCTCATCGTCTCCGGACTATCTTCGCCCTCCAGAAGTAACCTCCCTTCATACGCTCTTTGAGCAAAGACCTTTGCCCTCGCCCGGTCGCCGTGTGCTATTGTAATCTGCAGTGCATCATTGTAGACTCGCGCAATCCTCGAACCAGCTATACCTTCGTCTACGAGCATCCGGAAAAGGGTATATGCGTCTTGAAGACAATCATCCGGCTTCGACATCAATCGTCTTCCACTTCCTAGCACAAGATCCAACCGAGCAATCTCCTCCAGACGATCATCTCTCTTCTTAGTCGCTTCCGCGGGAATCGCGCAGACTTCACATCTGCATCTGAAGCCAAAAGCATTCTCAAAACATTCCTGGCGAGTGTCATATAATTCCGTACAGTCGACGTATGCAATTGTAATTTCTTCTCCCTTGTCGATATCTTTAAATGCCTGGATCGTAAGTTTTCCCAGGTTACGATTCCACGTATTTTGTGTATTCGGTTGGCACGAGTGGTTGATACGTGCAGCCTGGGGAAATATAGCACCCTCTGCCCCTCTTGCGCCAAATGGCATAGCATTTGTTTTGATGGTGCCAGTCACGGGACTGCATCTGCCTTTATGGGCATTGTGGAGCGAAAAGAATGATTGCTGCTTCTCTTTACTCAGAGCCTTCAGTGCTTTGAGAATTGTTCTTTCCACAGATTCTAAATTCTCCGTCGTGCTGGGGACCGTAAAAAGGGGCTCCTCGAGGATTATTCGTGTGCCTTTCGGGATTTTTGCGGTAGCAAAGCAGCCAAATCCCCTCCCAGGAACAGCTTTGATGTCGTACAGTTCATTATTGCTAACTGGGAGAGTGGTTCCCGTTGCTTGAACTTCCCCATTGCCATTGTGACTAACATTGCTTGTTTTTGCTTCCCTGGTCACTCTCTGCTGTCGTTCCTCGAAGGAAAAATTTTCGTATAAACCCATTTTCAATTTTCTTCTGGTCTAAGAATAAAATATATGTGCTGGATGCGCTGGATGCGCTGGATGCGCTGGAATGGGCAATCTGGCTCCAACCTTTCCTGGATAATTGATATGCAATTTGAGGTTTGATCTGTTAAAACAGTGGTGTTTTTTGACATTGAGTGTAGAACTTTGTTGGTCAGAATTGTTAGGAAATTGAAAGAAAGAAATGCTTACGAGAACACAGAAAAGACAAGATAGAACGAAATTTATATATTGCAAAAAGTATGAGATGGAAAGGGAAATAACGAGATGCTGATCCGTCAAACATCTTGCTGTTATATTTCTCTTGGCATTGAAGAGTTTCTCTTTTGTCATCGAATTGAGCTGACTCGGGTGGTTGACACACTTTAAAGGTATCAATTTCTTCTATTCCCATGTATCAGATATATATAGTGGTAACAACGTTTACAGCTAAGGGTTATAAAACTGGACCGATGGTTGAGAGTTTGTACTCAAATTTCACGCTGGTAAAGGGTTCGGCTGGTAGCCGAGATAATGTAACTTATACAATATAATAAACTCCTGGATTTACTGCCATTGTTGGCTTAGGAGAATCTTTGGAGGCATGTCAGCTGTCATTTCAACAACTGGTGAAAGTTTGGTGCTTCGCAGGATGTCGTTGAACTGACACAACCTGAGATGAGTCCAAGTTGCCGCCATCACTTGGAAGTGCTTTGGGATCTTGGCCGGGTAGGGCTTACGGCACCACGTGGAACCCAATGGTGGGTTCATTAAGCTGAAAATAACTATAGATGGATTAGCAAGCGTGGGAAGAGATTTCAAGACTATGGATGAATGGGCCTGTACAGTTAATTAGGGTTTTTATTGCATCAGCTCTCGGTGCCATTGGCTGCTGTAAAAGTCTAGTAAACGTCTTGGAAACAAGTGATTCAGAAATGCTGTCTATCTGGCGAATGACCGCCTGCATCTGTAGAGGGGACCGTCGTTCGACTAAATAGAGCTGACTTCGTATGGACAACCTTAGGCTCTGTCGTTCTCTATCCGTGCAGAACGGATAAGAGGGGTGGTGTAACTCTTTACTAGCTCCGTAGTGGAAGACAGATACCTCCAAAGTCAGTGCATGAAAGACATATCCATCAACATTTTCCCTGTGGTGGAGATCTGGAGAGACAACCCGCAGGCACGAGTCCATATCTCATGTCGAGTCTTGTCAGCAGGATCGGGAGATGATGTATCGTCTTCACTCTCATCGTAACCAGCTGTGGTTACCACCCTTTGCCAACCTTCGCCTGGAAACGTCTCATCTCCATTTCCAAGGTTCGTGCTATCTCTGCCTCCGCTCCCAGTCCTTCTCATAGCCCGACTCTTCTTTGACTGGTGTGCCTCCAAAACAGTTTGCAACTGGCTGAAGATTGTGTGTGCCATTGTATGGAAAAGAAACATTTTCATTGCAGGTGCAGATTTTAGGGAAGGCTTGTATGACCCAATAATGAGCTCTGGTAATATGCTGGTAGACGTGTCGAGATGGATAGGGGTATTAAGATGTTTGATGCATCGTTCCATATGGCCAAAGACGCATCGATAGATGTTCATTACGATCGTAGCAGGATAAAATAAGGAGAAATGTTGCGCGAGAGTGAGTGCATGCGCTGGCTTCCATGTGCTTATTCCCATGATTACGTGACAATTGAAATCACAGAAATTGGGATCGATGGATGGGTGAGGTTAATACAGCCAACGCGCTGGAGATAGTTATCCATGGAACCTCAATAAATCACCGCTTCGACTTGGTTGGAGGGGGAACTTGAAGCTAGCTGGCATATCCCCGAGGTTGTTTGAGCTGGAATGAAGAATGACCTCGTACATATTGGGTGCAAGTCCCGCGCTCATTTATTGTCAGGAGCCATACCTTTCCAGCCAGCCAGCCATCCAATCTCAGTAGATAACCATGTATCCTGTGCAAACGACTATCCTGGTGCCTCTGGTTGAGTATTATAACGAGCGTTGTGCGGTCTCTAGCTACTTTAGGTCTAGTTTCTGGGAGATGCAAGATGAACTAACTAGTTATATTGGAGGAAAGTATTGTAGAACGCTCGATGGCTGTGATTATTTTTCTTGAATCTGGTAGAAATCAACAGCAGTCCTTTACTTAGTACACTCGCGTCTACTTGATAATGGCAACCTTGGGAATGTCTCATTTGATGCTACGAAGTCTCCTGACTTGGGGCACGCCAAGCAAGTTCCAGTTGACCAACTATTAATAATTAACCCGCTAAAGCAGTTAACATTTGTAACTAGGGGTCATTCACTAACAAAACATCCAGTTAATATTCTCCGCAACACCGTGACAGACGAAGGACCACATGAGGAAGACCTTCAACATCGCGCCTCAACGGCGAATCACACGGGGTAATCAGACGATGCAGTCGCCCTGACAGTCTTTTCCACTTAGAAGTGCTTGAATATCTAAATATATTAGATCTTTTCCTTCGTTTGGGTTTAAGTTTGATACTAAAACCCGCCTCTTCGACGCCTCGTTCTCGTCCTCAATCCAACAGCTGTTGACAGTGGGCTCATCGGCCAAGGTAAACTGAACCCTAGAAGATTCAATTTTCAAGGAGGAAGCAAAAAAAGACGAGAGAGGCAAGATGACTTTTAATTCAAGGGTCCTTTCATTATACAAATACCTATACATTTTTTGTGCTGTCCTTTTATTTTCTCGCCTGGTAACTGGGGAAGACAACAGGATGAATATCTATATCCCCGGGTCCGAGACACAGAAACTTATTGTCGCGGATGGCTATGATATTGGGGAGAATAAGAACGAAACACGTACGTTTATGTAAACTTTTATGTAAACTTTCCCGGTGGGATGGATGCGAACAATTTTAACCAATTACACAGAACTGCTACCATTCATATTTGAAGCCCTCCCGCTGGGTTCGATCAAACCGCAAGGCTGGCTAAGCGATCAGCTGAAGCTGATGGCCGATGGTCTTGCTGGCCACGAGTATGACTTTTATCAAATTGTCCGTCAGAACCCGTGGCTGGGCGGCACTCAGGACTACAGCAATCTGAACGAGGCTATGCCCTACTGGTTCAACGGACTGGTTCCGCTCGCCTATCTGACTCAGGACAAGAGGCTGCTTGAGCAGGTCCGGACAGCCGCAGACTACATACTCACCCACCAACAGAAGGATGGCTGGCTCGGACCGGAAACTAAACTTCCTCAAAGAAATTTCTGGGCTCGGTATCCCATGTTCCTGGGATTGGCACAGATGGCAGAAGCCGAGGCTGGCACTCCCGTAGCCGAGAGGATTTTGAATGCGATGCATAAATTCGTTGACTTGATGCATTCAATGCTGTCTGACAACCTCCAGGGACTGGTGTGGCACGAAGGCGATGATTTCAATGAGCAATGGGGCCGATCTCGGGTGGCGGATATGATTTTGGCCCTGCAGTGGCTTTATGAAAATAATCCTAGAGAGAACGGTGACAAGTTGTTTGAGTGCATGGGATATTTTAGGAAGGGCGGACATGACTGGACTTGGTGGTTCACCGAGGGAAATTATATCAAAGTCGACCTCGACACTGTCCCAAGAGAGGTTACGGACAAGTTATACCATTTTGAGCATGGCGTTAATGCCGGCCAGGGTTTGAAGGCTCCTGCAGTAATCAGGAGATTTACACATGATGACAGCCTGCTAGAGTTTGCTCGGAGAGGCGTTAACTGGACGTTCCGTTATCACGGTGGCCCGTCCGGCGGC
Source organism: Paracoccidioides brasiliensis (assembly GCF_000150735.1). NCBI lineage: Eukaryota > Fungi > Ascomycota > Eurotiomycetes > Onygenales > Ajellomycetaceae > Paracoccidioides > Paracoccidioides brasiliensis. The sequence goes on from NW_011371363.1 coordinate 2,030,301, forward strand.
ATTATTGCAGATGAGCGACTCGTAGGTTTGAGCCCCGTGAGAGGAACAGAGTTGTGTTCGGTCGTCGAGACAATGTATTCGCTCAGCTATCTCTACCAGTCGATAGGCGACCGGGATTTTGCAGATCGATGCGAACTAGCTGCTTTCAACGCACTTCCTGTTATGCTTACCCCAGATTGGTGGGCTCATCAATATATAGCGCAGGTCAACCAGCCCATCTCCCACTCAGTCAAGTACTCTCCATGGTTTAATGTTGGATCTCGAGGGCAGACTTTTGGCCTGGAACCCAACTACCCGTGCTGCACAGTCAACCACCATCAAGGATACCCCAAATTCGTATCCAATATGTTCACAAGGTTTGGTTCAGACGCCATCGTGCACGCACTGCTCGGGCCAGCTGAAGTGACGACCACAACCAAATCAGGGGTGAAGGTTAACATCAAATGTGACACTAACTACCCTTTCGACAATGTGCTGTACTATCGGATCGACACAGCAGGCCCCTTTAAGTTCGCTTTCAGAGTCCCATCGTGGGTCAACAATGCAGACTCCAGTGTCTCCGTCGACGGAGCCAGGAGCAAAGGCTTAGACCCACATCCAACAACAGGAATACACAGCATCAACGTAATGCCTGGTAAACACGTCGTCATCGTCTCGTTCACTACATCACCCCGCGTTGAGCCACGAGCTAACGACACTGTCTCAATCTACCATGGCTCGCTCCTCTACTCGCTCCCGATCAGCTCAGAAGTGAGCAGCGTCAAGAGCAATTACCCAGGCGCCCCGAACAACGTGCAAGAGTACACCATGCGGCCAACCTCTAAATGGGGGTTGGCTATTGATCCGTCCAAGCTCCAGTTCAACGGTCTCCCCTCCAATACTCGGCTGCCTAATCCAGTCTGGGTTGAAAAAGGGACTCAGGTTTCGATTACTGCGAAAGCTTGTGAGATTAAATGGGAACTGACGGAGCCAAAGGATCAAGGGTATGCTCCGAATCCGCCGTCAGCGGGGAATCGGGAGTGTATTGGGAAGCCGTTTGAGGTTGAGTTGGTGCCATACGGAGCTGCAAAATTGCACATGGCAGAGCTGCCCACGGTAAATCTTGCATAGTTAAGGGAGGATGGTTGGGTATTAGCTTTGGTTTTGATGTTTTGATTCTGCATTTTCTTATGCGATCTACGGCTCATACGGACTGGTCCTCGGTTTCTGTCTTCAGAAACCCGGTTCAAAAGGTAGAGAAACATTCCCTAGCATATATTATAACAACATAACTACTCTATTACTCTTAGTAAGTACACACATAGCCATGAATACTAAGAGTTCCCAGTGCCGTATTCGTTGCATCAATTGAAGCATGATTGTAGATCCATTCGTGATGTTGTTCCAGAAACATCTAACTTCAAACTACGTGACTTTAACTTCGGAGACGGAAGAACTTCCAGCTCCGACGGTCCCTGAGCTGCCGTTCACCAATTGCCTCCGCGAAATAACTAGAGGACAATAATAAACACTAAATAAAGTAATTATAAAACCCAGCTCCGTCGGCAATTACAACGCCAATTACACCCAATATGTCTCCTGGTGTCTAATTTCCAACGTCTTATGCTGCCTTCTCATTGCCGCCCTGTCAATATCTGCGCAGGGAAGGCTGACATCGGACATACCAAAACTGCCCAAAAGAGGCCAAGAACGCCCCCCCCCCCAAAAAAAAAAAAAAAAAAAAAGCAAGAAAAGAAAAGAAAAAGAGGCCTGGAGGAAGCTAAGGGCAACTCCAAAGAACATCAACTAATATTTATAAATCAAATTCATCAAGACGACAAACGTCCCTTTTCTCCCTTCTCCCACACATTCCTTCTTTCCGCGTTATCAGACACTCATGCCGCGACCACGGAAGTCGAGTAGTCTCGGTGCAGATATCAGAGGGGACACCGGAGCTCCAGCTATGTCCACCATGGATTCCCGGGCTTCCATATCAGATTACCCTGAGTCGCCCTCGTCTTCGGTATTTTCCCTCCCCGCTTAGCGTCAAATGGAATCCCGATTTATTTCTAACGTGCTTGAATCAATGTAGGTGCGCAACCAGCGGAATGCTCCAGAAAGGAGCCGGAAATCACATTCAAAACGGCGGAGGGCGCGCTCACTATTCCGGCGATGGAAAGACCTTGCTCTCAAGCACACATGGTTGACACCACTCATCCTACTCCTCATTGTCCTCGCTATATACGCCGTGAACCCAACGGAATCCAACCCTGTACACTCCGCCATTTTCCTCTCGTACCCCACTGGCCGCGAAACTCCTAGCGGACCCACTATGTACGCCAAGGGCAGAAATGACCTCTACTTTGTTGGCTTCTACACGATCGTCCTATCCTTCACTCGCGAATTCATCATGCAGCGCATCATCAGACCATGGGGCGTGTCCTGTGGCATCAAGAGTAAGGCCAAGATGGCCCGGTTCATGGAGCAGGGGTACACGGCGATATATTTCGGGTTTTCCGCGCCATTTGGGCTCTACGTCATGAAACAGACAGATATCTGGTATTTCAACACGACGGCAATGTTTAAGGGGTTCCCGCATAGGACGCTAACGGCGGATTTCAAGGCATATTACTTGCTGGAAGCCAGTTACTGGGCGCAGCAGGCGATTGTGCTGCTGTTGATGCTGGAAAAGCCTAGGAAGGATTTCAAGGAGCTGGTTATGCATCATATTATTACATTGTCGCTCATTGGCCTAAGTTACCGTTTCCATTTCACCCACATTGGGCTTGCGGTGTATATCACTCATGACGTTTCGGATTTCTTCCTTGCGGTTTGTTTTACCCCCAATCCCGTTCTCTCTGCTTGTTGTGGCTGTTGGTGGAGGTGGCGTTTAGGCTAATCCATTTTCAAAATCCACAGACCTCCAAAACACTCAACTACCTCGATTCCCCAATCATTGGTCCTTACTTCCTCACATTCATTTGCATCTGGATTTACATGCGGCATTACCTCAACCTCCGCATTCTCTGGGCCGTCCTCACCAAATTCCAAACCGTCGGCCCCTTCATTCTCAACTGGGCAACCGAACAGTACAAGTGTCGTCTCAGCCAGGTCATTACGTTTATCCTACTAAGTGCCCTACAGGCCATCAATTTGCTCTGGCTGTTCCTGATTCTCCGCATCGCGAAGAACTACGTGCTGAGCGATGTGAAGCGGGACGAGCGGAGTGACAATGAAGATGACGAGGAGGAGCATGAAGAGGAGAAGCAAACTACCCCGACAAAGTCCCCTCAGATTGGTGATGGCTCTTCAAATGCCGCCGTCACAGGTTTTGGTGTGCTGAATAATGGTGCTACTGAACCGCGCGTTACAAGGAGGGCGGCGAAGGAGAAGGAAATTGCTGCTAGAGCTGGAGCTAATGGGGCTGGTGGTGATGATGATCGCCCGAATTGAAGAAAAAGAGCAGGTAATTGGGGGAGGAGATGTTACGAATGCACGTCTCCTGTTATAAAGTTGGTATAAAATAATGAGGAAAATTCTCGGGGCGCGAACTACGAAGGGCTATGGGGAAACTTCCCCGCTGTCGGTTTTATTTTAGAGGATTGAGGGCGTCAAAATTGAAGAAAAGTCATTGGCGTTAACTCACTCACCCATCCCATTTATTCATTCCTCGCTTCCCGGCCCCGTGTCCCCGTCCGATTGCCATACATACATACTTCGTGAAACATGTGCATGAGTTCAAATAGTTGGTTTCGAGAGAATACCCCCTTCCCTCGGCGTTTGTTTGCTAATCGATTGTTCTTTCTGCAATTCCTTATGTATATTGGCTTGTTATAGGTGTGTTTCGTTTCTCTATATATTATTATTAATATTATTATTAATATTGAGCATTATGTTTGAGCAAACCTTTTTCCGTTTAAGAATTGTGAATGAGTGATAATGTAAATAATGGTCCCTCCCCTTTTCTTTTCTCTGTTCAAGGTGGTTTTACAGGCTGATAACTTTTGCCATCTTCTTTGATTGTTAACTTGGAATCTTCTTGCTTCAGCTCTTTTTCCTTCTCCCCTCCTCAGTTTCATATTGCCTTTGGAGGGGAGAATGCTACATGTTGTTTAATTCGATTTCAGGCTGTTGTTTTACACCTTAGATCTTTTTTTATGATGACTTTCCCCTTTTCTTCTTTCCTTTTCATTCACCACTGTGTTTCTTCTCTTCTCTTCAGATAACATTATGCATAATGTTTTAGTGTTTCCCCTACCCTTCTCTACCCTTTTATATATAAATTTCTTCTCCTGCAGTTTAATCTTTGTTTTGGCTTTCTTTTACTTTTTAAATGGATTGCGGTTGGCCGAAACATGATTTTGAATATTTTAAGAGTCCCTCTTTTCTATATTCCTGTTTGATACTAGCCGATGGATATATCTCGAGGGCTTGCCTTTGGTGTATTGGGTAACATCTTATAAGGGTTTTTTTTTTTTTTCAATCTCCTTTATTACTTATCAGTGCGTGCCGCGCGCGTGCTTCTCTTGTTTTGCCCAGCATGAAGTACGGGTGTGTATCCCCAGGTTTAATCCGGGAGATGAAAAAGAACACAGGGAAGGTTTAGAATAATATATAAATGACTATATACACATCTACCATATAAATGCGATGCAAAAAGAAATGAATATGCCGAGTTGTTACTTGGCGCTTATTCCTTATTTTCATTCATTAGCTGGTAGATACACGTACTCGTACAAACTTGGGCATCCCCTCCCACTTCCACCATTTGTACTCCACTCTCCACTCCCACGTTCCGCATATTGCAACTCACATTTAAAAGTTAGACCTATATTCTCTCCGGTACTCTACTAACCGGGCTTGGAACCCCCTTCCACAACATGAACGATTTCTGTCCCGATATATTTTGCTTAGAGGTTGTTGCAGCAGCTGGCTATGTGGATTAATTGGGTTTGGCCCCTTCGTCTTCAGATTGCTCGGTTGAAGGAGTTGCAGGTCCATCGTCATCGGATTCATTCTCATCGGCCTGAAAAGATGTTAGGGAGAGATGTTTGTTTTTCTTTTTTGCAATGATACCACTAGGTAGGTGCTCCACTGCTCTACCTACATAGGCAGAGACCATTGCTTGGTTTAGGGGAAATTTGGTGGTGTGAGGGTAGGGCGATGTGATAAGAAATATAGATGTAAACCCAAAAAGCCAACGACACAAGGAGAAAGGAAATAATATCAATAAATCCAATATCCCAATTCTAAAATAGACCATTGAACCGTGATATATACATATATCACAATACAGGTAAGATATAAACTTTTAACGTACCTCTCCCTTCTCTGGCTTGGCTTCCCCCTTCTCAAGCTCGGCAGGAATTGACGCTTTTTGGGGTTCATCCGGCTCCTTCTCAACCTGTACAGGCTCAGCAGCGCTCATCTCTTCCTTTTCTTCAGATTTTGTAGTCGCTTGCTTCTCCGTTAATTGCGGTTCCTCGGGGTCCTTATGGGATTCTGGGACTGGCTTCGGGCTCTCAGAGAGGAGATATGCAGCGGCTGGAACAGTGAATGCAACTGATCCGATTAGCCTGTCCCAGCACAAGGTAGTTGTCAGTATTAGATAGCCTGTTTTACCAAAGGAAAGGGTAGGGGTTTTAATAACGTGGTTTTCTGCCAAGAAACAATGTCCCAATTAATTAAATCATAGAGTGCGAGTCACTGGAAATTTTTGAATGGAAATAAAAATTACATATAATTTAAGTATATAAAACATACCATGGCAAATCACTGGTTTTCTTAACCTCGAGGCCGGAGGCATATGTCCTTCTTGATACCTGCTGCCAAACCCGCGATGAAGCTCTGGTGCCGGCTACTCTGGTGGATTGTTGAGCGGTGAAAAAAGTGCGGATGAGAGGTGATGACCGAAAGACAACCATGGTGGGCATATATAGACTGGTTGTCTGGTTCTGTTTAATGCAATTGGGGTGCAATTGGAGGGATCTTGCAGGTTGAAGTTGGATAAATATGAGGGGAAAAAAAAGATGGGGAAATGTTAGCTGGGAACGGGCAAGTTCCAAGATTTCCCAAGAGGCCCAAGTGTTGAAGAACACGTGACTGATGATGACAGCGGGTATTTCACGATGACTAAGGGAGTGACAGTTGGGTCATTAAAACTGCGTATATGGGGGCAGTTTTAAGAAAATGCCATGGTAGATAGGGAAAGGAAATTGTGCTATTAGTTTAACAGATCTTTTAGTTGTAGTATATATGGACGGAGAGTGCAAGTAGAGACAGTAGTCCGGTAAGTTAACTACCTCTGTTAACTATTCTTCAAAAGTCATCCCACCCTCTCAAACTTGTAAACGCGGGGACATCTATCAAACAACCACTCAGTCCGACCTTTACCCGACCAAACAAACTCAAACATATAACAGCCAAACAATCCCAGGAAGAGGGCCTCATTTTGCATGCAGCTTTTTTGGCCTGCTTTTTAACCTTCTTCTCTGATCAGTCCCGCAGCTTCTGGCAACTGGTCAGACTAACTGCATATGACCCCTCGGCTACCTTAACTACATCATGCAGACTGATAGCTTCTGAGTTGGCCGTGTTGTCCCTTGTTGCCTATACACCTAACAAGACATCATCTTCTTGTAAGTTAGCTTCAGCTTTGCTGCACTTTCCCAATTCCAGGTCTATGTATCATGCTATCAGGATTCTGACATCCTACTTGTACATGAACATATCCGCTAATTTCTTGGTTGCTACATTAGTACCGAGATTTCCCACTGTACGAACAAACAGATATCATGGCCTATGAAAAGCATACGGCCCAGCAGAGCTTAAACGCTCTACTGTCAAAGCTGTCTGATCCGGACCCCGACATCCGGTATATGTCTCTCAACGACCTGTTAACCACCCTCGAACAGCCAAACTCTGCCTTCCTCTCTCAGGATACACAATCTTGCTCGAGACTGGTAGAGGGCCTGCTGAAAGCTCTCGAAGATCAGCATGGTGAAGTGCAAAATCAGGCCTTGAAATGGTATGTGTTGTAGGGCTTCAAAACCACCGTTGAAATCTCCTGTGGAACATCACATTTCGCAACACTAACTTTTTTCGAATTTCTCCCACAGCTTAAAACCACTTGTCGTTCGCCTTCCACTGGAAATACTAAGTCCCTTAATCGATAAACTCATTTCTATGACGAACTCTGAGACCATTGATACGTCAGTTCCCAACACGGCACTGAGAATCATATTAGCAGCTTTGCCCCGTCCCGACCCCGGCGCTCCTCCTACTCGAGAATCGCAAGCAGGGTATTTAGCCGTCTCCAAGGTTCTAATTCCTGAACTTGTAGGGGAAGCCGGGCCATCTAAACAGCCATCAAAAAGGAAGGGAATGTTGAGGAATGATCCGCAGAGGGGTTATAGTAGCGAGGCCCTCGATGTGCTGATCGAAGTGGTAAAGAACTTTGGGCCAATGCTGAATGAGTCGGAACTGGCATTTCTGGAGTCGACCGTGATGGGTATTGTTGAAAACGATAATGCAGGAACTGTAGTTATAAAGAGAGCGTTGACTGCTGTTTCGGCTCTTCTAGCGTATTTCGCCGATGGGCAGCTCAGCAAATTCGTATCAAACTTGATTGAGAGCTTCCGATCACCACACTTGACATCCACTCGCCGTCGACATCTTATTGCAACAATAGGGGCATTGGCTAGGTCCATTCCGGCCAAATTCGGGTCTTATGTGAAAACTTTGGCCCCGTTTGTGCTTTCAGCTGTTAGTGAGCAAGAGTTGGACGAAATGGATGACGACGCCTCGGATTTAGGGGAACACGATCCTGTAATGGATGAGTTGCGTGAAACAACACTGGTGACGCTGGAGACTTTACTCGGATCTTGTAACGCCGAAATGCAACCTTACCTTGGGGATTCAATAAATGCGGCCTTGCGGTATCTCAAGTACGACCCCAACGTAGCTGAGGTTGAGGATGAAGAAATGGGCGGCACGCAGGACGAAGAGAGTGATGATGATGGAACTGAAGAACCCGATGATGACAATGACGACTTTGATGATTTCGAAGAGGAAGAAGGTTACAGTGATATAGATGATATGAGCTGGAAGGTCCGCCGATGCGCTGCCAAAGTTCTATACACGATCATTGCAACTCAAGTGAATGATTCAAAAGTCTTGAGGGAAGATTCTATCTACGAGCAAGTCGCACCCGCTCTTCTCGCAAGGTTCACTAAGGAAAGGGAGGAATCCGTTAAGCTTGAAGCTGTCGCCAGTATTACTTGTCTGGTTAAGAAATCCACCGAAATTTCAGCTGCTGTCGACCCTGACGTCTTCTTTTCTGATGCTTTTGGAAGATCGAGAACGTCCAGAAAAAGGAGAAGGCAAGATAGTGATGCTGGTCTGTTTGATTTAGAGTCAGAAGTCGCCTACTCGCACGCCATGTGCTCCCCAATTTCCATTCCATCAACACCAAAGACAGGTCCCCAGGCAGACATTGCAAAACTGACTCCTAGTATCATTCAGAATATCGTCAAGTTATGGAAACGAGCATCTATACCATTGAAGCAAGCCGCGATTGCGTTGCTGAAAAGCTTGGCTCTTGTTCGTTTTGGAGTACTTGCTGATTTCCTACAGCAGATTGAAGACCCGATCGCAGACTCCTTAAAGACATCTACATTGTCGGGAGGGTTATCTGTCTCTGCAGGTACAACTTCTGTCAGTGCTAGCAGCTTGCAGATAGAAACTCTTAGTTTGGTTGCTACGATATCGAAAACGCATGCTTCTAATGCGCTTCTGCCGTTCCTCATTGCGCTTATCCCCGGAGTTGCTAGCTCTGTGAACGATAAGAATTTTAGGGTTGCAAGTGAAGCTCTTGGTGCGGTTGAGGAGATCGCGAAAGCCTTGACACCACCGCGTGTCTCTGCTAGTGAACATGATCTTGGATCACAGCTCGAAAAGCTATTCGATATCATCGTTGATAAGATTGCTGACAACAGCTGTGACCTGGAAGTCCGCCAGCGAGCCATCCACGTTCTTGGTGTATTGCTGGGCCGCACGTCCGGAGGACAGGGGACAAAATTCATCTCTTATGCCCAACGAGAAACGGGGCTGTCACTGCTAGTTGACCGCCTACGAAATGAAACTACAAGACTTGCTGCAGCTCGTGCTATCGATGATATTGCTCTATTTGCCAATGGTCCCGAAGACGTCACTGCACCCTGGGTCCATGATGTAACCTTGGAACTTGGAACCCAGCTTCGCAAATCCGACCGTGCGTTGCGAGGCTCTTGCTTGGATGCTCTCAAAAGTCTTGCAATTAATCCACATACCCGCGCACTCTATGACCAAAAGACGATACAGGTTCTAGCTGGCTTCCTCCAGCCACTCCTCAATACGGAGGATCTGCATCTTCTCACTCCAACTCTGGTTATCCTAGGGAAGTTGATTCCTGGAAATGCGCAAGAGCTCATCAACAATAACATCGTTACTGCCCTTTGCTCCGTGGTACAGGCACCTCTGGTGGGGACAGTTTTAAAAGCATACTTACTTTTGATTCGAGTGATCGGGGAGCAGGGAGCAGGGGCTCTACTTATGAAGGCTTTTTTGCGAGATGTTGGTGTCAATGGAGATCCTGCTGTTGTTGGAAGAGCCATTGGAACACTGCTTGTGTACGAAGGTCCGAAGATTGGCGTAAAGATGCAAGATTTCTTGACGGAACTTCAGACAGCGCAAGATGCTCAGCGAAAATGCTTGGCCCTTGCCGTCCTAGGTGAAGTTGGCCTTCGAATGGGATCTGCCTGTCCATTGGAACCCCAAGTTTTCATCTCGAGTTTCAACTCTAAATCCGACAAAGTACGATTATCTGCAGCCGTCGCCCTTGGGAATTCCGGCGCGAGCAATATAAAATTGTATTTGCCTGTTATTTTGGAAGGACTGGAGAAGTCCACTTCATCAAAGTACCTTCTACTACATTCTCTGAAAGAGATCCTTCAGTACCCTGAAAGTGTGCGGCCGGACGTGGCACCGTTTGCTACGCGTCTTTGGCAAAGACTGCTCTCTGCTTCTGATGACGAAGATAACCGTGCTGTTGGCGCGGAATGCATTGGAAGACTGGCCCTTATTGATCCGACCTCATATATCCCCTTGCTTCAGGTAAAATAACCACAACACATCAGCTGAGAAGATTTTCTAGAAACTAAATTCTTGCAGGAATACCTTTCAAATGAGAACCCGGCAGTCAGGGGCACAGTCATCTCCGCCTTCCGATATACACTTGCCGATTCCAGTGACTCTTACAATGATGTTTTGCGGCCTCTCATCATCCCAGTTCTGGTTACGATGCTCAATGACACGGACCTGGGAAATCATCGTCTAGCCCTAACAACGGTCAATTCCGCTATCCACAATAAGACCAGCCTTGTTATTCCACATCTCAGCAAAATATTACCAGCTGTTATCAATGATACCCGAATAAATCCCGCCCTTGTCAGAGAGGTCCAGATGGGCCCGTTTAGACATAAAGTCGATGTCGGTCTGGAAGTTCGAAAAGTAAGGAATCACCAAATATATTATTCGTACATCCTAAGTTATCTAACTAACTTTCAAATAATAGAGTGCCTATGAGACCCTCTACGCCTGCGTAGACGTAGCCTTCGGAACCCTGAACATAGCCGAAATCTTTGACCGTATCTTAGCCGGCATCGAAGACGAGCAGGATATCCGCACCCTATCTAGCCTGATGATATCAAAATTAATCACATTCGCACCAGATGAAACACGCGCCCGTCTAGACGCGCTAAGCGAACCCTTCCGCACCGTATTATCGACAAAGCCCAAGGAGAATGCTGTTAAGCAGGAACTTGAGAAGGCGCAGGATGCATCATTGGGTGTGCTGAAGATTTCGCGCGAATTACAAAAGGCATTTCCTGGCGCGGAGACGTCGGGTGAGCATCATGCGTGGAAGGCATATGTGGAGTGGATTGGGAAGGAATTTGCGGTTCTGATCCGGTCGTTGGCGAAGGATTAATGGGCTAAGTTTGGATGTTGTGTTTTGTTGCGCTGCTGGTATTTATATCAGTTCTTCTTAACTGGGCAACTGCCATTGTATCTATATTCCGAAGGGATATTGAATTTCATGGTAGATTGAAATTCTGTTTCCCTACGCCTTCTCTCACATTGAACCTGGTATTTTCGCTATCGGATTATGTTTGAACTGAACGGAAAATGAGAATATTGATATCGAACACAGAGACAACATGACTCTATGCCATCTTCAAGGGAACTTCGAGAATTCGAATATATTCTGGTATTCTGGAAGCACTCGCATCTTAGTACACTAAGATATTTGCAGAGTTCTTCTTCTTCTTCTTCTTCTTCTTCTTCTTCTTCTTCTTCTTCTTCTTCTTCTTCACAAGTGCTAAAGCTCTTCTTTCATTATTTATAATCTTGAAAGATCATCTCATGCTATTCAAAGGCCTGATTGTTGATTATCATCAGGAGAATTGAGTTCGTTACTAGACCAGCTACTGCGGATGCCAGTTGAAGCTTTATAATCATGTACGGGTATCTTGGGCAAGGTATAAATGCTTCGTGTCCCGCCCCCATGCCTGTTAGGTTCTCACATCCAGATTACCTGGGGTTTGCGTGCCGAGCTATCCCGCTCCACGAGCATATAGCACATAGCCTAACCCCCTCCATTGATGGATTTTCCCAAAGTTTTTAGCATATCTACCGCGGCAATAGATTTCATCAGATTTCCATCTGATAAGTCTCCTGATAAAGGGATGGAGCGCTGTGTCGCGAATCAAACTTCACTTTTGTTATGAACAGGGGTGTGTTGCCGGTTCGCAGATCAACTCGATTAGCTTGGCTTGGCTTTCGTTTGTCGTCTCTCTCAAAAGCTATGAAGACAGTTCCTACGTGATAGCAAACTCGCGGGTTATCACTTGGTAGACCATCAAAAGTCCTAGATATTGCTCTTCCAGAAGTGTTTCTTAAACTCAGAAGCCATCTCATGTCAGACTATGGAGCTGGTAAATCGCTGAGCATCATGCTCCGGTACGAGCAATTTGTTCTTTTCCTGTAACCTTGTCCGTATTACGGACAAGATGGCAGATACAGAGCAGAGACGAAGGGGGTTGAGTGGGGTCTTCAGAGGGCCGTGGCGGTGCTGAATGACACTGCGATAACTGCCATCTCCCTCTTGAAAAATTCTTCAAAAATCGGCCTCTAAATAGAATACTACAACGGAGATTATCCATACTCTTGTACGATGTACCTGAAGTCACTGCACATTTGCACTGGGATCCTGAGCACGGCTGTCAATTAAGTGGGAGCAGAGGGACAAAGAAAGATTTCGGACCAACTGCGTGATAGACATAAGTCAGCCAATCCGGAGAAGTGACTGAGAGTTGGCCAAGTCTGTTAAAACAGTTCGCCTGATATGCTATGTCGAGTTTCCCTTTTACTCAATCTGTGAAAAGGCATATAGAAGACTCTGAAGACTATATACTATTGACCTCCTCATTGCCAAGTACGTGTCTAGGTGGATATTGATTAGTAGTGACTTCCAGAGTGTCAGAGCGCTTAAATATCACTTGCAAATTGCTATATTTACCAATGATCTGAAAGATGGTAACTATGCATGTGTTGGGATGATTCGGAGATATCCGATCCAAACGTAAGCTCCTAGGGACCTGGGGAATATTCTCTGTGATCAAGATGACGCCGAGCGGAAAGTAGTCGAAACTACGTTTTTGAGATACATTGTGCACGAATCAAAATTGAGGGCGCTTAACTTTAAATTTCAGTCTCTTTACAAAGAAAATTATAAACAGTGGTAGTTAACCCAGAAAATGCATATCATCCAAGGAATCAATCTTATCACGTCCAGATACAGCAATCGGTGCCATCCCGAAGTTGGAGTCATAAACTCAAATAACTACTAACTAGTTCCTCCGATAGACGGAGCCTTCAGAAGCGATCATACAAATAAGCGCCGCTCATGCTCTTTTTTGAATCACAAACCTAGAAACAAACAATGGACGTGAATCGGTAGCTGGGAAACCTTGTCAAAAGATCATCTAAGGTGTTGGTGAAGTCTTGCATGCTGTAAACCCACTCGAGATATTTTATGATGGCGTAGAGGCAGTGAGTGGAAAGGAACAGTTTGGCTGGTCGACCATTCAGCGACTCCGGTTGGATTGTTGAGGGCTGGCTTGAAACTTGGAGTTGATGTGAGGACACTCTTTAGAAATCCTTTTGCTTTGGACTCAGAAAGTTGAGTGAGCGAGTTTCCATCAAGAGGGAATACTGGTAATTATGTAATTACTCTGTACCTACGAAGGATCCTACGCAGCATTTGTAAATCTTGTGATAGTTATCCTATTTGAAGCGGGATTAATTGGGTAACTAACTATCTATCTAGTTATTGTTCCATCTGTGGCACCAACAGTAACCAACCATCCCGCATAAGAAATAAACTCACAAGAGTCACGCAACGACTCACAGCATAACTCCCCCGGGCCGTTCCCAGGGACTGTTCGCAACTGTGGAATAAGTTGATGGAGCGCGCTTCGAGAGTTCGCACCCTGCAACCCTCCAAGATTGTGAGACATACCGGCCGCAGCGCATTCCCGTAAAAGCAAAGCAAGCAGAAGAAACTCAACCACGGCCTTTGACTGGCCAACTTGCAACCGTTTTGCTGCGACCGCCTCTTGCCCCCTTACAACGCTAACAACTACTGCAACTGGCTGACACTCCACGAATTGTCCAAGGTAACCTTTCTGATCCCACAAAGCCTGGGGCTGTGCGATGCTTGCGAGTGGCGTTTGGGTTCAGGGCTGGGCAAGAAGCGGTCCTTTACGAATTTTGGTGTCCGAGTTCCCAAAAGGAGAGCGAAAGGCTGTGTGTAGAATGTGAAGCCAAGCGTGAACCCTCTAAGTTGGTTTGAAGCCCCTCTTCAAGGGGATCAGTTTCAAGCTCTTATGAGCGGAGAAGACGAGGAGGTCGACCTGATCATTTCTTACTTTTTTCTATCATTCTTCTCTTTTTCCCGCTCTTTATCACCACCCCAGACGTTCTACGTCCTTGACAAGGAGTCCCTCTACACTGCTTTGACATCCATCATCTCCATGCTGCCTTGAACGTTTTCTTTTGGTGCAAAATATTTCAGGCCTTAGCTTCAGGTCGAGCATACAGAGCCTCGCACTGTTTCAAAGGCTGTTTGCCCCCCTCAGGCGAGGACCCGCACCACAATCTCAATGCGTGTGAAAAGCCATCGTTCTATCTTTGTATCACGAAGCGCTGAGAGTGCTCCCTGCAACAACCAGAGGCTAGCCTCTTCCAACGAAATCGTTTATAGCTGGCTACCCAATATACCTCCTGAGAACTTCCCAGGTCGCAGCAAGTTTAGTGTATCCGACGGAACCTGTCTGCTCCCAGGCATTGAAGAGACTCTTGCTCTTTTCCGTCGTTGTTATTCTTAGGAACCAGCACTTTACAGCATGAGGCCGCGAGTGCAGGTTATTATTTCGAATAATAACGATTATGAGCATCATAACACCCACGGCAGGTATTCATACCTGCACACTCCAGCAGAGCTCCATGCTCCGACATTTCCAAAACAGAACCCATCGCAGAGAATCCCCTCGGTTCCTGCGAATGCGGCAGAACCGCCTTTTCCAACACCGTTAGACCACCGCACCCATAGCCGCCCTTTCTCATATATACCGTCAGTCATGCATCATGACATCCTGGAGAAGCCAACGTCCTCACACCCTCATACTCAAAGCGCACCGCCATTATCAGAACACCCGGCACATTTTGCTCCATACGCAGATAATATAGAAAACGCAACCCCAAATGTCCAAAGCCAGCCGAGGATATCTCCGTTTCCTCAGCTCCCCCCAAATGTCGTACTATTCCCTACTCGGAGCCAGTTCTTGATCAAGTCCCCATCAGCCGCACATGAGCAAGAAGGACGAGAAAATGAGTTCATAATTGGGCCCGACAACAACCCGCTGGAATCACATACTACTTCGCCAGCATATAACCCGCGATCTATCACCCCAGCCTTTCGTGTGGGCCATATTACGATACCAAACAATCACGATCTAGGCCATGTTACAGGTCATGTGACGCATCCAAATCAAGGATTGAGAGGCGATACATGGGTTCATGGACTCTGTGATTGCTCAGATTTCGGTACTTGCTGTCTGGGAATATTTTGCCCGTGTATTCTATACGGTCGGACGCAGTATCGGTTGAACAGGAAATCAGATCTAAAGGACCCTACAAACCTACTAGGCTATGAAACCTGCAATGCATCCTGCACTGCGATGGCTCTCTTATGCGGATGCCAATGTACGTATTTCTCCCCTACATCTGAGCCTGGGCCTTCCGTCCGTTTTCTATCTTTATCGTCTTCTTATAATAAACCACTCTTCCCTGTATGAATATACTAACTCAACCATGACAGGGCTAATGGCAACGATACAACATTCCCGCACCCGTCGTGCGTATGCAATACCGGGTAGCATTCCATCAGACTGCGTTCGGGCAACTTGCTGCACATGCTGCACCCTCATCCAGGATGAGAAAGAGATCAAAGTTCGAGAAGAAAGCGCCCGACAAATGGTCTTGACGCCCTACCTTCCACCTAGCCATATGACGTTCAGTCCCCCGCCGCGCTAATATTTACCTTCATAGCTATCGTCTTTATAATGGGTATAGTTTAAGTAAATATTTACAAACACCTCCAAAATTATGACATTCCCTCGACATCATCCCCTTTCCAACTTACGAACGACGAGACTAGCAAATGAAAGGAAAAGAAGAAGCAAAAAGAACAAGTTATGTACCTAACGGCCACCCTCCTTTCCTCTACTCCATTACCTAAACATTCTACTTTACGAGCTCCGGATACACACCCACATTTCATAGAGATTCGCCCACTTAAATACCCCCTTACAGTATGATTTAACGAATGCAAGCTTAGTTTTCGTGTGATACCCTCTTCTTCGAGTCCTGGAAAGAGCAATATTTTCCATTTACCTATTTTACCTTTCGCCATGTATATAGAGTAAGATATAGCTGTTTCTAACGGTTCAGCCAGATATTTACACTGGACTGGTCGATCTGTAGCGCAGTATGCATTGTTTTCATATATTTTGTCCCATTTTCCACTTTCATTCCATTCTTTTTTCAAAAAAGATATTTAGATGCATATCAGTTCATAATCCCCTTTTCCTTTGAAAGCAAAGGACAGGGGTTTGTCAATACAATTCTGTCAAATTCTTGTGGGGCTTGACGAAGAACCAGATGATCCTGTCTGTGAGTAGTTATGCATTTTATGAATGAGAACAAACACAATATTTCTCGTTATTTCTATTATTGAGTATTACCCAGTCTGGGATTAATTCATATGTCTGATTGTTTTAATTTGTCATAGATGCATGCAGTCATGATGATTTTCATTCCAGTTTGAAAGGTGATTTCTTATTGCTTCAAGTCTGTACATAAATGAGCATGATATGCACAACAGTTTATTCATTAACATAAAGTGCAATGACTATTTTTGCCATCTGTTGTATCATTATTAATTTAATTCAGTCCTCTGTTTACAAGCTATCTAGATATTTCTTCACAGTACTCCGTTTTCTGCCTTTCTCTCCTAATGGCCCTCGGCACCAAGACTCTACAGATCTTGGCACCATCTCTTGGCATTATAAGCTTTTCAAACTTTAAGTTTCCCGCTAAACCTAAGGATTCACAACTTTCTATTGGTGAAATTTATACATCACGTGATATATCATCCCCAGACTGGTTATTTCTTGGCGAGGGATGTAGCTGACTAAGCTGAATGAATACGAGACTTGAAACCTTATCTCATCCAATATGCTCTTCAATCAGGATTTCAACGACAATCCATCTACACGAATAACATTGTCTGCTACAACCAACTGGTCTGGAATGGAATAAAAGAATGCTAATTTTGAAGACGGAACAAGGGAGAACCTCGCAAGAGATGAACACCAGAGTATCACGATTTGTTTAAGCCTTTGCCCCTGCGCCTCTCTCCTTCCACCATGCCTCCTCCATCCAAGATAACGGCGTAAGCCAAAAGGGATTCTTTTTTTCCTCTTCGACTGGCTGCAATAGCTAGACCAATTTCATACACTCATTTCTAGCAATTCTGAGCGTATCGCCTTATTTTTCCCTGCCCCTCCTGATTTTCGTCGCCACGAGTCGCACGTGTGTTCCCCGAACGGACACCGAACATACAACACCCAGGCCGTGGCGGTGGCGGTAGTCCCTGATTTAACCTTGTCCAAGCCCACTTCAACGGCATTGGAATCAGGGTGGGCCAAATTGACATCTTTTTTCTGTTGACATGGGACATATTTTGTGGACGAATATACCTTGATTACTCAAGTTGATCGGAAGAGGTATATACATTAGAAAACGGATAATTACCTGCTTCTGCCGGCATTCGTTTGATCTCTTTACACCAAAGACTACTGGATGTGCGGATGGCACTTGAGCACAACTCCCTGGACCGTGGGCACTGGACGTTATGAGTTTTGTAGGATGGCTATTGTCTCGCAATGCGTCGGACCCTTCTCACCCAAGTTGCCCGATCACTGCATTGGCGAAAGGGGGTAAGTAATTACCTGGATTGTCTCCTGTCTTTTTCTCACTCATATCCTCATAGGTGTTGCTGGTTCTGATACTAATTGCATATGGGGTTTCTTACATCTCTAGGCACCATAATCATAAATAATACCTTTACTCTTACGCTAACTGAAAATGCTGTTTTCAAGCCATCTTGCACGGAAGTTCCTGTAGTCAACATCGAGAATCCAACTTCAATTGCTGACATAGACCAGCCTTTCTACGCTTCTACCTCACCCCAGATGTATGCGATCGCCACTGCCACCGTGGTCAGTTACCTTCTCGTAATCATCCTCTTCATAACACCGCGCACATTCTTTATCGGAGGTCGTGGTGGTGGCGGTGCCAGCTTCCTCGGGAGGCGTGGGAGGTTCACTGGCTCGTATGGCGGTTCATCCGTAATTGGCGTTGGTGGCCGTCCGTGGCTGCAGAAAGTTGCTGCCGTTACAACTGCAGTATCTCTAAGTATTGCGACGGCGGACTCTTTCCGCGTTGCTAAAAGTCAATATGACCGCGGCTACATAGACTCCAGCGCTCTGGCTGCTGAAGTCATCGGTGGTGTGGAGATTCGGATAGTCCGCATTATTTCGAGCACCTTTCTTTGGCTGGCACAGGTCCAGACTTTAATTCGTTTGTTCCCACGCCACAAGGAGAAGGTCATCATTAAATGGACTGGATTTGCATTAATTGTGCTTGATGTAATATTCAGCCTTCTCAACAGCTTCATAAACCGAACGCTTATGGCAAGACAGCCGAGGAATATCGTGGAAGCGATACCGGCGCTCAACTACTTATTCGATTTGTCCCTGAGTTTGCTATATGCCGCTTGGGTTATTTTTTACGGTCTTTCTAAACACCGTTTTGCCTTCTTCCACCCCAAAATGCGCAATATCTGCCTGGTGGCTCTGTTGTCTTTAATTGCAGTTCTTATACCCATTGTGTTCTTTGTGTTGGATCTTTCGAAGCCTAATATAGCCGGATGGGGTGAGTATATTCGCTGGGTTGGGGCAGCAGCGGCGAGTGTTGTCGTTTGGGAATGGGTCGAACGGATTGAGGCTCTGGAAAGAGATGAGAACAAAGACGGAATTCTTGGGAGAGAAATCTTTGATGGGGATGAAATGCTGGAGGTCACCCCATCGGAGGAGGTCGATTGGCCCGGTCAACGAAGTAATAAACCTAACGGCGGAGGAGGTACAGGATCCGGGCCAATCTGGGGTCTAGCTCACAGACCACTGAAGACACGAATCACGCTCCAGAGCCGCCTACCGCGGACGATCAGAAAATCCGGACAGAGGAAAACAACCCCAAGTTCTCTACTCACTGTTGCTGGTGTAGATGCACATCTTACCCCTACCCAGCTTACTACGACTCCAGTCAGTCGAGCGGATACTACTAGTGCTGCTAGCACTGTGTATAGGGTCCGCTATCATTCCATGAGGAGTTTCATTTCCCCAAACGTAAATTGTGCGCCAGATGAGCAACACCGGAAGGAGTTTGCGACCCCCATTAACCGAGCAAGTAGCGGCATTGGTCAATATGATATATTGCCCCCGAAACCTGTTAAGCAATGGTTCAGGTGGATAGCGGTCCCGAACCCATTTAAACGACAGCGCGCCTCTCCGCCCATAGAAGTTGCAACAGCCCAGGCAACAGTAACGCAAACTTCGCAGCCAGATTCTTCCTCAACAGACTTAGCAGATGACACTGCTGAGAAGGATAAACCCCGAAACATTAAATCCAAACTCGACATGATTCTTACATATCTCCCCTGGGAAAAAGGCAGATGTGCTCATGAACATCAGGATTCTGAAGCATCTCTGCCAGTCACGGTAATTCCGGCACCAGCAAGGGTTTCACGATTGCAATCACCACACAGGCACAGAGAGGTACCTGCCGTATCAACAGAGGAGAATTACATTATGCGGCAAGACGATTCCAATCTCCCAGTGATGCTAATTCCTGTGCAGCCTCGGTCATCAAGGGCCTGGTCGCGGACTACTGTGGAGCCACCATCCCCGGATGAGGATTTGAACAGCACAGCAGGTGGTACCTCTCCTCATTCCAGAACTCCGATTGAAACACCCCAACTTGGAGATTCAAACGAGCGTGGTAGATCCGATTTATTTGTATTGGGCCGCACAATATCGTCTAGAACAACAAATCGTGCTTCTTCAACTTCGATATCGTCCGTTCATGCTTACAACAGGGGTGCGCGACGAATCTTTTCGGGGACGGAAGTGCCTGTATTGAGGGAGGAAGAGGATGCGATCATTCAGGTTGTCATGGAAGATGCTTCTTCCTCTGAGGATTCTGCTTCTTCTCCTCCTTCTTCTGAACCTATCCATTCCACCACGGAACAACCACTCAATGATGAAGGGCATATCAATGCCCCGCCTGGCCCATCGCCATCAATGTCGTCACCCACTCCCACGACTCAATCTCGACATGTTTCCTTTTCGAGCACAGATCACGGTCGAGATAGAGATCGAACTCACTCAGCTACTCAACCAGTATCGTCAACAAATCTTGACCGTGGTGACATCGGCGTTGGTGGTAGTTCCCAACTCAGAGATATTGATCTTGAAGTGCAGCACCGTCATTGAAAAGACATTTCTCTGGGTGTGACTTTCAGTTAGTATGATATACACTAACTATCTCCTCGGCTGGAGGCGAGGCAACATTAGGATACTTTTCTGCTGGGCGGATTATGAGCTCAGATTAGCTCCTTACTGCCACTCCTGGTAGTATAGGTCAATTTTGGCCATGAGCGCAAAAGTACGCTAACATTGCCTCACCTCCAAGCAAGGACATGGTACAGAAATATACCTTGTCTCAGAAACCATAGCACCAAGTTATCTCTTCCTTTAACCGCTATTCTTCAGACGACTGGAGACGTATGCTCATCTCACTCTATACTCCGTATAGTTAGCTTATCTTGTATGGTTAGCGTGGAGTTTTCGTTTGGGGCTATGGAAATTGGCAAACCATTTTGGCCCAATGGGTTATGTATCATTTATTGGGATGGGAGGTTTTTCCGTGGAAGGAATCCTTTTTGAAGGGTGACCTGGATTTTGGTATAAAACATTGGATAGATAATCTTTGCTTGCCACTTATCTTGCTTGGGCAGTTTGCGTTACCTACGCTGAATGTTAAATTGAACTTTTGTTCACAGCAACTATATATAACTTCAATTTTATTTTGGATGCTATATCTTGACTCTTATTCTCTTGCCTACAATGTTCGAGGCTCTCGGCGTGGGTGAATTCTTCCATGGTTGGGATAAATAATTTCACGAACGATGCGTAAGAGTCCAGAAGAATTGTGACGTTAGAGAAAGTAACACACCAGGCATCCATCATGATGGATGCTCTGCGGGATGATCTCAGCTGACTATGGTCCTTGGCTCTCACTAGTTAAATACCGAGAGTTCCCCACGTCGCGGTTTATCTTTCAAGAGCGTCATCAATGGGAGCCTTCAAGCACTTCTCTAAACAATCGTTTGGGAGAAACCTCCTAGACAGCAACTCGCAACAGCTATCACAGCCCTCACCTCGTCAAGCTGCGAGTGAAAATACTGGGGTTTTATCGGATTTGGTAGATGTCATCAAGTGCCAACTGAGCGACTGAAGCAAGTAACCTATCGATGAAACATATTGACGGAAAAATATGTCCAACGTCCATGCCAACATGTTTGGAGCTTCTGTGGGCGATCTCGCAATCGCTCGCAAGAGGCCTTCCCTTATGTCTTTGCCTTTGAACCTCATTGCTGCAATTGTGGCGCATGTAAGTGCCTACGCCGCTTTTGCTGGAGAAAATTCTTGCCCTACGCCCAAAGAGCCGTTGCTGATCCGAAATCTTTTTCCTATGTAGCTAGAAAATGTTGCAGACCTCGCACGCCTCTGTCGCACATGTCGCGTGCTGAATTACATGACTCTTCCCCTGCTCTACAAAGATCTTTCTCTTACTTCGTACGACAAGATCAGGTACCGCGATGAAATCGCCGAAGGATGCGGTAGTGCCAGCCCGTTTTCCATGGCTTTAAACGTGGTGGTGACAAGGAACATGGGTGGGCTGGTGCGATCTTTAACATTGCGAGGGCATTGGAGGGAAGATGAATTAGAGGAGCATGCGAGAGTCGGGAGAGTACCAGACTCGTCAATGATGCTGAATATCGTGGTAAGGGCTGCTGTGGATAAGATGTCTGCTCTGGAATCTGTCAGGTATGAAGCACTTTTTTGGAGCAAGTCAAAGATATAAAGGAATTTTTTTTTCTTAGAAAAAGAAAAAGGGACATTTGCTGATAGGAATGATTCTTTTTTTAAATCTCTTCTCGTGGGATAATAGCTGGCAGCTTAACACAAAAATGCTGGAGACAGTTTATCAAGGTCTCGCCCAGCTACCTAATTTAACCTCGTTGACAGTGCGGTTTCCATCAAGTCGGCATCCCCGACCGACTGCTGTTATTCCGCCAATGCCACATCTACGATGCCTTAAGATCACCGATATCGACCCACTCTGTTACCCCGATGATATTTCCACGTTACTCTATGAAAGCAAAAAGCTTCGGGAGTTGGGATTGCACTGGTCTTCCCGCATGCGGGTAGAACATGAGGCCAGTGTCTCCCTGTCTGATTATTTTCGCAAGTGTCTTGCTGCTAAATCGCCGTTGACCATCAAAAAGATATCGTTCCAAAATCTATATGCATTCCACCGGGAGGAGGTTATGCATGCCCTGGACCACTCCGTGCTTGAAGACTTAACCTTGCTTAACGCTCCAAAGGGTGCAGATGATAATGTATCTTTCGTGGAGTACAGCTGGCCGTTGCCAAAATACGAGATGAAAATAAAATCCTTTCGGTCTGATCGCTTTGATACAAGGAGCTGCGAGTTCTTGGCCAAGGTTACAGAAGTGGAACGGCTATATCTGGTGAACGGCTTCCGAAATGCTGGCGATTACATCAACAGTCCCAGAAATTTATACTCGCACTCCTCCACAAGCCCTACGCCATCTTCTAGTGATGTATCTTCTCCTAAACGAAGCAAAAATGCATCTGCTAATTGCGCATACCCCGCGTCTAGAGCGCATATCGTCAATTTCACATCTCAGTCCCATCAATCCATGTCTAATTTTCAACCCTATGTACGTGACTTATTTGTCCAAACAATTACCTCCACGCAAGGACCTAGACTCCGTCATCTTCTCCTCCCTTCTCGATGGCCTCTTCCGCCTGCCCTGATCGGACGCCTTGTGCGTTCATGTCCCAATTTAGAGCAGCTTGCTCTAGCAACGGAGTTGTCCAGCATGGAATCAGTCAGCTTTCTTCTCCCATTTTTACTGAAACTCGTTGCTCTTCGACTCCTTATCCCAACTTCTTATGCCGCCTCCGATTCCAACTCAGGGCAAGGGATTTTCAGTCATGATGCCCATCAAGTGGTTGATATGGATGACCGCATCCACAACGAAACAATGGGCGCGTCGTTGGCGGATATGGAATTATTTGGAACATTGAAAATAATCGGCCTTGGCTGGAAGGCATGGGAGCTGGGCGAATTTTATACGATTCCCCGCTCTGAAGCGACGCGCGAGTTCCGTTTTATGGAGGCGCATGCAATTGCATTGAAATATCAATCTATGACTGCTAGTCACTCATCTTCCTCATGTCTAACGCCTGCAGGGGCGGGAGGGCCGCCAGAAGGGAACATCACGATTCCAGAAACCGGCCAACACGAGCGTCAAAAGACATCAAAGACATGGCCGACGACATTATCCTCGCTGGGAAAACGAAAACAGCCTCCAGATAGTAACGGCGATAGCAGCATTAATGGCAACCATAAATGCGATAACATTAGCAATCTCGATTCGCCATCCTCGCCCTCTCCTTCCCCCATCTCAGCTTTCACGATACCCACAAACCAACAATTCCCACAGGCTACATCCCGAACCTCCCCTTCCTCTACAACGGCAACATCCGTCACTCCACCGGCCGAATTCCAAGCCCAAGCGCAACCCACTAACCCCTCTATAACACGTCTACAACCGTCTCCGCCTTCTCCGTTCGAACTCAATCCGCCTTTCACTTACAATAGCACTGGCGAGCTTGTATCCCAAGAGATCATCACAGAAGTGACTCGTTGCATATTCACAGAGCAAACTAGAGATTCCGAGGTGCTTCATCGACGCCGCGTGAAGCGGGTGGGGTGGGAAGTGCTGAAACATTGGGAGATTTGGGGGTTGGATGTTCAGGAAATTTGAAGGAGGGATGGCAGTTGGAAGTGTGGGGTGTACGGTAATTTTTACTTCTAATTTGTTTTCCTCCTGGGTTAGCTAGCGGAGTCTTGGATAAATTTCTAGGGTGTAATTTTTCCTGGAGGGTTTTTGCGAGTCTGAAGCTGGAGCATTTGTACAGATAGTAATATTTTATTTCGAGACGACGTGACAAAGCTAGTTTGAAAGTCTAGAATGAGCAGATAGTGCTAAATATATGATAAGCTGGTTATGTATTTACAGATAGAGGGCTACATATTTCATTGAAGTGCAGACTCATGGCCATCGATCAAGCACTGCTCGTAAGTCTCTTGGAAACTTCAGGTGTCAGACAGATCATCCACCACACAGGGAATCAAAAATTATATATGATCTATGTTGAGTTGCTCTTCAAGTATTTTGTTAGTAGCTGACAAAATGACATTGGATGGAAAACAAAGGATGATTGGAAGTAGTTAGCGGAGAAAAAAAAGTTAACAATTCTCACCCAAAAAGCCATTGAAATCAGAGCTGTTGTTAAGGATAATCAAATAAAGACAAATCTCTCAACCTGCTTCGTTGGCGTAGACTTTTCTCAAAGTATAACTACACTACTGCTCACAGGTGCAGATAAATAATCACCTTGATAGCTTTGGCTGACACCCCTGCATGATCTTTGCAGCATAGAATCTCTGCTGGGTGTAGTTAAGATTGACTCACTCTTCTTCTATAGCAATTAGTCTATCAACTGAAATACTGCCCAGGGAAGCCCCTATTGCTCCAGATAATATGATTGAATCTTTTGACAAATTATGCCAAACAACGATTTCAACTGAGATATTAACATACGACCATGCAAGTTTAGGCCGGGATGAGATTTTGATCACTCCTAAAATACATTTGACAACTGACGACGCGCGCCAGGAATTACAAGAGGAATCGAAATACCTGCTACACTTGGAGGACTGGGAGAAAGAGTATGCGATCTGAACAACGGAGCCTTTCTTCCAGGGTAACATAACTGTCTAACCATCTAGCTAAAAGCACATATATAAGTAGCTATATTAGATACAAAAACACGATACAGATATGTATATGGAAAAAAATGTCAGGATATCAATATGTACTGATCACTGATCACTGACCAGGACTGAGGGGACGAAAAATGTACAGATTTGAGGGGGGGGAAGATGATAGAAATAAGAAGTCAGAAGGCAGTGAAGGGTTTTAAGGGAATGTTGACCAACAAAAAAGAACATATCAATATGCAAAAAGTGGGATAAACAAAGTCCAAACAAAGGAAAAGAAGAAGAAAAAAAGGAGGAAAATATCCAAACATGCAGTCTTAAAATTGAAATACGGAACCCCCCCCCCCCCCCCCCCCCCCCCCCCCCC
>NW_011371363.1:2055656-2058731 GCF_000150735.1 Paracoccidioides brasiliensis
CCCCCCCCCCCCCCCCCCACTTACCACCTTTATATTTTTATATTTCTTCCTCCTCTACCCAACCACCTCCCTACAAAAACGCCCCCGACAACCCATTCCCCATATCATCCTGCTCCTTCAACAACACCTCAAGCATGTCAAATTCACCCACCATGGGCCCCGTTCCCCCCAGCCCCTGATCAACCCCCATCGTCGCATTATTAAAGAACTGATCAAGCGGTAACGCAAACCAGTCAGACTGCGCGCCCCCATTACCGCCAGCACCAGCACCAGCACCAGCACCATTAGCCATACCTGACCCATCGTTCCCGTTACTGGTGTTTTGGTTACTGATAACCTCCGGCGCGATAGTGATGGGCGATGCGCCTGCGCCGGCTGTGGCTGTGGCGGTAGGATCGCCATCCAAGTCCATTTTTAGCGAGGCGGTGCTGGGGTCGTAGTAGTTGTAAAAGACGGAGGCAGGCGGGGGCATGAAGGAGATTCCTAGGCTGGTGGAGTTGAGGGGTTTGGCGGGGATGCTTGCGAGCGGGTCTGTGTGGGTTGATGGGGCGGAGGTGGATGGTGTGTGGTGGTGATGGTTTGCGTCGAATTGGAAGGGGCTCGGGGCGTTGGTGGTGTGGGCGTTGGTGGTGTGCCACCTTGAGGGACTGTGGAAGTCATTCTGGTTCTGGTTCTGATCCGGCTGTTGGGATAGGGTGTGGTTGTTTAGATGCTGGTCGGGTGGATGGGGCGATTGGTGTGTAGACAATGGCGAGGAGAGTAATGGCTGTGGTTGCGGTTGGGGCAGCGGAGTTCGTTCGCGACTGGGGCATTCGCCTGTGACGCGGTCTGGGGGCGCGAAGCGGAGGAATCTGTTGCGGATATTGGAGGTTAGGAGCTGGAGCAGATCAGCTATTGTGACGCTGAGGTGGACGTCGTCGACGACGCAGGTACGTAGGGATTCGATAGTACGGTCCTGCAAGTCCAGGGAGATGCGAACTTCATCTTCTTTGGCTCCTAGGGTAAATGTCTATAAAAGTATATTTATAATTAGCGGTCTTATCATCAAAAACGGCCAGGAGAAAAGGGAAATGGCACCTTCAGAATGAATATCATCCCCGATAGAATTCTGAAAAAAGTGCGAACGGGAGCATGTTTCAGAGAGTCACCGGGGACAAGACCATCCAGAACAGTTTTCAAAATGCGCCTGGACGCATCCACCACCTCTTGTATATACGGTTCGTTGACCTGGTATTGCTCCATGAGGACGCGCCAGGAGGCAGTGGCCGTTGTAGTTGCAGTAGGGGTAGGTGTATTTGCCTGACCAGTTGAATTCGGCCGTGCGGTCGCAGATGAATTTTGGACTTCGATAGTCATTGTCGTCCATCTATCCACGACTGCTTGAAGCGCGAGGCAGTTGATGTATAGCCCTAAAATAGAGTTTAATATATGTTTTGGGCGTAGATACAGAAAGGGTTGGAGTCCTTTTACTTACGAGTATATTCATATTCGATCGCGAGAATATGTCGCATATGGGCCGGCACTATTATTATGCATAGTTTAGTGACCCAACTCACAAAGGAGTAAAAAAATAAAAAATAAAAAAAGTGTGAAAAAGGAAGGACTCACTAGAAACCCGATCAAACTTCCCCTTAAACTCCCTCAACGACGGAGTAAACTTATCAATCTGCTCTCTATACCTCCCACTTTTAATCAAATTCGACGTCTGCTCTTTACTCTGAAACAGCACCTGGTTGCTCGTATACATAATCTTTGAGATATCCATCCAGCAATCCTGCATAAGGTCAATCGAGCGGTCCTCATTGGGGTCCAGCAACCGTGACTCCTCCAGCGACAATCCAGGATCCATATTGATCCCCCACTGCGGTAGTGGAAGCATGGAAGGAATCCCCAGCCGGCCGCTGCTCTGCGATATATAGACGAGTATAAGCCTGCGCACGCGCCGTTTGCGGATCCGTTCCGCGAACGATTCCGTGGTGCTGGTGGGACTTGACAGCCGGTTATTTTTGGGGTCGAAGACGCCTAGCTCGAAGGCGAGAGCTTGCGCGGCGCTGAGGAGCATCCATGACATGCGATCTGAGCGCCAGACGGGTTCGAGCCATTTGTAAAATGCCAGACGGCCCTCTGAACCAGAGCCATTGTGGCTGTTACTGTTACTGTTACTAAGACTGTGGCTCTGGTTTTTGGAACCGACCATGCCGTTATATTCATGGTTATCTGCACTCTGAATCTGCGTGAGAAATTGCGGATCAATATCCAGCAGTGTATTCTCATCGTCACCGGGTGGGAAATGCAGAGCGCGTGGATGCCAATCAGTCAATAACAAGAGAGCCTCTATCGTGCCCAAAGACCTCAAATGGCCTCTGCTGGAAATCGATTGGCCGGGATTCAAAGAAAATTTGGACATTTGGGATGGTAGCGTGCCACCGTCAAACTTCTCCTGGCCCCAGAAGAGGCGCTCGATCATGCCCCGCAAGTAGGACCAGAGCTTCTCGTGAATGGAGTGGGCGCGAGAGCTAGCGCCATTACCTGTCAGGGGCATGTGGCGGGAGGCAATAGTGAGCATAGTTACAGTTAGGACGGGCTCTTCGGTTAGTAAGGTCAAATGGGTTGCTGGGGAGCTGTAATCTGGTATAACGATGGGGCTTAGGGGGGCAAGATGTTCGTAGTAGCTATGAAAGGAAGTCAAATCAGTATCAAAGCATCATTAATGGAGAGTTTCGCACTTACTATACAATATATCTCATAGCCTCATCAATACTAAACCATCCCGCCCTTATAAAGCGAAACCTCGACCACGCCCTTGCAGCATTCGCATAGTCCATATCCTCCGTATATCCACCCTTCAGCGATGCATCTGGGTTTATCAACCCTACCCCTGCTCCTCCAGTTTCACCGCCCCCAACTCCAACTCCAACTCCAACGCCCACCCCTACCCCATCTGCAGTGCAGCAGTTAACCACCCCAGTTCTGGAGCCAGCCGGCAGCGAGTGAAGCCGATGACCAGACTGTTGCTGGCCAACAGACATCGACCTGGAAGATTTCCTCTGCGTACTGCCAGAAGTCATGGCATCG
>NW_011371363.1:2058741-2060130 GCF_000150735.1 Paracoccidioides brasiliensis
TTTATACGACGCGTATATTATTTTAAATAGAAATAGAAACAGACACTCTTCTTCCCAAGTCACAGCGGTTTTTTCTTTTGCGACACGGATCGCAGGCCTGGTATCCACGACGGTGCTGCGGGGCGGGGGAGGTCGATTTTCGCGGGGAGAATCCGGGGGTGGCGTTTTGTGTTGGGGATAATTATTGAATTGGGGGCTGGTCCTATTCTTGGTGGTGGGATTCGGTGGGGAGTTATTGGGGATGTTATTGGCGTCGTGGGGTTGGACGGGCTGGTGGCGGTGAGAGTGAGAATGCAGATGTGAGTGCGAGTGTGAATGGTGAAGAGTCGGCAGCGAGGAGAAGGAGGGGGTAGAGGATGAGGATGGGGCAACCCTGGCAGCCATCCCTAGGTGCACAACAGGGCACAGGAGGCAGCGGAGGAATAGCGAGAGAGATATGAGACGAGATACAAGATGCTAACCCAGCGGCTGGGGGAATTGAG
Organism: Paracoccidioides brasiliensis; assembly: GCF_000150735.1. Lineage (NCBI taxonomy): Eukaryota > Fungi > Ascomycota > Eurotiomycetes > Onygenales > Ajellomycetaceae > Paracoccidioides > Paracoccidioides brasiliensis. The sequence continues at coordinate 2,059,224 of NW_011371363.1, forward strand.
ATTGGGTGGTTGGCGTTGTTTGTGAGTGAGTGTCTGTTGTTGTGTGGGTGTGTACCCCAAGGTTTGTTGGAGGCGGTGGGAACAGCAGAAAATCAAGGCCCGGAGACAGTTAGTTATACAGAGGCAGAGGTGGAGAGAGCGCGCGCGATAAGATGAGATAGACAAAGAAGAAGCTACAGAAGCCCAGGCAGGGAGATGTCAAGGAGAGATTGATTGATTTGGAATGGATAATGGTCTTGGGGGGCATGTGAAGTTCAGAAATCTAGAGAGTGGAGAAGTGTCTGACATCAACAACATATGCTGGCGGTTGATGGGGTTAGTGACGAGGATCATTCATTGAATGACAACCCAGTCAAAAGGAAACGCGGAGAAACCACTTAACTTAGTTTTCTAGGTTACTAAAATAAACTGATTAGTTATTAAAATCCTGCCGGTTAGTTAGTTAGTGAGTTACAGATAATAGTTTAACTGCTCAACTTAACTAGTGAATAACTTAGTTATTATTAGTTTAGCTAGCTAACTGGCCATTAGTTGACCAGCAGCCCTGTTTTAGCATCCTCACGAGCGACGCACCTATCCTGAAGCCCATTTTGACTCCATAATTCCGGGGTTTTTGTTCTGCCCATCCTTGGGTAGTTATGAATCAAATGCCTGTACGGCTCCCAAGTGAGGGGACTAGTCTCTCCCCAACGTCGCATTCGAGGCTGAAGAATTTTCGTGTCAAACAACCTTGGAAGCGAACGGACGGGTTCTCATTTTTCTAGAACAAAATATATAAAAAATAAAATCAAATAAAAAATGTCAATACGCGTCTCGCACAGAGTTGCCCGTTTCCACTGGGGAAGATGCCCATCTGGCTAGTATATAGTTTTTCGTCGGGCCGCGTATTTCACCACAAACCCCCCCC